>NC_081346.1:45646621-45734125 GCF_029784015.1 Lycium ferocissimum
AGTCTATATAATGCCTTCGGTCGCGGGTCAGTGCATTATGAATATGGATGTGATACGTAAATGAAAATGAATACGTAGAACTCTCGGAATGACATCGGTCGTACTGTCTCGACGAACCTTCTTTCGGCTAAAATCATCAATATAAGCAGAAATCACAAGACCCATGAATGTATGAACAATCATAGACGGAATATAGAAACGTCAAAAGTCAAGTACTCCTAGTGTCGCTGAGTGCAGAGTATATGGAAGCTCGCTTGCCTGCTTGTTGGTTCATATCATAAGGACCGTACCAAATGAAAGAAGGAATAGCCTTAACATACCTTGAAGTATACCAATCGTCTAACTTCTACCTTCAAACTTGGAAGTCACAATTAAGATAACGTAAGCCTTAATTAGACTATTTACTTCGCTTACTAATCATTTTAAATACGAACGAGCTTGACAAATTATGGGCAACATTTCCCTTATAAACTTAACAACCCTTCAACTTCCCATTCAATCCAACATCAACCACAATGTAACAATAACAACACTTACATATAAATATATACTCAAATCTATCCCCAATTATCTCTTAAAAATAGCCTAAATCACTACCTTAACCTTCATCAACTTACTTATTCCACAAATACCCTTTCTTCGCTTAAAACCACCAAAACTCTCAGTAGTCAACTTAAATATAAGGGTAGAAATCATTTACATACCTTTAGGGGTCTAAGATTCCAAAGATCAACTTCAACTCTAACTCCCTAAGCTTCACAACTTGAAGAAACCCTAGAAACTACCTTCTTCTTGACAAGCACGGGTCCACGGGGCTCGGACCTTAGCAACTCTCCACTAATAATGATGAAAAATATTGGGAGAGAAGATATTAGGGTTTCTCTAATTTGAAATGGAGGAAAATAAGAAATAAGGTCGTGAACCACATATTTATACTTGAAATTAAAAAGCTCCAGCGGTGTGGTTCGACGGACTGGTCGGCGACCCATCGACGTGTCGACGGTCTATCAGCTTTCCCGTCGACCTATGCCTGCAGATTTTTGTCACTGCGGAACCCTATCGATGTCGCACAACGACGGCCCGTCGACCATGTCGATGGCCCGTCGACGATGACTGGTGTCTGCAGATTTTCTCAAGTTCAGCTCAGATCGGGTCGATTCGATTCGTTTAACTCCTAACTCTGTAAACTACCAAGAATACCTGCTGGTACCTTTGTACACGGGGTAAGACATTTTCTATCTCCAAAACTCGGACACGAGTCTCAATTCCAAGGGCATACACGACTATGAAATCATAGGTCCTACTACGACGAGAACGAGAGGCGTAACACAAGGCCATCCTTGAGCTACGAATTTTGATAAACCTAATTTTTACCGAATAATAAAAATTACAGCTCTCTTTGCACAAAATTTTGAAAGTATGGCCGGACCCCGGTTTCTGGGCTTCCTACAAATTTCAAGCTACATGAGAATTCAGGTCGTTTGTAGTTCTGAATCTATGAGAACTATAAAAATAAAGAGTTTTCTTTAAACTATCTCGAGGTGTCTCGAGATAATTATAAGATATGGCCGATCCTCGAAACTTGAGTAGCCTACATATCCCTGGCTTTGGGAATCAGGCCAATTGTAGTTCGACTCGATAGCCCAAAAAAGAATATCCCTTTATGTGGGAATCTCTTTGGCTATTTTCGGTTGAAAATCCAAACCAGAGGTGGTTTCTGGAAAGTATTTATTAGTGTTGATGCTTGAAGTAATCTCCAATCCCTGGTGTAGAAAGCTTGACTCGCGTACACGGTTTTTGATCGGTTGCCCAAGAAAAAGTTCTGCATATGCTCCGCATGTTTTGAATCCAGCTTTTGCTTCCATCTCGGTAGTTTTTAGCTCGTTTCCAAATGCTAAGTCCTGCGTGTTAGTCTTTTTGAAAATCTTCATTTTAATGTAGTCATACCTGAGTGGCATTTTGCCATTTTGTTGACATTGAAGTCATCTTCTAATATTATGTCTATCTTTTCGCAAATGCTTGTCTGTCTTCTCTCTTTTCTCCTATAGTGTGTGTTTTCGTGTATTTTTTGAAAAAATAATCTACTCCGGATAATAATCACGATAATTTGGCCGGCTCTTTTTTCGTCATTTTTAGATGTTTTCATTGTTCAATGATAACTTTCATTAGGATCTGGGTCGGGCTATACCGCATTTTTGCAAAACCTACACACCCAGGTTGGTTGTCATTTTTCGTAAGCAAGATCTTTTACTAATGAAAATCATGTTTTCAAGTGTGGGGTCATTTTTGTTTCTTATGACATCCGCTACCGCTAAAAATTTGGACTCGCATCATTTTCACATACTGCGGTGACTGTCACAAATCTGGTGTCGACTGTATTGTTATCCTCATACGAAGCTTGTGGTATACCAGTTCGGGACTACATCACTTAAAGTCAAAAATACCCAAATGTATTTACACGTGAGTGATGTATCATATTTCTTTCATGATGACTACTAACCTCTCGTGTCCATACAACATTTAGTCGGAATATCCAAGTTAATCATCGCATACTCAAGTGCGGAACCTTTTCTCATGACTACCACTATCCCTGAACCAGATTACGTTAACTTAAAATAATCGCGGTAGCGACCGCAAATCTCGATGTAGGAATCACATTCGTATTTCAACGATTGTGGACATCAACCTCGGAATTATGCTACCTATTTTTGGCTATATATATGGATGACGATTCAGCCCCTTCGGCACGTAGTTGTTTAATCCATATCGTCATCTTGAGGAATGAAGCTTACCTCGGTGGCAAGACTGACACCTTGCTTTTTTGACTCCGGGAAGAATACCCGCCCGTTGACAGGGTTCACATCTTCCGAAAGGACTATACTCGATTGTGGACACGACATTTCAATACCGATATCAACGTGTCATCCTCAAATTTTAGATTTTTAAGACGTCTAATCAGTCAATGTATCAAGGTAAGCCATGCAACGTCTAGGCCGGTGTCTCAATATCTTGACACAATACTGTTTAGTGGAGACCAGGTTTGTCACGACCCAACCCATGGGCGTGCGGACACCTACCATATTACTAACCTAGTAGGCGAACCCTTACCAACTAACCCAACGTTTAAACAGCTGCGACGACAATCTTTCAAAAATCATAAAATTAAAGTAACAGCTTCGTATAGACTCTGTTTTAAAATACAATAAAACTGAAAAGAAATTCCCGGGATCTAGTCTAGACAGGTATAAGAGCTCCTATAGCACAGAAAGACAAAATAAATAATCCAGCCTCTGCCTGGAGTGAGATGAGCGAGGTTGTAGGAGAATGTCTAGTAAATCCTCACGGTGAAACTTCAACTAAGACCTGCAACATATCTACCACAAAAAAGGGTGTAGAAAGAGTAGTATCAGTACACCACACGTACTGGTAAGCATCATAGGTCGACTAAGATTAGTTCACGCAGCACAATATAAAGTCAACAAGATAAGCAGATAAGTCAATGAAACTTCAGATTCTAAATCAAGGCCATGACAATATCACCCCTTACCTTTTTCACTCTCGAAGTTCACTTCTTTTATTTCCACAGTGTACGAGCATTCTACTAAATCACAACCATTCCCTTCCTTTCACCCAACCTTGTAACTCTCGTTTTCACGCTCATCGGATACTCTAACTTCTACCCCTCTTTATTAATAAAGTTCACCTACTCACATTACTTACTATAATACGATGCATCTAGGAAAATAAATCACTAGCTGACATCCAACACTACACTTATCTTGTGTAAATCCCCTCTCCACCCAGACTCTCAACTACAAACATGAAATGAATAAGCAATATTAACGACAGTAAATACGCGCATGTATAACATAGAATTATGAGATGTAGTACAATGAAAGATGCGATGCAGGCCCAAACACACTGTACATACATGCTATCTGATGTCATTGCTCAGTAGCTATGACCTGCAGGGGACCCATGGTGTCCATGTACCACTCGTTTCGGATTCACTCCTTAGACCCGAGCACCAACCTCTGCTCCGGAATGAACCTCGAACGTGGATCCAAATCATATTGTGTTGTACGGCGTGTGGCCGTTGAATTGAATACGTGAATTATATATATATATATATATATATAATTCACGTATTCAACCACACGTTTCGTACAACAATGTCCACACTCGCCCGCACTCGGCTACTACGTATTTCCTCATAAATCATACAATGCAATGCATGATGCGATATGTCAAACCAATCATAATTCCTTCCCTTGATGGGCGTAATGCCAATCCAACTCAATATAGTTCTTTCAATACAAACCTCTTATTTTCAAGGAAAATCAACCATAAGAATATTTAACATAATTGGGTATAAAGACGGAAATCACCCCCTCCTAGGGTTGCATAAAGTAAACACGGAGTAACCTCTCAGTGATAACAACACTTTCTATTAATAATAACTCATTATTACCCTAGCCATCATTTACACAATAAATTCGTCATATTAACAAGTATATCCATCCAAACTCCATGTTCGAAGACCTAATCATGCAGTCTCCCGTCAACTCTAAAAGTATATACGATTCGCTAATCAAGGTCTAACTCAAGTAAATCATAACCTACCTTTTTGACGAACAACTATTTGAATCTCTAAGAATTGCTCGTCTTCTTAGCCTTCATCCGAATCCATGAGCGATAATATTCGTAAGGAATGGTGGGGAGGAAATTAGGAAGGTTTCTTTTTCTTGGTGTCAAAGGTTTTTCTTTCATGTGGAACCCTAGGAGCAGCCCTTGAGAGTCTTTTGTTGAAAAAAGAGAGAAAAATAGACTAAGTAACCTAAAATCGGGCTACTGCCCCGCGTGGACCGCTGCGGCGGTCGCTACGCCGCTATAGCCGTACCGCTATGGCAGTCCAATGGCCGCTATAGCAGTCCGCATCTTTTCCTGGCCCGAAGTTTCTAATTCTTTCCGAAATTGATTTTTCCCACTCCCATCCCATAAAACACATCATGGAGCTTGTTATTTGCGACCCTTGACCTATATTGGGCATGGTTTCGCGAAATATTAAATAACGACCGGACGGGTCGTTACAAGGTTTTTGATAAACCGTGATTATATCCTTCGGTAGCCTTAAAATTTCCTTTGTAAAAAATCTTTGTGCTTTGCAAAACGAACAAACTTATCAGTGTAAAGCCAACTTTGCTTAGGGAGGACTTTGTTACCCTTTCATATACTCTTCTGTGCCGCTATTCCTTGAAGCTTCTTCTTCACTTGGCTTGTTGTCGTTATCCTGTTTTAAACATCTTAGCAAACAAGTTAGTGTAAAACATCCATGCTTGTTTGTTCCTGCATCCACAGAAAATTTGTCAGTTTCCTATATGGTCGACCGCTTTCCCTGCGCATGGACTTCTTCCTTTCACAATTCGGCAGGAAAGGATGCTCATTTTCCTAAAAAATCTTTTATTTTTCTAGCAGAGCTGAAAAGTTTTTGGGCGATGATTTTGGAAAATATATGTATTTTTGGTATATTATATATGTTTCGAAAATGATATATTTTATACATTCCCTTTTAATGTCATGACATTAGTTACTCAGATAAGGCCTTCCGTCTCTTTTTCTTCTTCTTGATCTCGACTTGTGAAATTTTTGAGTCCCTTTCGAAAAAATTTCCCCTGTTTGTATACATCTTTGTACCAACTTGAATTTTGCTATACCGAAGGAATTTTTGAGACCCTCTCAAAAATTCTGCCCCAGTGTAAGTGTGTACTAGTCGATTCTTGATTTTACCGCGCCTGAGGAATTTTTGAGATCCTTCTCAAAAATTCTGGCCCGGTGTAGAAATTTTAATCAGTTTGTTCCTTTGAACTGATACATTTAAAGAATTTTAATTCTGCCCCAGTTTCCTTGTGGGGCTACCTTTATCTTTCTCTTGCTAGATCAATTATGAGGTTTCCTAAGGTTTATTGGGAATTTTGTTTTAAATGACCGAGCTCAGGAGAGCGCCTACGTATCCCATTTCGGGAATCAGGTCGAAACGTAGTTCAGGGTAAATATATTGGAATTTTTTGTGAGACCGAACTCAAAAGAGCACCGACGTATCCCAAATGGGAATTAGGTCATAACGTAATTCAGAATACATAATTTTGGATTTTTGGGGTTAAAGCGACCGAGCTTAGAAAAGCGCCTACATATCCCCTTATAAGTATAGGGAATCAAGTCCTCGCATAGTTCGTACATGGTTTTGGATTTGGTTTTTCTAAAAATGCAAAATTACAAGCAAAGGAAATGCAATTAGAGCAACATAAACTATAAAAACTCTAAATCTTCATAGTCGTCTTCTTCTTCACACGTAGTATCTTTTGATGGCGTCTGAATTGATTGCCCTTGGCCACTCTTGACCATCTATCTCAGCAAGTACCACAGCTCCTCCTGACAGTACCTTTCGCACTATATAGGGCCCTTGCCAGTTTGGTGCAAACTTTCCTTTGTATTCTTCTTGATTAGGGAATATTCGTTTGAGCACCAATTGCCCGATTTGAAAAACCCTAGTTCTCACATGCTTGTTGAATGCTCGCGCCATTCTTTGTTGGTACAATTGACCATGGCAAATAGCAACCATTAAACACAAGTTTTTTCTAAGTGTCAAAAGCCGCAGATATATATGATATGCTACTAGTATATCACTTGATTTTCTCTTCAAATTTTCTAAGTGTCAGAACTGTGGTATACATGATATACTATCAATGTACCTACCAAGGCAAAGAGCAAAACCTTCATGAAGGGCATACCCTTTATCCCCTTAATGGAAAGGTAAGTCAACACTTCTTGTGTACCCCCAAATATACCTAATATGTATACCTATTCTCAATTAATCCTTACTTCAAGAAGAACCAAAACTGTGGCCAAAATCCTTCAACAATTCCTTTTTAGCTAATCCTAAACTTCTATTTGATTTTAAGAGACACAAAAGACTCCAAGGAACCAACAAAGACAAATCAATGATCCAACAACACTTAGAGGAAACTAATGCAGCTCACCTATTCTCAAATCAAGAACCTTACTACTAATCACAGAACAACCAAGGTCTAATAGAATCCAAACAATACAAAGATAGGTAATGCAAGGCACAAAAGTGTCAAAATGACTCAGAAGTAGCAATAGCATAGCCAAGAGAGCATGACAAACTTCAAGGTGGCCAATCAAGTAACAACAATGATGGAAGGATAAAGAACAAAGGGGTGTCAGCTAAGCCAAAGAAATAAGCAAAGAAAGGGCATGGATACCAAACTATCTTCTCATTTCAAGGAATCCAAGTAGATGAGGTAAGGTAAGAGGATCAAGTTGACATGAGTGCATTTTTTGAAGCTACTCCTAGATTAAACTAGTGTCAAGTTCATTTTTAATATTTAATCACCAAAACAAGATAGCACAGAGCAATCATAAGTGTAGGAATCAATTTCAGTCTAGTTTTTCAGCTTATCACATGATTAAATGCCTAAATGATTCAAACAGTAGGCTCAGGTAATTCCAGATTCCCCAGTTTCATTAGTTAAGATCAAAACAAGTTCAAGTTCAGAATTTTTCCAAGCAAAGGTTCAACTGCAAGTCACAAGGTGTCTCTAACAACATCAGGTCATATAGGGACATTGGTAAAGTCCTCAAATGGTAGTCTAACTCAGTTTTACTCCCAGAATCACACAAATGAGCCAAAGGCACAAGTAGAGATCAAGTAGGTACATATAGTAATTAGAACTGGTCACAATCAAAAGGAAATTTCAAATAGATGTACTAACAGTTCAGGGAATCCAAAGTGAAACTAAAAACGAGCATGATACTATTCCTAGGTGCAAGTATAGGTCAGGTATAGTCTTAATCAGAAAAGTTTGAAGAAGGAACACTTAAAGCTAAATTATGTGATCCAGTTAGGGAGGTATAGTGTTTATGGTACTCATCCTAGGTCCCAAGTGGTATATTAAGTCATGGTGCTACTCAAACAACAAGAAAAGACAGGGTACAAACATATAAGCCACAGAATTGATCAGGCAAATGGCAAAGAAAAAGACAAACAACACAGATACTGAACTTAATCTTTTCAAGCAATTTTAGGCTTAGTTTTAACCCTTCTATCCCTATCTTCTATGTGATATACTATGTATAAGAGTTCCAAGAACCTATGGCCAAGAACTAACTTAAAGGAGCACAAGTTATAAGAAAGAACAGACTACAGGATATTCTAGGTAAATAACAGGTAAAAAGGAAAGACAAGTCACACAACAGTCTTAAAAAAAACTAATTTAGACCGCTTATACTTAATTTTAAAACAAGAAATTAAGCCTCCAACCTCCCTACACTTCTACCTCTTTTAAATAGGTTAATAGAATAGGCATTAAAAACACATACAGTGTTCAAAATGACACTTAGATTTCTCAGAAATCAATAAGACAAGCAACATGTGACACAAAACATCTAAAACAATCTATTACACATAGGTTCTCATTTTAACAACCACATATCTGACTAATAGTTTCTAGAATTTCAAAAAGGTTTCAGAATCTAACAAACCAAGTCCAAAATTCACTCAACCCATTTAAAGAAACTTAACAGGACCAAAGAAAGACAAGACATTATCCAAACAAGGCAGAAACAATTCCATAGATCATTCAAGTTCTTCATCTTTAAGTTATAAAATAGCCTCATAACCACACAAGGGACAAAAGGTACAGGTTTTTAAAAACATTCATGTAAACACTAGGCAAGTTGTTCATTTGAGGGTCCAAAATAACTTTTCAAGTCATCTAAATATATTCCAATTAACCAATTTTGATGAGGGGAAGTTTGAGAAATTATTACTTTTTCTTAAAAGTCCTTTTAACACTAGAAGGAGCCAACAATACAGGTTTTCAAAGCTAATCAGTCCAAATTCAGACAAACCACATAGAAAACAGTAATACCTATTCATCCTTCAAATTTTTACGTTCAAATAGTTACAAAATGGAGGGATTACAACCAGAAACCAGTGAATCATTTTTAAAGACCCTATCAGATTTTGAAAGTTCATCTTTTAGACATAAAAACCAAGTCAAACAAGCACTCATAAACACACCTACTCACAAATGGCATGTCAAGGTTATTAGCCAAATTAGTGAGCTAAACCAGCAAAACAATATCAAAAACCTCAAAAATTCAATGACACAGTAACATGGGATCAAAACAGACCCCTTTCTTATCTAGAAAGAAAAAAGAGAAAGATTTTTTCCTTTTGAAGACACAAATCTCTTAAATAACACCATGATGGACTAATAAACCTCTCAATACCTTGGACAGAGTCAAAAACACCTCAATATCTCAGGAAATGCAATGGAACAGTAACTAAGAATACAAAACCATTTCCATTTCATATGTTAAACCTCAAATATTACATTATAGTACTAAGAATCATGTAACAATCTCATTATTCCAAACATATCTTTGATAAGCAGCTTTACAAACAACAAAGCAATAGCATAACCCAAACCAACTTTAAACACACTTAATAAGCAGTTTCATAAGCAAAAGCAATAACATGATCCAAACTAACTTTAAACACACTTAATAAGCAGTTTCATAAGCAAAAAGCAATAACATGATCCAAACTAACTTTAAACACACTTAATAAGCAGTTTCATAAGCAAAAAGCAATAGGATGATCCAAACTAACTTTAAACACACTTAATAAGCAGTTTCATAAGCAAAAAGCAATAACATGATCCAAACTAACTTTAAATACATATCATAGGCCAAAAAATAGAGTAAATAGGTTAAAATGAGGTATTACCTCTTTGTAGGGCAACCAAAAGATCAAAATGGGGATTGAGTCTTCAAACTTCAAACACCAACAACCAAGCACCCTTAAACAGCCCTTAACTCTTAGATTTCTCCAAAAAATAGTAGTATTTTTATATGGTCTTGTAGTATATTGATATGATTATAGTGTATATTAAGTTCTATTATATTTGTATAGGTATTTGGAGGGTAGTATATTAATATATGTAAAGCTAGTGTAGAAACTTAGTGAGAATTTCTACCTTAGCCGTGGGAGAGAATAAAAATTGGGATCCTTTTTTAGGCATGAGCACTAGATATTTATAGGACAATAGTGTGAACCCTAAAGACCAAAATAGAAAGTTCTAGGTGCTTCCCCCAACAGATTTTTCCCCCCAATTCCAAAAATATCCCAAATAATTTCAAAATCGGATAGGACAAAGGGAATTTTCAAAATTGTACCAATTCGTACTATTTTCAATCACAATTTCAGATAAATCCCATAATACAACTAAGAATCCAACTAATTGTACCCAAAAAATTCCAATAAAATCAGAAAAATCTAGGGTCGTACGCCTTATCACAAATAAAACAAATTCACCTCATCCTAACGTTATAATAGTACAAAAATCGTACAAAACAAGATAGAATCCCCAAAGCATGGTACTCAAATTATGGGAAATTACCCTAGGTCCCTCATTTATTGTACATAGCGCACAAGTTGGCTAAGGGCTTGAGGCCCTGCCCATGGCAACTATGTACATGAAAAAACCCGAGCAACATCCCAAAACCAATCAATTCGAGACCAACAAATGAAAAAATTACATGAAATTGAACCTGGCAATCGTGATAAGTCACTACTGGGCATGAAAGCCTCGTCAAAAATGGCCATAAATCACCATGAAACACCACCAGAGGCGGCAAAACCCTAGCCCTAAAAATTGCCCTTGACGAAGAGAGAGAGTGACGGGTGAGCAAATGAAAATGTGGGGGGGGGGGGGGGGGGGGGTAAAGTTTATTTTATTAAACTTCCCCTCCCCTTTATAGTAACCCCCCTCCCCCCTCCAAGTTTTAAAAACATTTAAAATGACCCCCCCCCCCCCTTCCCCCAATTTAAATTAAATAAAGACTAAGTATTATAAATACACATATAACCAAATAAAATAGTTATTTAGGCTAATTAAAATTTAAAACCAGTAAATTTAAAATACTAGCTTCAAAACAAGCGTAATATTGATATAGTTCCGGAGATTATTTAAAAAATGAGTCGTAATTCATACGTTGTCTTAATTAACAATTTTTCCGAGTTAGACGGAGCAAGATATGTATTTTATTTTTGAATTATATTTATGAAAGTAAATAACTCGTAATTTTCTTGCAATTATCAATTCTTACAGAATAATAATTGAAAGTCAATTTTTGCAATTTTCTTGGGATTTTTGAAATTTTAATTTTTGAGGAGCATCCTTGCTCCGTCTTTGACCCGGGAATTTTGAAAATTAAAATACGCGTCTTATGAGGTGAAAATTGGGTGTCAGCACCTCGTATTCTATAAAGGTGTATAAGCATTTTATAAAAGATGTATGTATAATGTATAACAATGTATAATGATGCATATATACACCTTTTATACATTTTTATACAATATATATGCATCTCCCTAGAGGACTAATAAAATCCAATTTAACACCACCGTATTTCCACCTGGTTATGCTAGAAATTTTAAATATTAAATGAAAGACAAAAGTGAAGCAAAATTACAACCCAATTGCATTTTTCAACTTCTGATCTGAAAACCTAAGAAATTTTTTTAGAGTACGTGGTTCAAATTCTAGCATTTTTGGTGAGTTCCAATTGATTGAAGCAACTGGGTTTCAAAGAACAATATGGATTTCGATTTGGTGATTCTTCTGTTTATGGTGATTTTGTGTGGTCTGAATGGTGTAGTATGAAGAGAAGGAAGAGAGAAGAGAGGCGAGCTATGAGAGAGAGAAGAGAGTCGAGTTGTGAGAGAGAAAGGTATGAAGCGGTGGTCTGGCTGCAAACTAGATTGACGAAGGGATATTTAGGGTAAGAAGTGAATTGTTAGGCTAATTTTGGTAAACTATATCACTTATGAGTATTGAGCCGTATTTATTCCATAATGAAACGTGCACAGCCAATTAAATAAGGAAAAGAGGAAATGAGGTTTCAATAATTGGGAAAGATGATAAATATGAGTTCTAGCCTAAGAGAGGTGCCACTTTTTTTTTTTTTAACTGGTTCTTAAATGAATTATGTGACAATTACTGTTTGATACTAAAGGAGAGTGTTTTTGGTACTATTTGTGCCATACATTTTTTTTTTTTTTTTTTTTAACTATCCATAAATAATCCTAGCAAGTTTAAGATATACTCCCTCTGTTTCAATTTATGTGAACATATTTCCTTTTTAATCCGTGTCAAAATGAATGACCTATTTCCTAATTTGGAAACAAATTCACTTTATGAAATGATTTACAGCCACACAAATATTCAAGACTTATTTTGAACCACAAGTTTCAAAAGTCTTCACTCTTTCTTAAATGTCGTGCCCGGTCAAATGGGTTCACATAAATTGAAACGGAGGGAATATTAAATTAGCTAACAAAAAAGTTCGCCGCGTCAATTTTGAGTCTAATGGATCGCATCTTCATTTTAGCCCTGTTGATCGGAGGCAAAAACGTGGCTTTCCTGACTGATGCTTAGCTAAGTAATCTACAAAATTTGTAGAATTGCCCTTCGCTGGGGTGGTCCTTAATTTATATCTCTCAAATTAGTGGTCTTTAACTTTTGTCCTTAAGGCCCAAATTCTGCCTTGCGATTTTTTTCTGAGCTGGGATTCGAACTCACAACCTCGGAGTATTAGGCGAAGAGCAAAACTTAAAGAACACCGATTTGAAGGGAAAAAAATTAAAGACCACCCCAAATGAAGGACAATCCGTGCAAAAAAAAAAAAAAATCTTGTTGACCTCTCTTAACCAACTAGTTGGAAGGCCCATGCTAAGTTGGGGCCCAAAGTCCAAACTCAAAATTTAAAATAGAAGTTTTTATAAAATAAATATAACATGTCACATTTTCTACTTCATAATTAATTTAATGTATTTGCAGGTTAATGATCTCTTAAAGAACAGTTTTATAATTATTAATGTCCTTCGTCACACAATTAGATGATTTTCAATGAAAAAAATGTATTTATGAGGAAGAAAGTTAAGTAGGAAAATAGCAAATCTCAAAGGGACATAAGTGATTCAATATTCTATACTAATATGATAAAGTATAATAATTACAACTTGCGAAGATCATAAATTGAAAAATATTTTCGTATTTTTATGAATTTGTGAGTGTGTGATTTTTATTTATAGATAAAAATATATTTGTTTTGATATTTATTAAATTTTCACTCATTATTGTGTGTCAAGGGTTTATGCAAGTTAAATATGATTTTTAACCTTAGTTTTAGACGAAATTCAAGAAATAACTTATATTTATTAAAATGAACGTCAAGAACTAATAAGATTTAATTTTTCATATATACTTTATATTTAAAAAGATTAATTTAGTTAATCAAACAAGATATTTTAAATATAACCCGATATTGACTGATAACAGTACTGTCTTCATTTTCAACACTATATGGCTTCATTTAATAAATTTTACTTATGTTTTTATAATAAATCATAGATATTTCAAAGGCGACGTATAAAATTGCCCATATTTTTTTTTATTCAGTTAAAATTACAATCTTGAAATATTAACTAAAAAGATAATTTAACTAAATTAATTTATATATATTTTTAATCTCAATTAATATTAATTTTTCCTTCACCACATTAATCTCTCTCCATATTTATCAATGTGTAAAGGTTTAAAAAAAATATCTATCTTGATTTTCTAACATAATAAATGTTTTAGATAAAATAAACTAGAAAGACTAAATAATTTTTAAAAGTCTACACGAAAATCATTTTAGTACAAATCTTTTTAAACACACGTGAGCTCATCAAAGTAAAAACTATAAATACAAAGTAAAAGAAATGTCTACATGTAAGTAAAAGATTTTTCAGAAATTCTTAAATCCCGTAATACAAGTATAAAGTAAAAGAAATGCCTACATGTAAGAATCTATAACAAACAAACCAACAACAGGATAGAAAAAAGTCGGAGAATAATAAGCAATAAATGAAAAGGGAGAAAATGAGAGAGCAACAAGAAGCAAGAATATCTAATGAAGAAATGACTATTTTTTAGGTTAATGGATAAGATCAATAGAAGAAAGTAACAGGGGAAATAATGTAGGAGGTTCGACAGCTTTTGAAAAATAAGCCGCAAGAACAAAAAGAAAATTTGACTTTAAAAAAATAAGGTCAGGACCTAAAAGTAATTAATTATAAAGTTTCACATTAAATTGGAAACTTTTGTGAGGACTACAAAAGCCCTTGGTTGTCCCTTATATATAGTAGTAAAATAATGTAATACCTTGGCATTAGCTTGTTTCATCTTTTGTTGAATCTTCTCTATGATGCAATTGATAAGTACATTAGAGTAGTAAAATTCTGAAATTTGCCTATAAGAGCAAGTTATTGCCAGTAGTACTGGATAGAAAACCAACAATCTCACATAAGACCTAAAAATAGAATATCAACAAGTTATATAAATATAGTATCGACCCAACTCAGGGACCAACTTCAAAGCCGGAAGGTTATGGGCATTTAGAACCTCTACGAAGCAGCATAATGATTTCGTGACATGTCCATTTCAAGGATAAAACATACTATTATTGATACATGTGGACTTTTTTCATTTTTCAAACAAAATGTCATAATCAAGATATCTTGAATCCACACATCAAGTGAACCAAAATTCAACTGCTAGTGGTAATGTAAATGGATAAGAGGAACTTGGTGACCAACGAATAGGGGTGGGGGTGGGCATGGTACGGTATGGTATGGTATTTGACACTTCGGTACGGTAATTTTAGTTTTCGGTTTCTAAAAATACTATACCATTACCGTACCAAATTAATTCGGTATGGTTCGGTATTTTAAAGTTCGGTTTCGATATTTTATGGTACGGTAAATCGGTATCATAGTTTGTCCAACTTCGACATACATATACTCATATGTGGAGAATTATGACTTCCACCACTTAAGAAAAGTCTCAATTATTATGTACTAAACACCTTACACATGTAAAAATAGTCAAAAGAAAGTACAAGCAATCCCCTTCGAAAATCAATTACACAAAAAAGACATAAATCAAGATAGAGTAGTCAAAGTTCCAACGTTTAAACAATTAGTTTTCTAATAATACTAGTTTATATATTTATTCTCGTTATAATACTAAGATATATGAATTGTATATGTAATATATACTTCGGTATGGTATTCGGTATTTCGGTATTTTCTTTATGAATAACGAATACCGTACCGAATACCAAACTTTTTAATAATGCATACCAAATACCATAATGCCAAAATCGCGGTATAAAAAATTTCGACTTCGGTATGGTAATCGGTATCTACCATAGCATGCCCACCTCTAGCAACGATATAAGCTCCAGATAATATGTTCAACAAAAAATGAGCACATAGTATAATTCACATGATATGTTCTCACCAAATGCCATTTAGTTATATTGTAAAGCAAGGTTAGAACTTCTCTACCGTATATGTGTGTTATTCAACATCAAAGTTTCATGGCATGACATCTCGTGTAGCAGACCAGAATTCTCAATACAAATATATAATTAGTGATAGCCAAATAATAATTACAACATTCAAACTACTGAATTACAATGGGGATGAGTTAGACTGTGAATGGGACGAGAGGAACAAACAGTTTCTTCATAATACGCATAAAAAACTTCTTCCTAACCCACAGTCCTTTTTAACAACTTGCTAATTGGGTCTGGATCCCAAATAAAACTCTTCAACATTTTACTCGGCCCAATAATTCAAATTAAGTTGTCTCATTCACCACTTCTAGCCCATAGGCCCTTATGTAGTCAACTTGATTCACAACATCTCGCTTCACAACAACATCGATGACAAAGTTCACAGAGTAATTCTTTTTTCTTTCCCTTCTTTGATAAATGCAATTACAGACCAAGTACACAAACACATACATAGTTACAAAGAGTTTAATTGAACATCTCAATTAAGTAGATAAAAATATGTCCCTTATATAACAAAAACTTGACCTTCTATATAAAGCAATTTACACAATAAGAAAAATGGAATAGAGAAATATTACCAAATTGCAATTATCACGCTCGAAGTCTAGAATTTTGACAACAATGATCTCATTCAAAGGAATGTTGACACCTAATTTTCACCTCATAAAACGCATATTTTAATTTTCGAATTTTTCGAGTCCAAGACGGAGTAAGGATGCCCTTAAAAAAAATTAAAAATTTAAAAATCCCGAGAAAATTGCAAAAGTTGATGTATAATTATTATTCCATAAAAATTAACGATTGCAAGAAATTATGGGTTATTTACTTTCACAAACATGATTTGAAAAGAAGATACATATCCCGCTCCGTCTAACTCGGAAAAATTATTAATTAAAACGACGTATGAATTACGGGTCATTTTTTACCGCATTTTTCACATTTTTAATATTACTCGGAGGTATATCAATATTGGGCTCGTTTTGAAGCTCGTGTTTTAAAACAACGTATTATGATTTTTATTTCGTTGAAATATTATTTTACGAGGGGTGTATTAGACTAATTAACCTAAAACTATATAAAAACTATGCTACATTTTTTATAAAAAATAAAGAGGGGATTTTATCCATTTGTACCTTTGTTGTTACTATTTGGATAAGGTCTTTTTGGGGGGAAAAGTACGGCCAAATGGCCTATTTTCGTTCATAGAATTCTAAATGCTTGGTTGGACGATTTTTGAAAATTTGAATAAGTATTTTGGGGGGAAAAGCTATGGCCACATGGCCTATTTTTGTCCATAAAATTTTAAATCGGCTTGCCTACAAATAGAAGGGATGGACATTAAAAATGGGAGAGGTCACATTTTTTTTTTAGAGAGAAAAAAGGGGGAAATTTTATCTTACTATTTTGGGGGATGGGAACCACACAATAGAAAACAAAAAATATCCATCATCATCTTCGTAGAAAATGATCACGGATGAAGGGATAAAAAAAAAAAAAAAGGAGGGACCCATAGCAATAAAAAAATATATCACCACCTTCTTTCACTTCATTTTTTACCTTCACCATTTTCACCACCTAACAATCCATTAGTGAAACCACACACAAGAGAGGAAAAAATAAAACAAAGGAAGGGAGTTCGAAAATTAGCCAAAAAAAAAAAAAAACCTAAGGTTTGATTTATATATTCAAAAAGTTAGTAGCCTATACACACTCTTACTAAAAATACACAAAATATAAATACCATAGATATATATACATAGAATACGGATATCATCCAAAAAATTAAAAAGACAAAGGATTTTTCAAAGATTTGTGAAGTGTTGGTGCTTGAATTTGGTGGACTCAATCCCTCCTTTTGATCTTTAGGTTGCCCCATCAAAAAGTAACCTCTAATTCCATCCTTTATTTCATTTTTAGTTATGATTATATGTTATTTATGATGCTTGTGTAGGTGAAAAGGATTATGTGCTAGCCTAACTTTAGTTACATGATTAAGTGAGTATCATATGGATTTATTACTATTTAAAAAATGAAAATAAATTAGAAGTTTGATTTAGACAATGTTAGGTGATTTTAGGTTAGTTAAATTGATAAAAAATAAGAAAAAAGAGTAGCTTAATTTAGAATTTTGACATTGTGTGGGTGGTTTAGTATGATTTATTCAATATTGTTAGCTTTTGATATAAAAAAAAAAAATTACGTTGCAATTCATTTTATAAAAGTTATTTGCATTATTATTAGAACTTTTTAAATATTTCAAAAATAACATATTATATAACAGATTTAGCCAATAATTAAACATGAGTAATGTCCCAAATGAAGGGATGAATTTTACTCTCTTTCTCCCACTAAATTAGGAATTAAATGCTAGAAGTTCTTTTTTCCGCTTTTCTCTCTTCCCAAACTAAATTCGGATTAAATGCTAGAATAACATTTTCTCTGTCTCTTCCCTATTTTCCACAAATGCTAATACCAATAAATTAGGGGTTGGATGATAAAACATCATAAAAAGCATGTTTTTATTTTATTTTGATGGTATAAGTACAATATAAGTAAGATCTTTGAGAATATGCATGATTATGCTTAATTAATACACAAAATTATTGACACAATTTATGGTATATTCCAGTTATGTTTATGATATTAAACACTTATACCAGAAAATATGTCATAATTATGAAAAGCTTAAAAAATATTATATGCTCATATATAACATATTTGTGGCATATTCACCACTTAAAATTTAATTACAGCAATATATACTTGGGATATAAAAGACATGTCATATATTTTCTATATATATATACATAAAATACACGGTTACTAATTTAACATACATCTAATATATTTTTTTATTATTTTTAAAAAGATGCGCACATTCTTTTTCTGAACATAGATTGTTTGTATACTTGTGTGTGTGTGTGTATATAGGAAGTTGTAACGACCCATTTGGTCGTTTAGCACTTTTAGGCATAATATTCCTAAAACACCCTTTTCGTGGTCAAATCTTGCCGTCTATAGTCGCGATAACGGGTGATTCGGTTATTTAATTGACGAGTTTTAGTCCTCATTTGACATGCGAGGACGAATGTTCTAAAGGAGGGGAGAATGTCACACTCCATAATAATCCTTGCTACTTGTATTAAAACAAGAAAGAATGAGTTAAGAAGGTTCAAGGAAAGTTAATCGAGTTAGTAAGAATATCGTTATAAATATGGTTGTCTTAAGTATCTCGAGGTGACCTGGTAACCTAAAGGATTTGAAATCGCGTTATGAGTATGTATATGAGGTAATGTGAGTGACCTTTTAAAGTATTTGAGATTATTAGTAATGATATAGAAGATGGACAAAAGATAGGAATATACTTTTTCGATTGGAGTTTCGTTGGCTTTGTGAGTTCTACTTATGGTTATTGTGATTCTACGGACCCTTCGAGACATGTATATAAATTGTTATGGATGTAAATGACTGTGTATATGTATGTATAAGAGGTTACATGAGGTTGGAAGAGGATTAGAAGTTAAACGAAATGAATCGGAACAATTTCAAGTAAAATCTCGGACCCGATTTTAGCCTATATTGTAGGAGGCATATCTCCTAGTATATGAGGAGTTTTAAGGTGTTTCAAAAGCCTAAAATTAAGTTCATCGAGTCTAGTTTGCAACGCAACAAACAGCTCGTCAAAATGATATCGGGGTAAGGAGATATGGATGATTCAAGTCGGCTGAGTATTAAGACTATCTCAAGATACAAAGTAGAGACTTTAACTTCCGATTTCGTTTGAAGTCACAATTTATCTACAAATTTTGTTTGGTATAGAAGCATTAATGGAAATTAAAACTACTTAATCGTGGTGTTAAGTTAAAATTAGTGGCAACAATGAGCCAATATGAACATTAACATGCCATGTCCAAAAGATGACTCAAAGTCATCTTAAATAAGACTACTATGGGAGACATACAAATATACATTTAAATGTGATTCATCCACTACACTTACATTATATTGTGGACAACCAAATTGAAAGAAAGGAGTGTGGAATTCAGCCAAGTGACTGAAAATAAGGCATCCATGTGAAGCATGCATTTGAATATTTAAGCATCTACTACTTTATGAAAGTATACATTATTTTAGGAAGACCCAACATGGTGGAGGGATCATTTCACATTAAATATTGCTCATTCATCTTGGCATAATTACAATGGACAAAGGATGGTGTATGAATCATTCACCACACATACAATTGTCTTGTAAACAATTGAAAAGAAAGAAGAAAGGAGAAACAAGAAGGTGAGGCTTGGCCACACTTGGCCTAAAGTTGTAGAAAAAAATGGAATTTTAAGTGTAAAGTTAATGGAGTGACTCATGCCATAAGTGGAGCATGTGACCAACTTGTAGGCATCAAAGTTGAACCAAATAATGACTAAGGAATCAGCCATTACATTCATTTCAACTTCACAACAAAGAAAGAAAACCTAGAGAGGGAAAGAGGAAGCTTTCGGCCAAGGGGCTGATTTTTGAGCCTTTGAGTCTTGATCCAAAAATTATTTTCCAAGGTGTTTCAACCCTTTAGAAGGTCCCTAAAACGTGAAGATAGTATTTGGAGCAACAAGAACCATTTCCATCTCAAGTCACCAACTCTAGCCAAGTAGAGAAGTCAAGTTGTCAAGGTAAGATCTAACTTTCTTTTCATGTATTAAGGGTGATGTAGATGTGTGAATATAAGTTGTATGCATGAAATAAGGTGTGTTGATTTTGGAACATGATGGTAGTTATGGGGTTATATGTGTTGATGTTGAAGTATGGTTGTAACTTGACGAACATGAATCGCATGCATAAAATCATGAAAGTTGGTGTTGGAATGTTAGTTGGCCGTAGGACTGTTTTGGTGGAATTAATGGACTGATTTTCTTTAATAAATATGGTTGTTACTATCATAGATCTCATGGTAAAAAGAATGAAAAGAATTGGAAGGTTAAAGGTGAAGTTATGTTAGTATGAAAATGGTTGAATCTATGATTTTATGAGCGATGTTGAAGCATGGTGTAGCCGTGTGTGGACTGTTTTTGTGAAGAAGTTAGTGAACTGTTTTTACTTGATATTTTGATTGTTATTATCATGAATTTTATGATGGAAATGAAGGTGTTTAATGGTTGGAGTTGAAACTAAAGTCATTTGTGAGTTGTTATAAGGATTATAAAAATGACGATATAGCGTAGTTGCGTATGAATTGATGTTGTACTTGTCGTGTGGATAGCTGGTCATAACTTACTGAAATTATATGAAAAGAAGACATGAAATGATGTATAAAAATCGCATGTGGTTGGCTTAGTATGTTCGTAAACGTTTGCAAGAATTCCGAACATCGTTATGTTGTCGGTTAGAGACTCGTTTTGGACATGTTGTGGTAGTGGACTGTTTTGGACTTGTGTTTTCATTAAGTTGGAAAGAATAATTATAAGTTAAGAGTATACATCATATTGTATGTTGGATGGGCTGTTATAAGTTGTTACATGCAAACGTTAAGGCTACAAACTAATAAAAGTAACTTGAGAATAAGCCGTATGTGAATCGTTATTGCATGTTATGAATGTGGGTTGTTTAGAATATTGTGTGGGCTGTCCGGATTGGTATTGAACACATAATTATTGATGTTGTATTGGTAGTATGTGGTTGGTTTAGATACAAGAGAAAACATCGCCTAAACATCTAGAAAGGAGTTACTAACGTTAGAATACGTTTGAATCTCCCCGTAGCTTAATCATAGTTGTTGGCGTCTTAATATAGGTTGAAGTATTATTGGGTAGCGTACACATATTGTGTGACGAATAAGCACTAAAGACCTTGTCCGATCGGAAGCACTTCGTAAGGAAAAAGCTTTGGCGTGAAAGTTCGTGACACCGTTTCGGCATCGAGGTAGGTTACGGTTTACTTTATGTTCTAGACTCCGGTTAGCGAAACGTATGTAAATAGTAGTGATTGACGGGAAAGCATGATAGGCCTTCGGGCATGGTGTGGAGGTAAATTCCATCTAGGTTGGTATTACTAGTGTTATGTGGGCTTGTCGCCATTATTGTGATATCGTTATGCGGGCTTGTCGCCATTATTGTAATATCATACGCGGGCTCGTCGCCATTATTACGATATTGTTATGTGAGCTGTCATTGTATTGTGATTTCATGTATTTGATATAATTCTCTCTCTTGTTATCCCACCGGTCATATGGAAGAGGAAGGTTATTACCGAGAATTGAATATCGAGTTGCAATCCCTAGTATGAATCTATGGAACCTATGATTGCGGTGATTATCGAGGTTGATTCCATGCGAGGCATGCATCCCATATTCTATGTGCTATGTGATGTAATTATCACCTAGTTGTATCTTTATCACATACTAGCTCCCTCACCTTATGAAAGGGAAGGGTAATATTGATGATTGAGCCGTGGGCAATAATATGACTTGTACTTGTTTATTGCATATTGGTGATATAGTTGAGACGGATATCATGCATGACATGCTTTCATATTACTCTTATGTTGTTATAATGGTGAGGAGAGTGATTGAGAGACTCCGAGGTCTTTGCCGGAGAGGGTAAAAGAGAGATGAGTGTTTGTTGCCCGAGGTTTCTTGCCGGGAACGATGGAGTGTCCGATGCCCGAGGTCTTTGCCGGGATCGTGAGAGTGTGCTCGTGATCCGAGGTTATATTCCGGAGCGAGTGGTACATGGACTTCGCGGGTCCCCCATGGGTCATGACTATGAGGCATTGCCATAGCATGTGTGTGTACGGGAGGAGTGTGAGAGGTGACTACCGCATTGCATAACATTTACATAGCACGACATTGCATTGCATAGCACTCCATTTGAATGGTCATTCATGTCATTGCATGGCACATTCTCTCGATTGATTCTTGATTTGTGAATTACCGAGTTGTTGTTTGTGAGTATTTATTTTAAAGGCCGGATGGAATCGAGGTTTATAGAATTCTCCCTAGGCTTATAATCCGAGATGTTGAGATCCCCGTGACTATCGTTAATGCAAGACTTTCTCATGTACTAGATGTGTGACCGTGTTTGATTACTTATCTCGCTTACTTGTTAGTTGCTTCTTGTTTATATGCGTGAACTAACCATTGTCGGCCTATGATACCTACGAGCCTAGTGTTGTGCTCATACTTCGTTTTTGCTACACTCCTTCCGGAGTGTAGAGTTATTTTCGTGCGATGTTCGGAGTCTCACGACCGTTTCGAGGCATTCGTCAAAGGCGTTTGGGTGAGCTATTTGAGATATTGCAACCCGTAGTCTCTCCTTAGATTTCGTTGTTCTCTATCCTTCACCGTGTAAGTCGTATCCGTGTTGAGTCCGTTATCTATTCAAATTGTAAACTTCTTAGAAGCTCTTGTATGAGTCTAGACCAGATTTTGGGAATTTCTTATAATAATAGCATTTATTCCGCATGTTGTATCAAATTAAGGTAGTTATCTCAAGGGTTCGCCCACCGGGAAGGTTAGTGCGGGTGCCCGCATGATCCATGATTTGGGTCGTGATGTGTTTTTTTTGATGAACTATATAAGGAAGTTATCCTCTCTGGATTTGTCTTTTTTCTTATTTATAGGGATTATAAATTGGTATCCTTATTAAATGGAATGTAATATAAATCCTTAAATCTGTTAAGTTATATTAATTCTGCCAAGACACACGTTACTTTTTTTTTTTTTTCGGGGGGGGGGGGGGGGGGGGGTCACATATTATTTGACTAAAACTGATATGTTTAATTTTGTGCTAAAATTATGTAATATCAAATTTAACATTTTCTAGTTATGAAACTTACTAAAAAAAAACTTAGTTCTTATGAGTTTGTTACTAATTCGTAGCAACTATTGAGCCTTTTGCATAAATTGTCCTTTTATTTATAAGTATGATAATTATAGGCATGACTTAAAAGCATTGTAATTCATTTTGGTTTTGTAAATTAGATAATTGACCTCGGCCTATTACTAATGTTTTGTACACCTATCTTTTGTGACCTCCCAAATTTGTTGGTGGGTCTTTCGAGGCTCACTAACATTTCTAGATCGAGTCAACCCCTATCATGAAAGGACTAAGGCATTGGAGCATAATTTGGAGCGGAAATATTTACTTATGCATTTTTCTGTTGGGTTTGGTCGGCCCAACTCCCTATCTCTTTACTATTTATTTGTCAAAATTGATTAAATGTGATTTATTGGAACCCTTAAAAATTGTCATGCATTAGAGTTGCCCAAAAAACCATTTTCAAATATAAAAACTCATTTTTACAATATTAGCATATAAAAATGATTTTTGGGACAAAATAATAGACTTCATTAATTTTGCGGAACTAGAGACAAAAATGATTGTGGACCGTGCATATGGACATTTTGGACAAAATTGGACATAAACTATTCTTTGGATTAACTTGGACTAAAAGGATAAAAATCTAAAATATATAAAATATGATTAAAATATGGATAATAATAGGATGCCAAAAAATGATTTTTTTTATAAAACTTAAAACTAAAAAGCCTTTTTCTAAACTCAGGTGGGCTTACGTAGTATTCTACTTAGGTTAACGCCTTCAGGTTTTAACCTAGTTGTTCTAGTCCGAAACTCAAAACGCTCAATTTTGGGCTAAACTCTACTATTTTCATTTTCCTGAAAAGTGAGTATTTTTCCAGAAATGACACATCTTGATTTGCGGAACTATAAAAAAAGCAGTTTTTTATCACAAACAATTTATATCTGCAAAGGCATACTATTAAAACCCGTAGGTCAACCGTATTTTACGGATCCTTAATACCGGGGTGCCTAACACCTTCCCGGGGGATCATCAGGACCCTTACCCGAACTTTGGTTAGATTAGGATTCTTTTAAAATTTAACCGTTTTGAATGAGCCCTTTTCGAACTGGTTTTCCTAATTTCCTAAAAATTAGGTGGCGACTCTAAAATAAAGTCCATTTAGAGTACCATCCGTGTAGAAGTATATTTTTTTCTTTCTTTCCGGTACGATTGACAACCGTATTTTTCCGGGACATTTTCCTTTTTAAATGAGGCAAGTGCAAATACAAATCGGAAAAAATAGAACCGCTACAGATGGCGACTCTGCTGGAAAAAATTTTAAGGTTCTAACCATAAGGGTTTCAATAATTTGTGTGTTTGTATGATATAAATTGTTTAAGTGATATAAATTGTTTATACGTTTAAATTTTCGCAAAATATAACTGTCATTCATGCATGCATACTCCGCCACTCCTGACATTTTATTTTACACTTTATTTCTAAGGGTGACGACGCGGGATGAGCTGCGGTCATACCTTTACTAAAAAAACCCTTTGCTATATTTCTTTGGAGGTCTCTTAGGTCGAGTGGGCATGCGGTCAACCCACGTCCTTAGAGAGCCCACCCCCAGCTTGTCCGCTCGGGTAACCTGTGTCATTTGCTTGAAAAACCAGTCTAGAATAACTAGTGTAAAGCGAAGCCAAATCCCTACTAGTATAGCACATACGGACCATAGACCGGTTTGGGTATCTCAGACCTACCTGAATCGGACAGGAAGACCGCCTGCATCCAACTATGTGAAAAAATTGAAGGATGTACATGCCGTTATATGAACCGTTTGCCCTTGGGTTTGGGTTTTTACTTTTTAGTTTAGGAGTTGTACGCCTGCGCGGGACTGATATTTTGTATACCACGTTCCCCTTTATGTATCCCTATTCGATATTTATCAATGTTGTATATATTGGGGCAAACGAAATGACTTAATCACCTGCATCCTTCAAATGATAGTATACTTTTGTTAATATATTGATTACATGATATATATTGTTTACATGCTATGTGCTATATACTCTGCTTTGCCGTGCCTATTTTTGATTTGCGCATATAAAGACGTTTATTTTGCTTCAAACACGAATAGTTCATAGTTCGGTTCCGAAAATCTTAGAATGTCGTCAAAACGCATCCCAAAGTAAAATCTCAAAACACCACGTCAAAAGTCAAGTTTTCTAAAACTTCTAAAATGTCGTTCGATCATCATCCAATCCACGTGAACCACGTCATTTCCAAAAGCATATTTTTTACACTCAATATTGCTAAGAGCCGCACCCCTTGGTCCTCGCAACCTCAAAAGTTTTAAGACAAATAGCCCAGCCGTCGCAAATTGCCGACAAATACTTCATTCCTAAAAAATCATTCTTATCAGACCCAAAAGATAGTTAAGGTCATACTTTGCCCTTTCAAAGTCCAAACACTTCAAGTCTAAAATGGTCGAGTCATCATCCAATACTCGTTGACCGTGTCATCCTCAAAGATCACTGTCACATACAAAGATTACCAAAGTCGCACAAAAATCAGTCGAATTGACAAAATCCTGTCCATTCGGGTCATCTCCAAAAGTCTCTATGTGAGTCGAAGTTTGGACAATATGTTTCAAGTAAAACAGATGTTACATGTCTTATTATGATTAACGAACTAACACGTTTACCTCTTGAGTTTTCTTCTCTTTTGATTGACTCGTGGGGACCACCGAGAGGTTTCAGTACCGAAACTTAAGTCGTGATTCGTTTTAGCCCATCCATGTGCTACGCTATCGTGATCTCACAAAATTCAAACCACAACTTTTTTTAGCTCACCCATGCGCTACACTATCATGATATTACAAAAACCAAATCACAACTCCTTAAAAAATTAAAGATTACGACCTTTTTTAGACCACCCATGCGCTACGCTAAAATGTCCGACATCCAAAAATGACAAGCCTGCGCTTCTTGTATAGACAAGCCAAATACGTCAGTTTCGAATTTCGAACTACGTTAGACTTGATTCTTGTTCCAGCAAGATACGTAGGCAATCCTATATAAGGGTGCAATCTCCCCACTGTTTCAAACCACAAACCTTGATAAGGAATTGGGGTACGTCTTTGATCCATTCTTCAAAAACTTCATTCTTCCACTGTTTCGAAATATGGACTCTCCGAGCATATCTGGGTTATGTCTTTGAATCAGTCAAGCTATTCAAATTTTTAAGTGCAAACATCTTGAACTAAGTGCCCTAGGACTGGAAGCCGGGGCGACTGGCTCAAAGCAGTTCGACAATTCTGATATCTTCATTCATTAGAGTTTCCCAATCAAATGAACAACTCCTTCCCTTATGAGAATCCAAAATAAAAACGTAAGTGGCTTCTTTCGAACATCCTTTTTGTAGAAATTAAAAAAAAATGAAAATTTCCTTGCGTGACGTCCTATATCGGTTATTTAGCCTTCGACTCAACACTTATCCCGGGGATCACATTCACGTTTCCTTCAGTCTATCATGACACCTCGGTGAGGTCAACACGAGTCAATCACTTTTACTCTAAAGAAATTTTCTTTGAGCACAGGGACAAGGAAGCTACAAAACAACGAGCCTCAAGTCGACGTCAAGTCCAACCAAAGGCGTTATTGGGCCTACCATCGCCTCAACTCTATAAGCCAAAAACGACTTCATTTCTAACTCAGCCTTCAAATTGGATTCCTTTCACTTTGCTATGTCCACTGACACTTGCTCTTAGAATATTGCAGGTTACGACATTATGCAAAGTTGAACTCGGGAATCAAGATTATGAGACGCTGGTTGGATCCTCACCAATCCACATAAGCCAAGATGGCTTCGTCACTAACCTTTTGCGTTATCCTTATAAAAAAAAATACTATGATTCTACTGACAATAAAGTCAAATCTCGCAGGGATCAGGCATCAACACTGCCAAAGACTGGCACATCAAGACTAAAGGATTAACAACGTCACTTGCCCGAGCGTAATCATCACAAAACAAGCAAAACAAACATCAAGCCTTCAATGACGGCCGAAAATCTCAAAAGCCTATTTAATGGCCTAGGACGAAGGGCGGTATCTCTAACTCTTCTCCCAATTTTTAAGGGCTACTTTTAACGGCTTTGCTTTAAAATTTTGCAGGGCTACTTCCCAAACTAAATTCGGATTAAACGCTAGAATAATATTTTTCTCTCTCTCTTCCCTATTTTCCACAAATGCTAATACCAATAAATTAGGGGTTGGATGATAAAACATAATAAAAAGCATGTTTTTATTTTATTTTGATATAATAAGTACAATATAAGTAAGATCTTTGAGAATACGCATGATTATGCTTAATTAATACACAAAATTATTGACAAAATCTATGGTATATTCCAGGTATGTTTATGATATTAAACATTTATACCAGAAAATATGTCATAAGTATGAAAAGCTTTAAAAAAATTATATGCTCATATATAACATATTTGTGGTATATTCACCACTTAAAATTTAATTACAGCAATATATACTTGGGATATAAAAGACATGTCATATATTTTCTATATATATACACATAAAATACACGGTTACTAATTTAACATACATCTAATATATTTTTTTATTATTTTTAAAAAGATGCGCACATTCTTTTTCTGAACATAGATTGTTTGTATACTTGTGTGTGTGTGTGTGTGTGTGTGTGTGTGTGTGTGTGTGTGTGTGTGTGTGTGTGTATAGGAAGTTTTTTTTGATGAACTATATAAGGAAGTTATTCTCTCTGCATTTGTCTTTTTGCTTATTTATCGGGATTATTAATTGGTGTCCTTATTAAATGGAATGTAATAAGTTGTTTTAATTATGGAATAAATCCTTAAATCTGTTAAGTTACATTATTTTCTCTCTCTCTCTCTCTCTTCTCGCCAAGACACGGGTTACATTTTTTTTTTGGGGTCAGATATTATTTGGCTAAAACTGATATGTTTAATTTTGTGCTAAAATTATGTAATGTCAAATTTAACATTTTCTAATTATGAAACTTACTCAAGAAAAAAAAAACTTAGTTCTTATGAGTTTGTTACTAATTCATAGCAACTATTGAGCCTTTTGCATAAATTCTCCTTTTATTTATAAGTATGATAATTATGAGCTTGACTTAAAAGCATTGTAATTCATTTTGGCTTTGTAAATTAGATAATTGACCTCGGCCTATTACTAATATTTTGTACACCTATCTTTTGTGACCTCTCAAATTTGTTGGTGGGTCTTTCGAGGCACACTAACATTTCTAGATCTAGTCAATACCTATCATGAAAGGACTAAGGCATTGGAGCATAATTTGGAGCGGAAATATTTACTTATGCATTTTCTCAAGGTTTGGTCGGCCCAACTCCCTATCTCTTTACTATTTATTTGTCAAAATTGATTAAATGTGATTTATTGAACCCTTAAAAATTGTCATGCATTAGAGTTGCCAAAAAAACCGTTTTCTAAATATAAACTGATTTTTACAATTCTTAGCATATAAAAATGATTTTGGGTCAAAATAATAGACTTGATTAATTTTGCGGAACTAGAGACAAAAATGATTGTGGACCGTGCATATGGACATTTTGGACAAAATTGGACTTAAACTATTCTTTGGATTAACTTGGACTAAAAGGATTATAGTCTAAAAAATATAAAATATGGTTAAAATATGGATAATAATAGTATGCCAAAAAATGATTTTTTTTTTTTTTATAAAACTAAAAAACCTTTTTCTAGACTCAGGTGGGCTTACGTAGTGTTCTACTTAGGTTAACGCCTTCGGGTTTTAACCTAGTTGTTCTAGTCCAAAACCCAAAACGCCTAATTTTGGGCTAAACTCTATCATTTTTATTTTCTTGAAAAGTGAGTATTTTTGCATAAATGACATATCTTGATTTGCGGAAATATAAACAAAAGCAGTTTTTTTATCACAAACAATTTATATCTACAAAGGCATACTATTTGAACCCGTAGGTTAACCGTATTTTACGGATTCTTAATACCGGGGTGCCTAACACCTTCCCTGGGGGATCAGCATAACCCTTACCCAAACTTTGGTTAGATTATGATTCTTTTCAAATTTAACCGTTTTGAATGAACCCTTTTAGAACTGGTTTTCCTAATTTCCTAAAAATTAGGTGGCGACTCTAAAATAAAGTCCATTTAGAGCACCATCCGCGTAGAAGTATATTTTTTTCTTTTTTCCGATACGATTGACAACCTTACTTCCCCGGGAAAAATAGAACCGCTACAAGGAATACAAAGAACGCAAGCCGTTTTGGTTTTGTAAGAGAGGGTTGTGACTGTTTCAATTTTTTTGTTTTTCCTATTCTAATTAATTAGTAATGACTTCTTTTTAAAGTCAATCAAGTTGAAAATAAACGAAATAAGCGAGGAAGTGCCAAAATTTTGACAAAATAAATAAATAGCTACTAGAATTCTAGGCTATAGAGGCATGCCACGTCACCGGTCCATGTCCCGCCTATATACATACACGAGTTTGATTTCTAATAATTAATTAACTTTGGAATGACATGTTTGATTTCTATCATATTTTATCTCTTGATTTTATCTTATCTTCAATAATTTCATCTCTCATTCTCTCTTTTTCAAGTTGTCAACCTCTGAACCATTTAAAGAAATCATAACTTGGTAATCTAGCACAAAACAACCATTCTTTCAGGTTGATTAGTAAGAAATCTTTTTACTATCAGGACCATGCTCAACATCTGTGACAAAGCTAACGACCCGTTTAGTCGTTATAGTGTTTGGACCCATTTAACCTTGTTGACCCTTCCCAAGTCCCTTTAGTATATCTATGACTTAATGGAGTCTTTGGTTGGTTTTCCAAAATTCGAGAGTGTAATCGAGTCATTGATGGAGAAGCTAGTTAAGTAAGCAAGCTAGAGTTGACCACGGTCAACGTCGGGTTGGAATGACCCCGTGTCAATGTTTTGAAAGTTCCAACATGTTCATATGATGATTTTGAACTTGTCCAAAAGTTTTGGTGAGGTTCCGATGAGTTTCAGGTGGGTTTGGGTTTTGTCGTGCTCGTATTCGATGTTTTTACCGGAGGTCTGTGGATAAAAATGGCTCTAGATTGATCATCTGACCTTTGTTTTGGGTGAGGTTTGAACCATTAGATCCGTATCGAAATTATAAAGCTATAGCAAAAAGAATCGTCGCGTTTCGCCTTAGTATGAGAGAGTTATGCCCTTTTTCGTTCGGGCTCTTCGGCAGGGTCCGGCGGCAATGACTAAAAACAGCCGCTATAAATGCATGCTGTCGCAGCGGTTTGGTGACCACTACAGTGGCCGACGGGGGGCAGAATGCCCTATTTTAATCCCCCAACTCTACCCATTATTCCCAAGACCCCAGAGTCAGTTTTCAAGAGAGAAAGAGGCAAAATTCATTCCATTCATTGGTGAAAGCATCTTGGAGGGTAAGTCTCCGTCTTTATTTGTTCCTTTTCCTTTCTTCTTCAAGTTCCATGATTATTTTAAGGTCCATCAATAGTGGGTGAAAATTCTAGAACCCTAGAATTAGTAAACCTTTAAATAATTGGTGGGTTGTTGATTTTGTTGTTGATTAATCATCTAGGAGTATAGATTATCACTTTCTAGGAAGGGAATTTGATTTCTTATGGTTAAAATTGCATGTTGAGACTTAGGGTTCTAATAAAAATGGAATTTTTTTCCTAAAATCTGTTTGAAAGGGTAAATTGATTAGAAACCCTTAGATTAAAGGTTAATGAGTGTAGAGATAGAAGTTATGATAAATTCACCATTAAAGGATGGTTTCATCCATTGAAAGGGGTAGAACTAAGTGGGTCTTCTTTCCCAAATTGTTGTTCTTGTTTAAATACATGTTTTGTTGCTTACTTAGCATCATATTGTTAGACTTTGACCGTCATGAGGCGCTTCGGAAATAGAAGACTCATGTGAGTAGTCGTGCTCTTGTTCGCATTTCGGTAGGTTACGGCTTACTTTAGTTGAGACTTTGATTAGCTAAACGTATGTATTGTGTAGAATTGATGGGGAGAAGCATGATTAGGTCTTCGGACATGGTGTTTTGGTTGCATATTAGCTAAAGTTGGTATGACTTCGATTTTGTGGGCTGCGTCGCTATTACTTTACGTCTTTTGAGAAATACGAGGTGTAGTATTCATCTTTTGTGCGATTCGGGATGGATTTCTATTAGGTTGATTGTTGTTGATGGTGGCTCGTTGCCCTATCATTGTGATTAGGCTCATTACCTAAATTGTCGTGTTGTACTCAATTCTCTCTTATTGTGCAGATATCATCGGAGAAAGGAAGGATGCTAAGTTTAGACCTGAATTATGGTTTATATATTTATGATAGTATGTAGATGAACCTTTGGATGTATGATTTACTGTTGATGATAATATATAGAAGAGTACGACCTTCTTGGTGATACGAGACTTAGTTGTGAGGCGTACTTGCTATGAGGAAGTAAAGAGAGCATGTACCTTATGTTGGTTGAGAAGGTTTGTACGATTCATTCATGGGCCGAGTTGATCCAAGTCTTGATATGACTTATGGCTTTGTGACTTGTATCTTCACCGTTGCTTTATTGGTTTGCATTGATTTACCATGTTTACACTCATTTATGCATTCATACACTCATACATGATGGAAATGGTTGAAACGATTCGGGGAAGACTTGTGGCATGATGCCTTGTGTTTGACATTGATATTGCTAATTGTTCATAGTCCATACATACTAATGAACTGGAATAAGTTGAGACATACATTGTGATGTGAAATTAGTGAATGAGTTAATATAATCTTCTTATTGAACTTGTGATACTATTTGATACATGGTATTTGATGAATTGATCATTGAGTGATGTGACAGTGTTACTATACATATGAAAAGGCACATTTGACCGAGGGTGAGGATGTGGCCTAGTTGTGAGCTCGTGGTCTGAGGTTCGTTTCGGAAACGAGTGGTACATGATATGGATCCGCGACCGAGGTTCTTTTCGGGGCGGAGGATTTATAGCTCAAATCCGAGGAGTGGATCCGGAACGAGGGTACATGGACACCATGGGTCTCCTGCAGGTTATGACTATTGAGCTATGACATCAGTAACATGTGTGTACAGTGTGTATTTGGCCGGTGCATTGCATTACATTGCATTGCACATCATCATATTTTGCATTGCACATCATTACATTTTATTCTGTATTAATATATGGCTCGTTTAGTTCTGATTTTGGTGTGTTTACTGAAACGGCTGTTGTGATATAATTATGACCATTGACTGAGTTAAATTGTGGATTAGTGACTCTACCTAGGGAAGGAACTTGGACTTGTGATTATCATGTGAGATTATTGAAACCGACGGACTTGTGGTTTAGAAGCTTCATCTTAGGTTGTGACTACGTTATGGGATATTCCGTGTTTGGATTGAATATTAGTGTCTATCGTTTATCTTGTTGATTTTATGCTTATATATGTGAACTAATCTTAGTCGGGCTATGATGCTTACCTAGACGTAGTGTTTGTCCGATACTACCTTGTTGCACCCCTTTTGAGTGCGATTGTGTTCAGATTTCATCCGTACTACATCTCTAGCTTAAAGCTAGATTGCTCGTCAGATCCAAGGGGAGCTTCTATCCATGCCATGCCACCTCAAGATTCTCTTTCGTACATGTCTATTTTTATTCCAGACATTATTTGTTATTATATTTGAGATATACTTCAATCTTTAGACATTGTTAGTTAGAGTCTTTGTAAGACAACTTTCAGATATTAGGGGTGTAATAGTTAAGACTTCCGCATATTGTCTATTAATTTTTGACTTGTTTTATTTATTCATTCATTCACTTATCTATTGACTGTTAATAAATGATTAAAGAAGTTGAAATTGACCAATGATTAATGGGTTAACGGGTAATGGTTCGCCTACTAGTGATAATAAGGTAGGTGTCAGCACGATCGACAATTAGGGTGACACAAACATGGCCATCACCAAAAAACACCCTTGAATACAAAGTCACAAGAATGTACCAGACCAAGCCCCTAAATATATATTTCTGGGGCATGCATGTCTAAATTAGGTGCAAATACGAAGATGTATGGAAAAAAGGATCTAAAGAATAGAAAAACTAAAAAAATCCATAAAATTCCCATAATAAAAGAAATAAAGAAACAAAGGAGCATCAGCATTACTCGCTAATACAGCATAAGCCAATCAACCCAAAGTGGGGAAATTAGATTGCAAACTAAGAAGTGAGGGCGAGAAAGCAGAAGCAACAGTACAGAGTAACAATTAGAGCAAATGAATGGACAACAAGGTATATAATACTCTGTATTTTTAAGATGTTAACGCAAGACACTAAATTTATGTTGACTAACTGTAGAAGAAAATGATTGACAAACCAACTCACACAAAACAGAATCGGTAACACATGCAACAATCAATCTATTCCAATACAACAAAGGGGGGAAACATTTGTTAGAAGAGAACTGGAGAATCCAAGTAGAAGGGACAATTTAACACGTAGGGATTAATGCAAGGACCCCTAAGAGACATGCGGTGAATTTACGGTAATACCCTTGGTTGGACGACGAAAACTAATGGGGAACTCACACTTACTAAAAAGTTAAAAGCGGTATCGGAAACATATTACCTGATTTACTTCAATTAACACTATAACAAGTCCACAAGTTGTTTGAGTCCGCAACTTAAATGACCCAAAAAATGGGTTTGAGACCAAAATAACCCAGTAAAAAAAAAGTAACCAAACTATTAGTGCGCAATAGGACTAAATTGCAATTTTACAGTTTAGTCCTATTGCGCACTACAATAGGTGTTATATAAAAACCCTAACAGCTTCATTTTTCCAAGTTACTCTTCTTCACCTCCTCCATTTTCACTCTTTCAACATACTTTAGCCCCCCCAAAATCATGTCTCAAAGCTCTGAAACGTCAAACTTTGCTATAGAATCGATGTTTGTGAATTTGATCATTATTGTAAGCTAAGAACATCAAGGACCCTAGATAATTCGGGGCGCCGTTTTTTGCGTTGGGTTTAAATTTTTTTCACATTATCTACGTATTTTACTTTAAAAACTGATTTTCTTGTAATGTTTATAGGGTATGGGCGGTTGCAAACATTTTCGTTGGGAAGATAGCATTCCCGTGGATAAAACGGTGGCGGTGGAGATTAAAAAGCCTCCTGTTGATAGAGATACCATGACCTCACTACCACTAGAGATACCGTGAAGTTTGACTTGCAGTTTAAGCTTATGGAAGCTCAAGAAAAAATTGACCTTTTGGAGGTCTTGCTAAAAGACTTCAAAGAAAATAAAGATTTTTAAGGCTAACCTTAGAGACACTCAACACAGAAAAATGCTTTGAAAGAAAAACTGAAATTTTGGAAGATTATTTTTGCTATGTTGTTGTTGTTTATTATTTCTCTGTATTTTGTTTATTAAGTTTAATATTTCTATGTATTTTCTATTTGATTTGTTATTTTTATGTACTTTACTTTTACTAGTTGCGCGTTTTCATTTATTATGTAATCTGCACCCTTTATGTACTAATTTGTTTTTTTTTTTTTATTGTGAATTGTTGAGCTTTTTATGTATTATTAACTCTAAGAAGATTAATAAATTAATAATAGACTATAAGAATCAAAGCAAATTAAAAACATACTAAAAATATTCAAATTGATGACTTCATCATAAACTGAAAACACAAATTAACCACATAAGTCCGAAACTTAAATGATCCAAAATCTAAGAGAGTGAACCAAAATAACCCCTAATCATCATTAGAATAGAAGTCTTCAATATCATCCTCATAACAATATTTTGGGTTTCTTGAGACATACTATGCTTGTTCTTCAGCCAACTTTAGCATGTAAAATCTACAATGTCTAGCTAGCATTCTGTTGTTTTCTTTTCTAATCCTTTGTATGGCAAGCTCGCAAGTTTCTGGACCTACTTGAGGCATGATTATTGAGTACCTTGTTGGGATTTGAGCATTGAGATTTTCCAAGTCACGAACAAGACGTTCTGATTCGGCATGCCGATATGCCCATTCACACAACAGTAACCCGCAAAAATATTCTCGTGGATCTGAATATTTCACGCTGCAAAAATCATCATTACGCTCTATAAGAAGGTGGGGTTTCAAATCGTCTAGTTTGAAATCATTGTTATCAAGAAAACTTGCTTCACTGGAATAGCTGCTATGATTTGAACTATCATCATCACTGTTATTCGAATCATTTGGAAGGACTAAAAATCAATCTACATTTTTACTATTCGACATTGAATATGTTGTAGTCTAATAACAAATGAAAGGCTACTTATATAGTTGCAAACCCCCAAGTACCCTCGGGGGGAGGGGGGGTAGGGGTCATTTATTTTAAAAGAATATTAATCTTCATCGGACATCTCACAGTTCGAATCCCACTTGGATCTGAATCTTACGTAACCATGTTGACCATATTATACCCTTAGGCAACGTATTTTCATCCAATTGTTCTTTTCGCGAAAACGGTTAAGGGAAAAATTCAACTCTTGTGAAGTGTCACGAGGCATTGACATAACACGTTTTTTTGGGCGTTTAAGCCCTAATGAGCACAAGTTTTGTTCTAGTGCTGCAGCCTCCCTGACACGCCAATCCGCCTCCTCTCTCATTGTATTATTGTATTGTCGATTGAATATGTTGTTCGGGTTATTTGAATATTTAAAAATCATCATCTAGTTCCCATGTCCTACCCATTGTTTCGAATATGTCTGCTAGGTAAAACATTTAATAGAACCAATATCAACAAATTAGGTATAGAATGACATGATAACTCGTTTTAATGTGAATGCTAGTTGTTCGTTAATCATGTTATATACTACTCCTTGACTTGACAACACCAACTTATATTGCGCAATATTTAAATGCGCAAACTATGAGTTTTTAGACACACTATGCTTGATTTGACAACACCATGCTGCATTATTTGACCGCTTTTTATGACACTAACTTATATTGCGCAACATTTAAATGCGCAATAGATGAGCCATAAATGATACACTATTCTTGATTTGACAACACCATGCTCCATTATTTGACCGCTTTTTATGACACGCTATATTTGATTTGATAACACAATGCTGCATTATTTGGCCGCTTTTTATGACACTAACTTATATTACGCAAAACTTAAATGCGCAATATATGAGCCATAGATGACCTGCTTGATTTGACAACACCATGCTCAATTATTTAACCGCTTTTTATGACACACTATGCTTGATTTGACAACACAATGCTGCATTATTTGTCCGCTTTTTATGACACACTATGCTTGATTTGACAACACAATGCTGCATTATTTGACCGCTTTTTATGACACTAACTTATATTGCACAATATATGAGTCATAGATGACCTGCTTGATTTGACAACACCATGCTCCATTATTTGATCGCTTTTTAGGATACACTAGGCTTGATTTGACAACACAATACTCCATTATTTGACCGCTTTTTATGACACAATATGCTTGATTTGACAACACAATGTTGCATTATTTTAGGAATCTTATCCTATTGCTCAACATTTTCATGCGCAAAAGTATTGCGCAGTGTTTTCATGAGCAATAGGGGTTAATCCCACGTTTTTTAAATGTTCACTTTTGCGCTCAAATTTTTTCTATTTAATATGAATGTTGGATGAGGTAAAAACTCATCCATTTCATAAGTTTAAATCTTTTAAGTTCTTGAAAAAAACCAAACTTCAGAGAAAAAATGTCTTCTCCTCCTTCAACTGTTAAGGTTTCTCTATTCTGGGATGGAAATATACTTGATGACAATAATACTGTTCGTTATAGTATCAAACCACAAGCCCATGTAAAGTTTTCAACAACCTTGAATTACGAAACATTAGTCAGTTACTTACACAAAAAAATGAAAACTAATCCCACTAAGTATGGATTATCTGTAATAGGTAGATATCCACACACCGCTTCACAAGGTTTAGTGCTTTATGGTGTGTGGAATATCAATGATGATGACTCTTTGAGAGATTATTTGAAGGCGCCTGAAGAATATAGGGATTTAGTCTCCATTTATGTTCTTGAAATGTATATTGAAAAGATACCTCAAGAAGTCCCTCAAGTCCAGCCCACTCATGATAACACTTATGAGGAATTTAGTTCTTATGGAGACATATTACGTAGTCAAGTGCCGTTGGAAACTCTAAGCCAGCAATTTAATCAAACTTACACTGAAAATTTGGTAAATATCCATTTTTAAATTATTATTTTGTGTAGTTGCACATGTTTATTTTATTTATTAGTAAATATCCATTCTTGGTACCTTTGTAGGGGTTATACACCTGATATGAGTAATATTGCGCAAAACTCTCAGTTCGGTGGAGTTGATCTTTCTCCAAACCAACAATTTAATCAAACTTACAGTGAAAATTATTTACAAAACTCGTTCGTGGTACCAAATGTTGATTTTGGGCAAAACTCTCAGTTCAGTGACGTTGATCTTTCTCCAAACCATGACAATATAGATCAATATCGGTAGGTTGATCACCTTGATATTAAATAATTCATATATATTTGATGTTGGTATTTAAAATATGTTAATTTTCGTGTAGGAAGAGGTCTTTCTTAGATGGGGATGATTGTCCAAATTATTGTGAGACATCATCAAGTGATAGTGAACCGAATAATGCAGAAGTAACCGATGATGATGATGATGATGACGAAGAGGTCGATATTCAATCTGGTATGCAGCAAGCAAATTTAATAGAAATGATACTAAGTCCGATGCCGGAAATGTCACACCCTAACCTTATTAGGGTGTGATGGGCACCCGACTCTTACCTAGAGCCGAGCGAACCCGCTGACTCTTATTACATACATAACCCTTTGCTCTTTCTAAATTAATAAAGATGATATACTTACTACGACTTTCGGAATATTCTTTTTCGTTGCTTTCAAATCATACAAAAATCAGAACAACACAAAATGACACGTCGCTGTTGGAGCCGCTACTTAACCGACAACCAATACCCACGACGCCGTCTCGCAAAGTCTCTAACATCCATCCGTAAAAGCATATCATACAAACTCCGACTCCGGCAACACTCCAGAGCAAATGTGAGCGGGCCAACCCGGTTGGAACATCTTCTCGTAATGGCCGCTAATCATCCGGGAGTACCGCGCGGCATGAAACGCAGCCCCCGAAGAAAGGGGGTCGCACGGAATATGTACCGAGTACGCAAAGCGTAAAAATACGTAAAACGAAGTAAAGTGTGCCGAACGCGAGCATAATAGTCCGAATACCAACGTACTTACATCCGACATCCAAATCATACATAAGTGGGTTCAAGACAACTAGGATAATCAACATATCATACGAGCCGACATTAACCGACCGATCATAATCCGGACTATCAAAATCACATATACACAAATCATACACACATACCGCGCCAAATACCCGCCGGTCAATTACACACACACATATACCGCGGCCAAGAATCCCTTGCGGTCATGTCACGCTCCGGTCAAGTATCCAATAGACAATATCACACATACACATGCCGCGCCAAGAATCCAAAATATGTCACGTACCCGCGATCAAGTATCCATTGTGACAATATCACACATACCGCGGCCAAGTATCCGGTCAATATCACACATACACATGCACGCACATACACATACACACATACCGAAATTCGAAACCATATGCACACATATCCAGACCCGACGTAAGCACACACACACTTACCAACATCTGAAGACTCAATAGAACAATCATACTCCCTGTCGTCTGACAACCAAAACATCAGAGTTACAGAAGATATTCCTATCAGAATGTTCGTAGCAAATTATTCATAACGTATTACTACATCAGATCCTTATATCGATTACATATCCAAATCAAAATACTTTTACCGAATACTTATATCGGAATATTCATGTCGAATGCTAATGTCGAATACTTATGTCAAAATACTTACGTCGTAACGCTTATATCAAAATACTTATGTTGGAATATTTATATCCGAATGGTCAAAGCAAAACACTTGTATCGAATTTTATACTTATACCGAGAGAATACATACGAATCATAACAAACTCTTTTAATGATAGCCAAAAGTTTACCCTTAATTATTGTACGAAAATCGGCCAAATAGAGCAATACAGTTAGGTCTCGGGAATTGTGGGCCCACCTCGGATCACGTCGAGGTGGCGTACGAAAAATTACGGACGTTAAGCTTTATGGAACCACACGTGAAGGTCTTAAAGTAGTTTGGTTCCATTTGTGAAAGTTAAAGGTGTTTAAGTTATTTTCCAACAAAACATAAAGTATCTAATTCAATTCCATTGAATGAAAAAGGACCAAATTTAAGCTCGGATTTCTAAGAATAGAATCATCTCCGAGGTTCCAACCATAACCTATCACATCTAGACATGCCAAGAGAAAGAAAGCGGTAAGCCTTACATACCTTTTTCTCGCTTCTTTAGCTTCTCCAAATTCAAGTCCCAAATGCTTCAAAATCTACAATTGGTCACAAATACCAAACATTGATTATAAGCCTTTAGGAATTTAATCTTGAATCAACACTTGTCTTAATTTCTCAAGTAAATCCACTTATGTTCTCCGCCGAAATTTCGGGCAAAGATCTCCCCCGTAAATATACCATCCCCGAGAATATAACTCGGCCAATTTAACAACAACAAACCCGAGAATTCAACTCTACCAAACTATCAACAACAATGCCAACCATCATATCTCCAACTTCAACAATTTATTCAAAATACATTCCAACATTAGTAGCTCCTTTTACATAATCAAACAACATTTCATTTATATCCAATTCACAATTGTTCACACATTCAAATACTAATCCGAAACCATTCAACAATATTCTAGAACACTTCGACAACCCGCACAATATTTCAAACGGCTCAACCAACACATACACTACCCAAATTCTTTCAAATCCAACAAGAATAATTACAACACATTTTCTTTCTTCCAAATTCATAAACTACACCAACATTCTACATATTAGCAACATTATTCCTACAATTATAAGAAACCATACTAATGTCATATTAACTTCTTCCATAATCCGCAAACGATTACAACTTTATTTCAAGCCATTAAATCTTCATTTAACAACATGAAATCCACAACACAACAACAATCAAAATACTAAATAAAATTAGCTCATCATACCCCACCAAACAGCCCCCTATACGGCTACCACATCAACACCGACAAACGAATTTATATCGCTATTTCTTCCGTCCTAATCCGTTAAATCTTTAAATAAACTTGTTAACAATGAAAAGGAACCTTCATATTACCTTAAGTAGGCAGCCACCATGTTATCACTCTCCTCCTTGGTTGATTTTTAGCTCAAATTGAAGACAACGCGGTAACGTACAACACTTTTCCCTTCATGGGCTTCGGGATTCGGCGCTCGGATTTTGGTCAAAATGGTTTTTCTTCTCCAAGGCCTTTTTCTCTATCTCTCAGAATTTTCTGGTTGTTCCAGGTCTTAAAATGAGGAGGAAGGGATGAAATATCACTTAAATAACATGGGTCATGGGCCTAACCCGGTTGGGCCGAGTTGGGCTAGCAACGACCTTTCGACCTTAAAACGTCCATATCTCCTTGTACCGACGTCACCTAGGAACCCACAACCTATGGTTGGAAAGCTAATTCAATTATCTACAACTTCTATTTCTTGATACTTTTCCAAATTCCAAACTTATAATACCGTTTTTGCCCCTCGAAGTCAGGTCACCCGAAAATGTTACTTAAAAAATATTCGTTTGGAGGGCTTCCACTTTGATTTGGCCCAAGGGTCCTTCATGAGTTGTGTTTAACTTTACATATGTGATTCATATAACTTGTCACATGTTCCAAAAAAAAAATCTTAACGTGTGGGCCCCACCTCGCTTACAAATAATCGGCGTTCAAAAATACGGGATATAACATCCTCCCCCTTTAGAACATTCGTCCTCGAATGTTCAACCGACCTTATGGGTTTTGTAGCACTTCGGGTGGGGTTCCTTTATAGTTATTCTTCCTTCCGTGTCCATTCTCACCGTACCTTCATTATCAATTCATTCTACTCCTTTCATATATTCTTCGATACGTCGATATGTTTCAAAACTCGGCCCCGAGCTAATAAATTCCTTTCTTAACATTTGAAGATGTTGTGATTCCTTTCTAATATAATATGGTCTCTCCCCCCTTTATAAGGGAGATTATCCGTCGACCGTCCCTCGAGTAGCCTCGTCTTTTTTCGCATAATGTATCGAAAACTTTTCGTAAATCTTTCTTTCCCTTTGTGTCTATGTCATCACAAGACTTAATCATTCGTTTGCTCTCGCTTCACATCCCTTGTCATAATCACTATTACTTTAAGCCCACTTATTGAAATCGGTTCTCGAGTCTCACATATTCTTCTCCGCTCTATATTACCACACTTCATTCCTTTCACGTGCCTATCCTTGAGTTCTTACCCCAAATAGTCTCGTACTTTACCGATAGTTTCGTTCGGGGTTCCACTTACCGAGGTTCCCTTACTCTTCACCTTTTTCTAACACTTTGACCTCTTTCTTTGCCATCCACTCACTCACTTTCTTTTTCAAACATCAAAGTATTAAGACTTTCCTATCCTTGGCCTATAACGAAAATAGCGGCTCATCTTCTATCACTTGCACCATTTATTTTCTTACCACCACTCAGGTTTCGGTATCCTTTATCGACCGAGGTCTTGTTTACCGTAGCGCCGGTCGTTGGGACATACGTGTCCACTAATACAATCACAAATGAGGCATCATACGCATTCGTACGTATATACACGATTATTATCAACTAGCCCACACAATACCTCCAAACGTCATTCAAGCCGTCCTAATTCCAAAACGCAGCGTACTTTCTCTCTCTTCTCTAGTCCGGCACCGTCGCGTGCTACGTGGCCTTTTATGGCCTCCAACCATCTCGTATATCCGATTTCACTTAGGCTATTCTAATTTTTCATTTGTCTCTCACAACTAAATCTTTGAAATTTCTTGCATACTTCCCGAGGGGGTCACCCATCCCGAAATGCCCCCCCGAGCACGCTTAACCTCGAAACCTTGGTGGAATTTGTTGCATTAATGCTGGTATAATCACGTCCACTCCTCGTATGTCTTTTACTACATAACTGGAGCAAATCAAGGTTTCTGATTCCGGACATATTCGTAACACGTCCCTTCTTGTACAATAACCGTTTTGCCCTTTTCACTCTCTATATCACCTTCACAAATTCTTATTATTCAAAATGCGACGCCGCAAATACCAACAATACCTTACGGGGCATATGGCTACATATCACCTTTTAGCCATCCGAACTTTACATTTCGTATAACGAGAACAAATATTTTCAGACTTGCCCTTGTAACCTTTCCATATCGTTACTTGCTTCCTTCCGTCGTATGTAAGGCTTACATATGGAATTTCATTCTCCTATGACTTGGCTCTATCGCACGATCTGACGAGAAAGAAGGTCAACAATCCCTAGATGCCCGTAGCCTCTTTTGTTTATAAATGTGGCGTGCTTCACACCATAAACGGACTCTACCGGACACGACTTCTGACAACCCCTGTAGGTGACACCTCCTGCTGATACCACTTTGTCACACCCCAACCTTATTAGGGTGTGATGGGCACCCGACTCTTACCTAGGAAGTTGAACCACATTGACTCTTATTACATACATAACCCTTTGCTCTTTCTAAATTAATAAAGATGATATACTTACTACGACTTTCAGAAATATTCTTTTTCGTTGCTTTCAAATCATACAAAATCTGTAAACAACACAAAATGACACGTCGGATGTTAGAGACTTTGCAGACAGCGTCGTGGGTATTGGTTGTCGGTTACGTGAGCGGCTCCAACGGCCCGACGTGTCATTTTGTGTTGTTTACTGATTTTGTATGATTTGAAAGCAACGAAAAAGAATATTTCTCCGAAAGTCGTAGTAAGTATATCATCTTTATTAATTTAGAAAGAGCAAAGGGTTATGTATGTAATAAGAGTCAGCGGGTTCGCTCGGCTCTAGGTAAGAGTCGGGTGCCCATCACACCCTAATAAGGTTAGGGTGTGACAGGAAAACCCAAATCCCGAAAGCCCAATGCAGTGGCATTCTGACAATATTCCATATCTTGACAATCTTCAAGGTGGTGTTGATGCCTTTGTCTTTACCATAGAAGATGATCAAAGTCCCCAAAAATTGTGGAAAGAACTGGTTGATCTTATAAAAGATGATTGCTACCTTGAAAAAGGCATGATATTCGAATAAAAAAAGGCATTGCAAAGGGCAGTCAAAAGTTACAGTTACAAGGGAATGAGGGAGTATAGGGTTGATTATTCAACCAGAAAAGTATGGAGACTAGTTTGTAGACGACAGTATCAAGGCTGTCAATGGATGCTTCGGAGAATTGTTAAGCCCGATGGTATGTGAGTTATAACAAAATTCGACCAACGTCACACTTGCGATATGGGAGAGAATCGAGCAGATCATTTTAATTTAGATATAACTATGATTGCTCAAGTGCTACTTAAAGACGTTGTCGAAACCACAAGGTAACCTATTCGACCTAGTTCATTATAATTCTTACGTCAATTAAATTATCATTGCTAAATGTTGTTTGTTTAAACTTGTGCAGGATCTCATCAAAGATTGCATTAGAAATGTTAAGACAGTATATCATAAAACGAAAGCAAGAGAAAGGGATATCTTGGGCGTAGGCAGTACGTTTGAGATAATTATGGAAATTGGGAGGGCTCTTTCCAAACGTTGCCGAGGTATATGGCAGCTCTACAAAAATTCAATGCTGATACTGTTGTAGAGTGGAGGCTTCTGTCCGGTAATATTTTCAACTTTGTGTTTTGGACATTCAAACTATGTATTGATGGTTTTGCTCCTTTGCCGGCCAGTCATATCAATAGATGGCATGCATGTATATGGTGTATATGACATCAAGCTACTGATTGCAGTAGGAATGGATGCTAATGGGTCGATATTCCCTCTTGCTTTCGCAATTGACGCTAACGAGAGAAACGAGACATGGGGATGTTTTTGACACATTTGAGGCAGTATATTATTAACGATCGAATGGGCATATGCGTGCTATCTGATCGACATCAAGGCATATTGTACAGTATGTCTACTTTGGAGGGGTGACAGCCTCCCTTTGCTTACCATCGATATTATTTAAGGCACATTAAGGAAAATTTTCAAACGAAATTTGGAAACAGCGCACTCAACAAATTGACGTGGGCGGCTGCAACGGAGCATCAACAAAAAAATGGCTTGTAAGGATGGAGACGATCAAGGCAGTGAGTCCAGAAGCATATACTTGGTTGAAGAAAATCGAAGTTGAAAAATGGACATTACATCTTTGATGAAGGCAGGAGATGGGGGATGCTTATAACAAACAGCTTGGAGTCATTCAATGGTTTGCTAAAATTTGCTCGGGAACTACCCGTTACTGCAATGGTGAGAATGACTTTCATGCAAGTTGTGGAGCGGTTTGTGACAAGAACCAAGCATGCCAAAACCATATTAGCAGAAGGTGGGAGATGGATGCCAAAACCAAAATAAATGATGGAGCATTACAGGAAAAAAAATCTGAGCTGCACAAGATGACCGAGTATAACCTGGCTGAATGTGTGTATGAAGTCAGGACAGGTTATTACGAAGGTAGGGGAGGAAACTTACATACCGTTTATGAGGGCACAAGAACGTGTAGTTGTGGTAAGTGGCAAACATACCGCATGTCGTGTTCTCATGCGTCAAGTGTTTCTAGTCAATGCGAAAAACGGTATCAAGTTATGTGGCATCGGAATACAGCCTCAAAAGTTACCTTAAAGCGTATACCGGCCACTTCTACCCACTTGGTGATCAATCTTTTTGGCCAAACGATCCATTTTTAATGGTTGCTAACAAGGAGTATATCCGTAAAATCCGTGTTAACGTACGAACTCGGATTCACAATCAAATGGATGTCGATGATAGGACATGCTCTCGCAGGTGCTCTACGTGTAAGGAGTTTGGCCATGATAAGCGTTTGTGTAGCCTACGAGGCTGTGGTGGTGCAAGTATCTCTCGTAGTGGAAGAGCGTCTCGTACTTAATGTATTGTTTTAAATATTTTGTTATTGTAAATAATGATGTATTATTTGGTTATTGCAATGAATTATTTTGAACCTCTCGTATTGGATGAATTATTTTTGAATATAATATTTATTTTTATACATTCAAAATAAAGTAATGTCTTGACTAAATAATAAAACACTTAAATCAACACCTTATAAAATAAAACACTTAAACCTAAAGATAACAAGATTCAAACAAACAAAACTTACTTCGAGACACTTTATAACCCCTAAAACGACAATCCAAACGTTTAGGTATACTTGATGTAATGAGCCACATTATTGTCCGCAGAAAATATATCAAGTTCTATATAAAATATTGATATTTCGGAGTTTTGAAACATGACTAATCCTTGGTCAAAGTATGAAAAAAACGTGAATTTGAGAACTTTAAGATTGTACAAAAAAAAAAAGATAGCCTCTATGGCGCACTAATTTAGTACGCAAAGGGTAGTTTGGTTACTTTTTTTTTTACTGGGTTATTTTGGTCTTAAACCCCACTTTTTGAGTCATTTAAGTTGCGGACTCCAAGTTGTTTCATCATGCTCATCACCAAACACCATACCATTATTAGTTTGAAACTGAATTAGAACAATTAAAATCTAACTTTGAAAAGATTAGACACTCATGCTGATAATTTGTTGTAAATTAATAAATTGAAAGCAAAACAACAGAACTAAGACAAGAAAAACTTAGAGAGAGGTTTTTCTTCTTCTTTTAAGTGTATTTAAGTAGGCCATGAAAGACGCTATTTATAGCATAAACGCTTGTTACAAAACTTGTCAAAAACTACTTATACTAGAAAGCTATCACTGCAAGTGGACACACAACTTGCTGACATCCACAATGCAAGTGAGTTGGGGCATTTAATTATTGGTGACTCTTTAGTTTTTTTATTTTAGGAGAGGTGACTCAAGTTTTAATTATTAGGTGGAGGTGACAATTTTCTATTAGTGATTAAGGGGTTTTGAAGTTGCCCAAAAGTTTCTATTTAGACACTTTGACCCTCAACTTTATTTTTAACACTTTGCACTCAAGTTGTATTTTTAACACTTTGACCCGCGGACCCCGCCCCCGCGCCCATGCCCCCACGCCCCTCCCACACCCCCGCTCCCCACCCCCCCCCCCGGCCAAATTTTTTTTTAATTTTTTTTTCCACCCCCTCCTCCTCCCAACCCCGTAACCCCCACCCCCCCAAAAAAAATAATTAATTTTTTTTATTTTCTTTATTTATTTTTTCACCCCCCCTCCTCTTCCTCCCTCGCAACCCTCCCCCCACCCCCACCCTCCAAAACAAAATTTAAAATTTTTTAATTTTCTTTATTTATTTTTTCACCCCCCCCCTCCCTCCTCCTCGCAACTCCCCACCCCCCAAAAAAAATTTAAAAGAAGTTTTAATTTTTTCTTACTCTACTCCACTCCTCCTCCCCCCCCCCCCAAAAAAAATTTAAAAAGTTTTGATTTTTTTTTTGTTTTTTCTGACCCCGCTCCCCCTCCCACCCCTCACTACCCCCTACCCGAAAAAAAAAAAATTGATTTTTTAAATTTATTTTTTCACACCCCTCGTCCTCCTCCTCCTCGCAACCCTCCCCCACCCCTCACCAACCCCCCCCCCCTCCGCCCCTCAAAATTTTTTTTAAAAAGTTTTGATTTTTTTTTTCTTCTTGACCTCCACTCCTCTTCCCATCCCTCCCCCCCCCCCAAAAAAAAATTTGATTTTTTTTTAAATTTTCTCACCAGCCCCCCCCCCCCCCCCCCACCAAAATTGCTTTTTTAAAAAAAGTTTTGAAAAGTTTTTGTTTTTATTTTTTTGCACCCACCACCCTTCCAAAAAAAATGTTTGTTTTAAAAAAAAAAGTTTTGAAAAGTTTTTTTTTTTTGCACCACCCCCGTCCCCCACTCAAAAAGAATATTGAAAAGAAGTTATGTTTTAATTTTTTTGGGGTTTAGGAAAAGTTTGGATAAAATTCAGGTTGTTGTTTAGTATGTTTGTAGTGAAATAGATGGTTTTTCTGTTGTTGTCCTGGAATGGTTCAGGGTTTAGGAAAAGATATCCAATAGATGATTTTTTTGTTCTTGTCCTGGTATTTATCTGGTTCTGTTTATAGAAGATATCCAACGGATTTATAGTTGTTGCAACAAGTTCTACACTTGTGGCAACAAGTAGACTGTTCAACAACTACAAATCGTTGGACATAGATTCGATTATTTGGTTCTGTTTTGTAGAAAATATCCATGATTTGTAGTTGTTGTCCACGCCGAAATGCTCCATAGTTGTTAATTGCATTGTGTTGTAATAATAGTTATTTGTTGGAACTTTATGACATTTTAATGTTATTCTTTTTTAGAATGGTAATTTACATTCTTGATGCTTGTGAACTTGGTTTATATGATATGTTGATCGTGTTCAAATCACAAATGTGTGTATTGTTGTTAATAAATTGCTGAACAGTTTTCAACAAGTAATGAATCTGTAGCAACAGCACGTAACTTGTTGGGTTTTATCCAACAAGTAACAGGACTTGTTGCAACAACTAGTAACTTGTGTTTTATCCAACTGCAAAGATTTCCAGCAAATAAGCAATCTGTTGCAACAACTGACAGGCCTGTTGTTGCAATAACTAAGTTATATGTTGAGGGTTTTCCAACAAGTGGAGTGACTTGTTGCATAAAGTGGGTGACTTGTTGTGTTTTATTCAATAAGAGTAAGGACTTGTTCAACAACTATGTCATTTGCTGCAACAGATACTACAGTTGTTGCAACAGATATTACACTTGTTGCAACAGATATTACAGTTATTGCAACGGATGCTACTTGATTCACCCATATTTAGTGATCAACAAAGAGAATCAATGATATTTAGTGATAAACAAAGGAAATCAATAATAAGTAGTGATCAATCTATAATACTTAATCAATTTGATGGTAATTTGAGTCAGGAATATGCACTAAATCTAATGATCATTAGAGTGAATTGATGTGAACTACTTGATTCACCCATATTTAGTGATAAGAAAATGAAATCAATGATATTTAGTGATCAATATATAATACTTAATCAATTTGATAGTATTTTGAGTCAGGAAAGATGATCTACTAAGTCAGTATGCACTAAATCGAATGATTATTATAGTGAATTGATGTGAACTTCTTGATTCACTCATATTTAGTGATAAACAAAGGAAATCAACTATATTTAGTGATCAATGTATAATACTTAATCAATTTGATGTATTTTGAGTCAGGAAAGATGATCTACTAAGTCAGTATACACTAAATCGAGTGATCATTGGAGTGAATTGATGTGAACTACTTGATTCACCCATATTTAGTGATAAACAAACGAAATCAACAATATTTAGTGATGAATATATAATATTTAATCAATTTGATAGTATTTTGAGTCAGGAAAGATGATCTACTAAGTCAGTATGCACTAAATCAAGTGATTATTAGAGTGAATTGATGTGAACTACTTGATTCACCCATATTTAGTGTTAAACAAATGAAATCAACGATATTTAGTGATGAATATATATATATATATATATATATATACTAACATCCTTAATGGATTAGATGGGCAATTCTAAGTGTATTCTTAGAGCAGATACTACAGTTGCTGCAACAGATACTACACTTGCTACAATAGATACTATAGTTGTTACAAAGGATACTACAGTTGTTCCAACAGATACTACAGTTGTTCCAACAAATACTACAGTTATTCCAACAGATACTACACTTGCTGCAACAGATACTATACTTGCTGCAACAAATACTACTTGGTTCACCCATATTTAGTGATCAATAAAGGGAATCAGCCATATTTAGTGATAAACAATGGAAATCAACCATATTTAGTGATAAACAATGGAAATCAATCATATTTATTGATCAATATATATACTTAAGCAATTTGATGGTGTTTTGGGTCAGGATAGATGATCAACTAAGTCCAATACGCAATAAACGGAGTGATCATTGGAGTGAATTGATGTGAACTACTTGATTCACCTATCTTTAGTGATAAAGAATGGAAATCAACCATAGTTATTGATCAATATATATACTTAAGCAATTTGATGGTGTTTTGGGTCAGGATAGATGATCAACTAAGTCCAATACGCACTAAACGGAGTGATAATTGGAGTGAATTGATGTGAACTACTTGATTCACCCATATTTAGTGATAAATAATGGAAATCAACCATATTTAGTGATCAATATATATAATTAAGCAATTTGATGGCGTTTTGGGTCAGGATAGATGATCAATTAAGTTCAATACGCACTAAATGGAGTGATCATTGGAGTGAATTGGTGTGAACTACTTGATTCACCCATATTTAGTGATAAACAGTGGAAATCAACTATATTTAGTGATCTATATATATATATATATATACTAAAATCATTAGTAATTTATTGCAACTTCTTCCATGTTTGTATAATACATTTGCAACATATTAGTAACTTGTTTAAACGGCTTAGTTATTTGTTGGATCGCATTAGTAACTTGTTGAAGCAGTTAGTAATTTGTTGCAACTTCTTCCACAACCGTACTATCCGTTGCAACAGATTAGTAACTTGTTTAAACGGACTAGTTACTTATTGGAAGCATTAGTAACTTGTGAAGCATTAGTAATTTGTTGCAACTTTTTCAACAACTGTAAGATCTGAGGATTGATTGTCAGTTTGGCTGCCAATTTGACTATATCTTTCCTCAATATTTGATGATTCATAAATAAATTGTCTACTTGTTGCAACAAGTGTAGAACTTGTTGCAACAATTACAAATCTGTAGGATATCCTCTACAAACAGAACCAAATAACTGAAGCTATGTCTAACAGATTTGTAGTTGTTGCAACAGATTGTATACTTGTTGCAACAAGTGTAGAACTTGTTGCAACAACTACAAATCTGTTGGATATCTTCTATAAACAAAACCAAATAACTGAAGTTATATCCAACAGATTTGTAGTAGTTGCAACAGATTATCTACTTGTTACAACAAGTGTAGAACTTATTGCAACAACTACAAATCTGTTGGATATCTTCTACAAATAGAACCAGATAACTGAAGCTATGTCCAACAGATTTGTAGTTGTTGCAACAGATTTGTCTACTTGTTACAACAAGTGTAGAACTTGTTGCAACAAAAACAAATCTGTTAGATATCTTCTACAAACAGAAGCAAATAATTGAAGCTATGTCCAACAGATTAGTGAGTCGTTGCAACAGATTGTCTACTTGTTGCAAAAAGTGTAGAACTTATTGCAATAACTACAAATCTGTTGGTTATCTTCTACAAACAGAACCAGATAAATACCAGGACAAGAACAAAAAATTATCTGTTGGATATATTTTTCTAAACCATGAACCATACCAGGACAACAACAGAAAAATCATCTATTTCACTACAAACACATAACAACAACAACCTGGATTTTATCCAAACTTTACCTAAACCCAAAAAAAAAAACAAAAATCAAAACTTCCATTTAAGATTTTTTTTGTGGGGGGGGGGGGGGGGGGGGCGGGTTGCAAAAAACCAAAAATAAAAACTTTTAAAAACTTTTTTTTAAAAACAAAATTAATTTTTTTGGGTGGGTGGGGGAAGTAAGAAACCACAAAAAAATAATTCAAAACTTCTTTTCAAGAAAATCATTTTGTGAAATTCTTCAAAACTTTTTTTTCAAAATAATTTTTTTTCTGGAAGGGTGAGGGGTGCAAAAAAATAAAAAGAAAAACTTTTCAAAATTTTAAAAAATATATTTTTTGGCCGGGGGGGGGGGGGGTGGGGGGTGGGGGGAGGAGGGGTGTGAAAAAACAAATAAAGAAAATCAATTTTTCTTTAAAAATTCAAAATAAAAAAAAAAGAAAAAAAAATTTATTTAAAAAAATGGGGGGGGGGGGGGAGGAGGAGGAGTGGGGGGATGATAAAAAAAATCAAAATTAAAAAAAAAATCGGGGGGGGGGGTAGGTGGTGGGGGGAGGGTTGAGAGGAGGAGGGAGGGGGGGTGAAAAAATAAATAAAGAAAATCAAAATTGAGTGGCAATGGTAAAAAAAATTATTTTTTTAAATTTTTTTTTGGGGCGGGGGGAGGGGGAGGGTTGGGGAGGAGGAGGAGGGGGATGAAAAAACAAATAAAGAAAATCAAAACTTTTTTTTTAAAAAAAAAAAATTGGGGGGGAGGGGGCGAGGGGTAGGGGTGAGAGGAGGAGAAGGGGGCGGCTGGTGAAAAAGAAAATAAAATAGTTTTTTGGTGGGGGTGGGGTGGGAGGAGGAGGGGGATGCATTTGGTGAAAAAACAAATAAAAAATTTAAAACTTTTTTAAAAAAAAATTGGGAGGGGGGGGGGGGGGGGAGGGGGTGCGAGGAGGAGGGGTAGGCGATGAAAAAAGCAAATAAAAAATCCAAAACTTAAAAAAAAAAAAAGTGAGGGGGGGGGGGGGGGGGGGGGGGGCGGGGTGTGGGGCGGGGGAGGGGTGGGAGGAGGAGAAGGGGGCGGCTCGTGAAAAAGAAAATAAAGTAAATTCAAAAAAAATCTTTTTTGGTTGCGGGGGCGAGGGGCGGGGGGTGGGAGGAGGAGGGGGTGGCTGGTGAAAAAGGAAATAAAAAATTCAAAACTTAAAAAAAAAAAAATTAGGGGGGGGGGGTTGTGGGGCGGGGCAAGGGTGGGAGGAAGAGAAGGGGATTGGTGGGTTTTTTTAATTAAGTTGGAGTCTTTTTATATTTTGTAAAAGGTTAAGAAGTTTGAAAAAATACATTTTGAACTCAATTTTCTTAATCTCAAATTTAATTGGGTTTTACTTTCAAGTGGTCCCCATGAGTCACCTATACTAATTTCACAACTAAAAGGTTACCTATAGTTAATTCTTCCCAAGTGAGTTCATAACAGTTCAGGTATTATTTTTTATTTTAAGAAAATAATTATTTTTCAATTACATTTCAAACGTGGGCTAATATTATTAAGTGTTGGAATAGAGCTAACTAATTGGATTCTCTATTCATTTTGATGCACATGTACACAAAACCCAGCTTTGCCCTTTTCCCTTCTCCAAGAATTCCCAATTTTAACTTCTTTTACTTTCCCCTACCTTTTTTTTTTCTACCTCCCAATTTTAACAATTTCTTACTTTAAATTGGGTTTTCCCGAATATAACAAGATCCCTATTTGAAGTTATTTCTACTGCTTTTTGTTTGTTTCCTTCCCATTTTCAGCAGAAAATAGCTTAACAATGTCAAATTTCTCAACTTTCAACTGGGTTTTCCCGCAGATTGAGCAACAACGTTTAAATAAATGAGTTAAAAAGACATTTTCCCATACACAGGTGTTTACCCCTAAATCCGTGACTTAGAGTAACAATTGAATTTGTTCAATGGTTCTAAGATGATCAAACGACGATGCTATTAATGCTAATTTGCCAAGGAATAAGGGGTCGTTTGGTATCTGGTTAGGAGGTAAGTTATTGATGTATAGAATTTATATGGTGTTTGGTTTGCAATTTAGAAACCTGCATAACTAATACATGTATAAATTATGAGGGAATCTATGTATTATTTTATGAAGGATAGTAGGTGGGATAACGAATACATGAATAACTAAACCCTACATAATTATTTTCCGGATAAATAATAAGTACATAGATTCCCTAATTCCTGTATTACTAATACCGGCGTAACTATAACCAATTATCAAACACCCCTAACTGTAGAATATGATAAAACAGAATAATGGACAAAGTAAATAGGCAAAACAAAGTAAAGAATTCTTATTCAAGTGTGTCTGGCAACGTCTCCGAGAAACAGTAACTTCATAAGCTTGCGATCTTGAAAGCAACAATGGAGTAATATAATAGTCGTACTGATTAAAAAATCAGATGGGATACAAGTGAAGAGAAGGAGTGTTTTTATAGCCTAACCGTAAGGAGTGTTTTTATAGCCTAACCGTAAGCAACGTCTTCCTTGATTCTCGTCCCCCATAATGATCCATATCTGCACGTTACAACAATTGTGTGGGCAACTATGAAATGCCGAAGTAGATCCTGGATTCTTCGGGAACGGTTGCAAGTTGAACTTATCTTGATTGACCGCTGTCGTATTCCCGGTCTTGTATCTCCGGAGCTAGGCCGGCCCGAACCATGGTTCCGATCCTCAATGGATAAGATCGACCGCTCCGGACATGTTCACCTGTCAAAATTGGAGTTGCTTTTGCTGAGTCACCGCCTGTTATGTCTCTGTTCCGTATGTGTCATCTCCTAATTCGCCCACATGTTAAGTTCAGGTTTTACCCCGTACAACGGGTGCAAGTAAGTTTTTATCCTGAACATGTTTTTTTTTTTGGTTTTTTCATTAACTGTTATGTTATTGATTGGCATTATCTCTATAGCAGCTATTGGATATTGGACTGATAGATTTTTAGGGCACTGAAGAAATCTGCATGAAAATCCAGTTGATTTTGTAGGAGTGTCTAATACTATTTTTTAAGACAAATCGTTTCCATCATTGTTGTGGACCAAAATATAATTTTTGGCTGACTATTTTCCGGAAAAAGAACTCTGTAGTACAAGATTCTCTATATATAATTGGCTGCATGAAGTCGTCAATTCTCCTTGACATAGTCCACATTAAATTTATAACGTAGTTGTTGACCCACTATTTCAATGACTTTGTCCTTCCAAACTTATCAGTACCTATAAAAGGATCATTAATGGGCCGGCGAATCGAAATATCAAAAATCACAACAAACACATAATATATTCCTAGTCTCCTTTATCATGGCTCCTAATTATGTGATGATGGTAGTACTTGATCTGATAACGTTAATAGTGATAATTTGCTCTTCACTATCTTTTGGTGCCATGCTACCAAGAATAGCCAAACCTAAATGCAATGGAAGTTGTGGCAATATTAGCATCCCTTTCCCATTTGGGATGACCCAAGATTGCTCTCTACACCATCAATTTCTTGTCACTTGTAATTACTCCTTTCAACCTCCCAAGCTTTTTCTAGGAAAGACCACTATTGAAATCACAAGCATATCTCTCGCTGGGCAACTTAACGTCTTACAGTTTATATCCAGAGATTGTTATCATGATGGGATAAGGGCGAACAGAAACACACCATGGATAACATTACCATCATTGTTAACTGTGAACTCGACCGCAAATAAGTTCATCACAGTTGGTTGTGACACATATGCCATTGTCCGGGGTTATTATAGGCGGTATAATTCTAGCATCAGACACTCCTACGTAACAGGATGCATGTCCATGTGCAATAGTATTGAGGATGTTGCTAATGGTGTTGAGTGTTCTGGGGTTGGTTGCTGCCAGAAATCCATCCCTAAGGGAGCATGGAATGTCACCATAGCACTAAGCAACTATAATAATTATACTCATATGACAGGCAGCCCTAGTAATAGTTGCAGCTATGCTTTTTTTAGCCGAAGAAGCTGCTTTTAGCTTTTCTAAGAATTACCTCAGCAGTTTGCAGAACAAAGAGAAGCTTCCACTTGTTCTAGATTGGGCAATTGGTCAAGAAACATGTGAAATGGCTAAGAAAAACTCGACAACATACGACAGTGATTGTCATGATAATTCAAATGGATATCGATGTTCCTGCATGCAAGGATATGATGGGGATCCATACTTGGAAGATGGTTGCCAAGGTATGTATATGTTGCTCTCTACGTATTTGTGAACCTCCTAATTAAATTTCTAATAGCACTATATATGTTTTAATTTAATGTGGTTTTTTACTCTGGTTGTGGAAGGTCGAGACTATTTCTATGTCGTTGTTGTGAGCTTCCTTACAATAATTTGCAGGGCTTAAATATTTTTGAAAACAAATGAGATTCGACCAAAATTCATTTTCTCTATATTACTTTTCTTTTTGCACTTATTATAACACCTTATAACCTCAAAATTAGCCCCCCGCTCCACCATTTACTTCTTTTTTAAGTTCAGCTGAATTTTGGAATGAAATCAAATTTTCTGCAAATGAATATTTTACGTTATCTAACTTTTGTGCTCTATGAGTCTGCAGATATCGACGAATGTATAGATCAGAAACCAGATTATAGGTGTGCTAAAAATGCCATTTGCAAGAATACAGAAGGGAACTATACATGCACGTGCCCTCCAGATTTCAGTGGTGATGGTACTGAATGCAATCGTGACAATCCTCAGAGAAAAGTTCGTGATAATCTTGTTATAGGTACCTTTCTTAACTTCTTTGAAATCCCATAGGCAACAGGTTAATTGTAATCCTTAGTTGTTGGAGATGCCCGTCAAACAATTTCTTGCACAACTAAACAGAAAAAGAAATCACAGATATGTGATGAGAATATCTATGACAGAGTTGTGATAGTTTTATGATGGAATTCGTCAATGGTAATGGAATTCCTAAAAGATTTGTGACGGTCTTATATCTACTGATGCTCAAATTTATGATGGATTCTTCCGTCACAAATATTGTTTTTTCTTGTAGCATATAATCAGGTTAGCATCAGTTGGAATTCACATAGTAATATAGTACTTTGCTTGTTTTAAATTCACGGTGATAATTCTCTGTTTCGATATAATTTTCATGTAAAATTGGTTATTTTGCAACTTAAATTTAAACATTAAAAAAAATTACTATGTCAACCAGACGAGTCAACTAATGACTTCAGTTGCCAGTATATAACAACTAAGTAAATTTTGGCAAACTGTTATGATCAATAAAAGGCTAATTGAACATCAAAAGTTCTTAATTCATTCACTGAATATAACAGATTTTGAAATAGGTAACAATTTTATTTTCACGAAACACATCTGATGCAGAGAAAGAGTTCCTTCATGTTGCCCCAATATGTGTGTATATTTTTTATTCTAAGTTAACTTATATTGCAGGTGTCACAGTAGGGGTTGCTTTAATTTTCTGGTTCTTATAGTTCGTGGCTGTTCATACACTGGATTCCAAAGGAGAAAGATGTTAATGATGAAGAAGAAGTTTTTCCAAGAAAATGGTGGATTAGTTCTACAGCAACGACTCACAGCGCAAGAGGGATCAAGTAATAATACAACAAAGATTTTCACAGCCGAAGAGCTAGAAAGGGCAAATAATGGCTTCGACAAAGATAGAGTTATTGGTCAAGGAGGTTATGGAACTATGTACAAAAGATATCTGAAAGACAATCACATCGTTGCCATCAAGTAGTAAGGTAATTGATTGCAATCAGATTGAGAAATTCATAAATGAAGTCATTGTCCTCTCCGAAATCAACCATAGAAATGTGGTTAAGCTCTTAGGTGGTTGCCTAGAGACAGAAGTTCCACTATAGGTTTATGAGTTCATCAACAATGGAACAGTTTCTGAACAATTACACGATAAAGTAAAGGCCTCTACTCTTTCTTTGGACATTCGTCTGAGAGTTGCTGCAGAAACTGCTGGAGTACTTTCATACTTGCACTCAGCCGCTTATCCTCCTATCATCCATAGAGATATCAAGTTTGTCAACATTCTTTTAGACACATCCTACACAGCCAAAGTATCCGATTTTGGAGCATTCAGGTTGGTTCCTGCTGATCAGACAGAGTTATCTACATTGTTTCAAGGAACTGTAGGATATCTAGATCCTGAATATTTGCAAACAAATCAACTAATTGAAAAAAGTGATGTATACAGTTTCGGGGTAGTGCTTGTAGAGCTCCTAACTGGTAGAAAAGCTCTATGTTTTGATAGCCCAGATGAAGAGAGAAGTCTAGCTAAATATTTCACATCTTCAGTGGAGAAGGATCAGTTGTTTGATATTCTAGACGACAATATAGTCTGTGATGAGAGAAATATAGGGCAACTGAAAAGTGTTGCGATGCTTGCACAGAGGTGCTTAGATGTTAAGGGGGATGATAGACCCACAATGAAGGAAGTTGCAGCAGAATTGGAAGGTGGATCGAGATTGAAGCACTCGTGGGCTCAAACTGATCAAAATTCGGAGGAGATAGAGTCCTTACTGCAGGGTACTGAGCCATTGGGATTTGGATACGAATATAGTAAACACAGTATTCATATTGATAGCATAACGAGCCATATAACTTTACCACATCCTGGAGGAAGGTGATCGGTCATGCGTGCACGGCTTCAACATGGTTTTCTTTCTCTTTTGGGAACGTTAGAAATAGTAATTAATTAGATTTAGTTTTATCTTTTTCATTTGTCCAAAGATAATAAATTTTAGTAACAAATTAGTGCCAAGTGTAATTATTTATGTATCCTGGTAATTGTCTGCATATTTTTATGCATTTCTTACACTTGAACGGTTCAATTGTAATTCATTTGTTACTCAACGCATGGCATGTGTTTTTGGTGCAAGGTTGTTAAAGTGAGAAAACAGAAAGACTAATTAATTAGAATAAAGACATCTTATTCTCCAGTTATTCATTGCTACAGAATGGTGTGTGCTCATAAAGGACTCAGGCAGGGAGATCCAATGTCCCCATACTTGTTTGTACTGGTTATGGAGTACTTGAATAGATCACTAAAGTTGTTGAGACATAAACCTGAATTCAAATACCATCCCAGATGTGGAAAATTAAAGCTGGTACACATTTGCTTTGCATATGATCTGCTTATGTGTTGCAAAGCAGACAGTCTTCATAAAGTTAATGATTCGGGATTTCAATCATTTCTCAGAGGTATCAAGCTTGCAGGCTAACATGGAAAAGAGCCCATTGTATATGGCTGGAACAGAATAGGAATTCTAGGAGCAGATATTAGCAGAGATGAAGTTTGCTTCTAGTGAGATGCCTTTCAAATATCTGGGAGTTCCACTGTCCTCCAGGAAAATTGCAACACAACAATGCATGTCTTTGGTGGCCAGAATAAGGTGTTGGTCAAACAATTTTTTGTCCTATAGTGGTAGAGTACAATCGATTAAAAGTGTTCTCTTTGAGACGCAAACTTACTGGGGGACAAATCTTCCTACTTTCTAAGAAGGTGATTAAAATGGATACTACTGTCTGCAGAACTTTTCTATGGACAGGAAGTATGACAACTCAAGAAGGCACTAGTTGCATGGGAAACTATGTGCAAACTAAGAGTGCAGGTGGTTTGAACTTAATTGATCTCTATGTATGGAATAAGGCTGCAATCTGCAAAATACTATCAGCAGCGACGCTCAAGAAAGATCTTGGGATTCAATGGCTCCATAGCTTCTACATAAAGAGACAAGATATCACAACAATGAAGACTCCTGCACAAGCTTGTTGCAGTACAAAGAAGACTTTCTACAGTGGATAGACTAGAGAAATGGAGCATTCATGTACCCCAAGACTGTGTACTCTGCAATACAGGAGAGGTAGAAACATTCTCTCATTTGCTCTTCAGTTGTGACTACGCTAAGAACATATGGAAGACACTGTTACATTGGATGGGGAATCAGAGACAGATTGGAAGCTAGGAAGATGAAATACAATGACTCTCTACTAGAATGAAAAAGAACAAGCCTAGAACACAAATTCTAGGGTGGTTGTTTGCTGCTTGCATCTACCAGGTTTGGATAGAAAGAAATACAAGGGGGTTCCAACAGCTTAGACAGGAAGGGAGACACTGGTGTAGAGAGATAATACTCCGGCTGCACATCAAGGGACAACAACAACCTAAATGGAGGAGTGTTCTTCAACAATTAGACAGTTTTCCTACTAAAATAATTGTAAAGTTTGTTTCCCCTAAAAAGAGTACAGTTAAATTTATTTGTGATTTAAATGATACGTGATTTGATTTGTTATAAACAGTTAATAAAAAGGCTAATAATGACTAGAGAAATCAAATGAATAAATCAATAAAGAATTATAATCAATAGTGAATTAAATAAGCCTAGGCTTTGTTGATCCTCGGAGAGAATCCTCTGATAGGTTTTCCTCCAGCTGAACAATTTTATGCTTTGGCCTTGCAGAATTAATGTTAAGCCAGTAAAAAAGAATGATAAAGTAAGCTTAATTGCAAAAAAATGAATAGTATAATGTGTGTAAGTAATTATTATTCGATGATCTTTTTGAGAGCCCTTTAGGCTCCTTTTATAGTACAAATACATCAAAACGTAATCCGTGATTAAATTCTAATAATGTGTAATAATAGACAATAAATGCTATTTTAATTCTAAATCGTAACGTCTGCTTCGAACTTGGACCAGTCGCACAACGTTCACCTTTCATTAATGACCCGAGACAATTGCCTTAGTAGGTTTGCTTCGAATTTATCCGGGGTCTCTCATTTCGATCAAGTTAAACAACTAACCAAGTGTCGTGTCACATTCAATCACCACATGTTCCATCCCCATTGTGCCATGTGTCGAGCTGCACTTTGTTATGTATACAGATAGTCCCCCCATTTTTTGGTGGAAGAAAGTGACACCGGGAAGTGGATTTGAAACGCCACCGAGACAATCCTAATCTTATAGCGGGAAAACGTTTCCGCTGCCTCCAGATATGACGTACGTCTCTTCAATTCTGATACGTCCGTCCATATATCTTCTTTGTGTTGGGTACATTGGACGGTTCGAATTTCGAATAGATTCATAATAGTGGAAACTAGTTAAAACCTCTAAACCCTTGTTAATTTTCTTTCTACACATCTCGAATCCCTCTTTTCATTTTTTCTCTTTCTAAAATCTTTGGCCTTTCAACCAATTTCATATCTCCCTAATTCTTGATCATCATTATAAACAATAGGGCCAGGACCAGACCCTCCTCCACTTCTGTTCCATCTTCTTTATCTGTCTCTTTGCCGCCGTCCGCCGCCGATAGCGACAATCCTAGGGCTTATGTCAGAGAAACCTTCTACTCATACATCCCCGGTTCGTTCAACTTCAACGACGATTTTACCCCTAAGAAGGTGGTACAAAGCAATAGAGGTGAGATGGCTAAAAACTATTCTTCCTCCATTACTGCTGCCATTCTCAAGACCGTCCGTGAAGACTATAATTGGAGAACTATCTCTACAATTATGTATACACATATTCATTTATGTTTAGTTAGGTACCAACAATTGATCCGGTGATCATAGAAATGTGCAACGTTTGCCTTGCCCAAATTGGTAAACGATGCAACGTTTGCCTTGCCCAAATTGCCCCGTCTATTTGGAAAGTCGTAGCTTGTATCCGATTCTTAGCAAATAAAGTGAACCGGTCCTTTACCTTGGATGATTTCATAAGGGTTTATACCACCAGAAAATTTCGAGGTGGAATTATCACCATATAAAAACATGAGAAATCTTCTCTTATTACCAGCCTGGATGATGACAATGATCAAGGCTAAATGGAAAGATTTGTTATTGTTCCTATGGCAGAAATTGTTGAAGAAGAAGACATGCCCATACCGGAAGTATAGAACCCAATACGTAAGTACTTATCTTTCAAACTTCCATTTCAGCTTTGCATTTGCTTATTCTTTTTCACATTTGAAAAGCTAACAATATCAAGACTCCTACCGATTTGCACTTCCCTGAATAGGTGCAAGCGCTTCTAGATGTTTCAAGTCGTGAGTCTCGGACTTGGAAAGAGATTTCTCGTGACTGGTGAAGGCCCAAAAATCACAGGAATTCTATATACTATTACATCTTTTTTTAAAATGCCTTCAAACTCCCTTTCTCCTTCGAATGTAATCTCTTATCTCTAAATACATTTCCTTCAGGTTTACCCAAAGGAACCGTCCAACCACGGGTTGTCATGATGGACCCCATTTTGGACCCAACGGCTTCTGCCCAATGAATTGCTCAGGCTACCGTGGTCGTGGGTTCCCCTACCGTTAAAAAGAAAAAGAAGAAAAAACTCTGTCGGTTCTTTAAAGAAACCGGTAACTAATGCTTCCGCACCAACCTCTTCCACTCCTCTCAAAAGAAAGAGGAATTCCAGGGAAGAAACTTCCTACGAAGTCCTTCCACCCCCGAGGCCAAAAATGTCTCGACCTTATCGATCCCCTTTGTTTCTGACACCATCGTAGTTGATGAAGATGATGAAACTGAAGATGATGACATAGTGGCCAAGCGGGTTTGGTCGAGGCCGACTCTGGAGATTCATCTTGCTAGTCCATTGCTCCTCTCATACTTTGGTGCGAAAAACCTTGATGATCTCTTTTTCGAAGCTGACACTTCTATTGGTGGGAATTCTTTTGCCAGAAGTCCCTAGGCTGCATCTTCGAGATCTTTGGAACCTAGCATCCCACAAGTCTTTTATCTCCCAAAGCTGTTGCTCATGTGCCAAGGGATCATGCCTCTTTTTGGTCTCGATTGGTCGACATTTTTCCTGCTCCGAGTGTCAATCCTGACCAAGTTAAAATTATCACCATTACGGTTCCCGAAGATACTAACCTTCTTTCAAGGCCCGTTGTTGTGGCCAATTATTTGAAAGCTTTGGTCTCGGAGTCGGACAAGGAGAAAATGGATGGTGTTTCCTGGAAGTGTCTTTTTAATGAAGGCATGCATGCTTCTTCCCGGGTAAGATTCTTTCTATCTTATTTATCCGTTTATCGATTTCCTTTTTAATGAAGACTTCTGATCCTTCACTCCCTCCTTTTTCCTTTATTTAGGCCGGAGTCCTCATTGGCGAAGGTCGGAAACGCTGTATTGAATATTTTGGCAGGTTGACTACCAACCTGGAGGACAGGAATCGTGAGATTGAATTCAACATGTCTGAGCGTAGCATAAGGAACTCTCAGCTGACTGGTGATATCTCGGCCTTAAAAAGTGAACTTGAGCAAATAAAAGTATCCCTTCAAAAAGCCAACCAAGATCTTGAGCAAATGAAGGATGAAAAAGAAACTTTTAGCCAGTAAGCCAACGGGCTCCAAGAACATATTGCTAAGCTTAAATTTGAATTTGACTCCCAAGACAAGGCCTTGCATCACGTATCGTTTAGAATGAATCCTTCTTAGATGCTGAGGTTTGGAGATTAAATGCTGAGCTTCCCGCCGTTGATGATGAAAGGAGTACAATGGAACAAGAGCATATCCATCAACTTTCTTTATGGAAAGAGCAAAGTTAACAGCAATCCCTAGAGATACAAAGGCTACAAGTTGAATGGGATGATCGGGTCAAAGAGATTAATGCTCTTCAAGCTGAACATGATGAAGCTCTATTGTAATGGGATGAGGCTCGTGCTTCTGTTAAAGCTCAAGAGTCTCGGGTCATTCTTCATGCTGAGTATACCACTTGGCATGTCCGAAGGTATACTCTCGAACAAGTCAAACAAGGAATTGATAACCTTGAGGACAGAATAGAAGAAGCCCGTAGACTCGAGCTAAAAGCCTCTACAGCATTACCTCCATCTCCTCACCTTGACTCCAATAATTCCGATGGCGAAGATGCTGGAAGTTATAATGAAGGTGCCGAGATCGAAGAGGATAACCCCTCGAGCCCAACTCTTTCTCCACTACTGACCAACCTTCTTACCTCCGAAGAGGATGATAGCCCAACTCCGATCAATGACCTGAGAGAGTGGGGGGGGGGGGGGGTATCCCCGATAATTTAAGCATGTATTTCATAATCTTTTGGTTTGGCTTTTTAAGACAATGGTGTTTTGGTTTGGCCTGAATGGCTTTTTAAGACAATGGTGTTTTGGATCGGCCTTTAAGACAATGGTTTTCTTTGTAAGATTTTATTCTTGTTTTATCAAGTCTTGACCCCTTGTGATGGTACTTGACGTTGATTTGATTTTTGCTTAACTGTTAGGGAATTTTAAATTAAACCTTTAGTTTGCAATTTGTGTCGGGCATTTTTCATCCGATCTTTATTCCTATTCGGCAACAACTCTACCGAATAAATTTTACCAACAAGGACCTTGTATTTATGCTTATGAATAGGACGTCTCCTCTTCATCTTTGGCATTTAAACTTTATTCTAAAAAACGAGCCGTAATTTAAGCTTCCATTTTTTGCGAAGTATTAGTCTTTTATTGACTTTTGAACTTTTCCATTGCAATTTACAATTACTACAAAATTTTAAAAAACACAAAAGGCTACCAGGAGTTATGAATTCTCTCTACGAGATCAACTCCTGGAAACAGTCCCTAGTATTCTTATGCTAAGAATTTACATTCTCTTTTGTGAATATTACATTCTTTCTTCTAATTGCTCGATGGTATGGAATATCCCCCTTAGTATTTGAGTGCAAAAGATGATGGTTCGAATAGTGAAATCTTCCTTCTGACAGTCCCCAGTGTAATATTCCAAATCAAGCTCCCATTCTTTAAGAAAGAGTAACACGCTTTACATTGTTGCCTCATTAAAAACCTCGCCAGAAAAACCCTTCTTGGGACAAAACCGGTCTAAGAGAAAAAGAGTGCAATACGTGTTTTCAGAATTCATTGGATGGGTTTCCGAGTTTTCTATTTCCACTTTCTTGTACCACCACGATTGTACCTGAAGAAAACCTTAGTATAAGAAAAACAAATTTGATTGAAACATACCTATTAACAATATTACCACTTCAAATGACTAACGTTTCAATTATTTGGCAACTTTGTTCCATCTTTCGTTTTCAATTGGTACGAACCATTCCCCGTTATGTTTGCTATCCGATAAGGTCCTTCCCAATTTAGACCAAGCTTTCCAGCATTCAAGTCACCGGTATTAAGAGTGACCTTCCGCAGGACCAAATCTCCTACTTGAAAGTATCTGAGTTTGGTTCGACGATTATAATATTTACCCATTCTTTGCTTTTGCGCAACGATCCTGGGCAAAGCCATTTTTCTGTGTTCTTCCAGTAGATCCAAATTGACTAGAAAAGATTCATTATTTTCTTCTTCAATGGCGTAAGTATACCTTAAAGACGGCTCTCCTATTTCCACTGGGATTAAGGCCTCAGCCCTATACACCAATGAAAATGGAGTTTCAACCGTGTTGAATTTCGTAATGGTTTGGTGTGCCCATAATATTTCTAGTAGCAACTCCCTCCATCTTCCTTTTGCCAATTCTACCGTTTCTTTAAACTTTGCACGATTGTCTTATTAGTTGACTCAGCATGACCATTTGCGTTTGGATGGTAAGGAGTCGAAGTGATCCGCTTGATTTTCAATCCATCAAGAAATTTTGTTATCTTCCTACCCATGAACTGTGGCCCGTTGTCATAGGTTATCTCATTAAGGATCCCAAAATGACAAATGACATGGTCATAAATGAAATCAATAACTTTCGTTTCTCGTATTTTTTTTGCAAGCTCCTTCTTCCACTTATTTAGAAAAATAGTTAGGCATAATAAGTAGAAACTTGACATGACTACGAGTCGCTGGTAATGGCCCCACAATGTCCATCCCCCACTTCATGAATGGCCAAGGTGACACCAGATGCAACAGTTTTGCCGGTTGATTAATCATCAGAGTGTGATGTTGGTATTTATCATACTGGACAAATGCTTTTGTGTCTTCCTCCATTTGGGACCAATAATAACCTGCCCTAATTAACTTTCTCATCAACAAGTCCGCACCGCAGTGATTCCTACAAACTCCTTCATGTACCTCTCTCATTAAGTAATCCGTTTCCCTTGTTCCCAAGCACCTGGCTAGCGGATCGTAAAATGACCTTCTATACAACTGTCCATCCACCATGCAATATTAGACTGCTTTTGTTCGCAATGCTCAGGATTCCTTCGCGATCAGGTAGCTTACTATCGTACAAATAGTCTATGTATTTGTTGCACCACTCCCAAGTTAAACTGGTAAAATTCACTTCATCATGGCTAGAATTCAACGCTGAATTCAACAACTGCACCACTTTTCTCGAGCTGATCCCTTCAGCTTCAGTCGACGACCCCAAATTTGCAAGGGCATCAACTTCTATATTTTTCTCTCATGACACATGCTCCATTGTCCATTCCTTAAAACGGTGCAACATTGTCCGAACCTTATCCAAATACTTCTGCATCTTGTCATCTTTTACATAAAAAATTCCATGGACTTGATTGACAACCAAGAGGGAATCGTTTTTGCCTCAATGACCTCTGCCCCCAAGCTTCGAGCTAATTCCAAACCTGCAATCATTGCTTCATACTCGGCTTCATTATTAGTTAACTGTACAATTCTAATTGCATGTCTGATTATATCCCCGGAGGGAGTTTTTAACACTATACCTAATTCGGACCCTTTTACGTTGGTTGCCACATCCGTAAACAAGGTCTAGATCCCAACTAATGCCCTCGATGAAACTATAAATTATTTTTCAACCTCGGGTATCATCCGGAAATTTTGGCTGAAATAAGCTACAAAATTAGCCAATACCAGAGACTTTATTGCCGTCCGAGGCCTATATTCTATATCATACCCACTAAATTCAACAGGCCACTTTGTTAACCTACCTGAGAGTTCGGATTTATGCAATATATTCCGTAATGGATAAGTTATCACTACGCAAATAGGATGATATTGAAAATAAGGCCTTAACTTCCTAGCTGTAGTTATCGATGCTAAAGCCAATTTTTCCAGATGAGGATACCTAGTCTCAGCGCTTGCTAAGGTCCTACTAACATAATAAATAGGAAATTGCATACATTTATCTTCACAGACTAAGACTGCACTTACCGCTGCATCAGATACGGCCAAGTACAGAAGAACTTGTTCATCCGCCAACGGTTTAGAGAACAGGGTGCACTTGAAAGATATCCCTTAAATCTTGTTAAGATTCTTGTGTCCACTCGAAATCGTTTTTCTTTTTTAGCAGTGTGAAGAATCGATGACTCTTTTCAGAAGATCGAGAAATAAATCGACTTAATACTGCCAACCTTCCGGTCAATCTCTGTACTGCTTTTACATTCTCCAATACCTCCGGGATCTCTTCTATCGCCTTTATTTTATTCGGCTTGACCTCAATCCCTTGGTTTGACACCTTGAATCCCAAAAAAATTCCTGAGCCAACTCCAAAAGCACATTTTTCCGGATTCAACTTCATCTTGAATCTCCTGAGTACCTCAAATATTTCCTGCAAGTGACTCAAGTGGTCCTTCTAACAAAGAATTTTAACCAACATATCATCTATGTAAACTTACATGGTCTTACCAATTTTATTTTCAAACTTACGGTTAACTAAACGTTGATAAATAGCTCCGGCATTTTTTAAACCGAAGGGCATAACATTATAACAATAAGTACCACATTTAGTGATAAATGAAGTTTTTTCTTGATCAATCGGGTTCATCATTATTTGATTGTACCCGAATAAACATCAAGAAAACTTACCATGTCATGTCCAGTCATTGCATCAATCATCCGATCAATGTGCGCTACAGGAAACGAATCCTTTCGACATACTTTAGTCAAATCTTTGAAGTCTATACACATTCTTAACTTATTTCCCTTTTTAGGTACAACTGCTACATTGGCTAACCAATCAGGATAAGTTACTTCCCTGATAGATCCTATATTCAATAATTTAGTTACCTCTTCTTTTACAAACCTACTCATGTATTCGGCTATGGGCCTCCTCTTCTACTTTACCGGAGAAAACCTCGGGTCCAGGCTGAATTTATGGGTCATTAATTCCGGCGAAATCCTTGTCATGTCTAAATGGGAACAAGCAAAACAATCGATATTATCTTTAAGAAATTTAATAAAATCAAGCCTGAGCTCCGTTGATAACCCGGTGCCCAGGTATACCTTCCTTTTCGGCTGCTGATCGAAAAGAACAACTTGCTCCAGTTCCTGTATTGTCACGACCCAACCGGAGGGCCATGACGGGCACCCGGTGCTAACCCACCCATACACCTCTTATCGTACAATCATCTTCACATCTAGGTGAGCCACATGGACTACTCATGGTTCCTATACATCAACAATACTAATCACATCGGGCAACGACACATTTATATCATCATCAACAACAATGCCCATATCCATATCCATATACACAAGCCGACAAGGCTCACAAAATAATATACAAAATATGAGCTGACAAGGCTACAAGACATCTAACCATACACAACTGTCTACGAGCCTCTAAAAGAGTATGTAACATTATATAGACGGGACAGAACCTCGTCATGCCCATATGTATGTACACAAAAGAATAATACCACGAGTACAGCAGCCGGATGAAATGGAGCTCCTGTGCGAGTCCCGAACAAGGAATCTAAGGATTAAGCCTGTCTCTCTGTCCACCTGCGGGCATGACGCAGCGTCCACAAACAAAAGGACGTCAGTACGAATAATGTACTGAGTATGTAAAGCATAATCAATGACATAATGAAAGCATAAGAAATAACATAAGATAGATGAGTCATTAAATGAAAGAGCTAGGTATACCCCTAGCGACGTTCGTCATATTTACTTACCCTCTTTCTAATGGGAAACTTCCATTTCATACATTCATACATTCGAAGTATCATACCACCATAGAGGTTCGGTGTCTTACATTCGACCATGATAAGGTTCGGTGTTATACATACCTGGCCCTACCAAGGCTCAGTGTTATCCTTACCCAACTGCAGTGGTGTGCCCGCGACAAATATCATACCCGGCCATATAAGCTCGGTATTACATAATAGCCATTCATACTCATACACATATACATACTAGTCCATAAGTATCATCAACATTATCATCATCATCGTTTTCGTTACTTCTTTCCTTAGAGGATCAACTATCATATAAAGGAGGCAATAGCATCATGAAAATATCGAGAATCATGAGCTTTAGAAAATTCTAGGGATGGAGTCATTTGGAAACATCTTGGAAGCCATGAGAAGGTATATAGCAAAGGAATCATGCCTTAATGAAAGAAGGGTTAGCCTTACATACCTCGTCGTCTTCTTAACTACTTAACGTTCACCGTCGAAGCTTGAGAAATCTACATTTAGAAGGATTCATGCCATGGTTAAGCCTTAATGATATTCTTAGACCCAAACTAGAACAATTCAGGATCTAACGAAAACTGGGCAGCATTTTTCCTATTTCATCGACTTCCACTAAATTACAATACAACTCCCAAACATCCACAACATCATAATCAAGTAATCACATTACATTAAGCCTTCAATATTCACTCTCATACTCAACTCATACTAGCAATTTCATACCAACTTTCACACATTTTCATAAAACGCTTCCTCATCACCATTATTACCTTCCATAATAAGATTATATCCATATCATACTAAGAATCACATCTTAGGTTAGCTTACTACTCAAAACATCATAAAAGCTACATTTAGACTTCATTTTCTACCTTCTTCTTCTACCTAAGTTTTGCTACAACCAAGCATTCTTAATAACATGAAATAAGCATGAAAGCTAACCTCTTTATCTCATAGGAACAAGATTTGGAGCAGCTATCAACTTGTGCAAAAACCCTAGCTACAATGCCCAAGTAAATATTGAAATCTACCAACCCTAGGAAGCCTTCTAACACATGAACACTTTGATTCTTGCTATTTAATCTTTGTAATCTCTTGGGTTTGGGTGAAATATGTTTGGAGAAGGGTTTTGGAGCTTTGGAGAGCTTGGAGGAAATGTGGGAAATGAAAAAGAAGCAAGGGTCGGCCTTGTATATAAAATAAAAATCTGACCCGACCCGATTATACAGCCAATTATACGGGCCTTATAATTTATACGGTCCGTATAATTGGACCGTATAATCCCACCAGGGATCACCCTTCTCTGGAAGCAATCTATGGACCATTATACGGGCCGTATAATTTATACGGTCCGTACAAATGGCCGTACAACTGGGAATCTCCGAATTTCATTCTGGTCGACTCGTTTGTCTTCCAATCCTCGTGGAACCTCCTTGGCACTTATATAACACTTTATTAATCATACAATAGGACCTATAGCTATTAGAACCCGTATTTTTGTACATTGGATCAATCCGGATTAATTATGACAAGTTAAGGATAAAACTATTCCGGGATACAAAGTCGGAATTTTTGACCTTCGATTTTATTTTGAGATATAAGTTGTGCATGAATTTGTTGGTATGGAATAATTAGGAGAATTTGGGACCAAAAGTGATAAAATTGGAAGTTGAAAATCATCCATTATTTCCATGGTTGGCCGTGTATAGTGGGTGTTGGCCCACACAAATTGTGTTCAATTTTAATTGGAACAACACATTAATGTGGGCCAAGGGAATTGTACACTTCATTTAAGTGATAAAAGATGACTTCTAGTCTTTATTTTCATTTCATCCACTTAGAAAAAAAAAGAAGCAAAAGCTGAAAACCCCCATTGAGGCTCTCGGCCAGCCATAGAGAAAATCAACTCCCATTTCAAGCCACCCTAAAATTAATTCCTTGGTGTAAACCCACTATATTGAGGTCCCTAAGTAGCGTGGAGGTGTCGTTGGAGCGATCAACCCATTATTTTTCATCTTTGGAAACCCTAGGCTATTGGAAAGTTGAAGAAGAAAGGTAAAAATTCATTATGTTTTATGTATTATGAAGGTTGTCTGCTTGTTGTAGTATGTTATAATGGAGGAAAATCATGAAATATGGAATGTTGGAAGTGAGTTGTGTGTGTGGTGTTTTAGCCGTGTAGTGTGTGTGTGTGTGTTGGGTGATATCGAAGCTATGAATTAATGCCTAGTTAGTTTATTATGATCATTGTAAGGTGAAGAACGATTGAGAATCATCTATATATGTATATGTGTAGTGTTGGTCGAAATGGGTCACATTATATGACAATGAACGAATTGATATCGCTTAATGTTTTAGTCGTCGTCGCTATGAATTCTATGTTGGAAATGAATGTTTATTGACTCAAATTGATATTGTGATTGTTGCGGACTGAATTGGAGATTGTTGTACAATTGATGTAATTTATATATTGATGAGAATAGCTTTGTTAGAATGTGAATTGTGGATACAAATCATGGTTTGAAAATGAGGAATAAGTTGAAGTGAGGTTCTCGGTTTGGGGGCTGTTTTCGGCTGAATTGGAGAAAATTTTGGATTGTTAGAAATGTTGTATGAATTGCTTAGAATGCCTTTAAATATTGTTGGTATGGGTTGGGGTTAGGATGTGAATGTCTAAGCGTCGATTTTGGCTTGAAGGTAAGTCATCGAATTGAATTTATGAAAGTTGTTGAATGATGGAAAAGAGAGCTATTATTGTTGTATTGCCTTTCGGATTGATTATTAATGTTGTTAGGTTGGTTGTTGTTGTTGTTGTCTATTGATATGGCCGAGTTAAATTCTCGGGGTGTCCTATTTACAGGGGAAATGCTGCCCAAATTTCTGTAGAATTAAGGGCAATTTTGGAATTTAATGCCTAAACATCCATATCTAATGTTTGGCACATTATGGCTTGTTTGTAGACATTGGGCAGCCCGAATCATAGGTTGGATTTAGCTTGAGTTTGGATCATATTGGAGAGCGTTTGAGGTATGTAAAGTAACCTTTCTTTTTGGCATGCCTTAGTTAAAGTAGGCTATGATACGAGCCTCTAAGAACCTCTATTCTCGCAATCCGAGCATGTTTATGAATCGCACTTGTTCCTTGGCATTCTTATGTTGACATGACAAAACATTGATCCTTATGTTCTTGGAATTCATAAGTTGTAAAGATTACATGAAAGCTGATTTTTGTTTTAAAGTTTATTCTTTAGCGATTCCAAAATTTCAAACGCTCATAACTTTCACAGAAAAGCTCGGATTGCTTTGAGATTTTTGTAGGAGGTTGTATGACATAGGATGAGTACGTTTTTCATAGGCGGGCCCAGTTCGGGTCTACACCCGTCTGTGGGTCCCGCGACGTTCCTTTATGAAATTTTGATAACTTTTGAAAGAGAATGTTGTAATTATTATTCTGATTTCAATTATGATTATTTTACTTATCTTTTGGATTATGACAATGATTTTATGCATATGATTCCTCACTACTCCGATCGTGCCTACTATGATATCGTTCGCCGGTTCCCGGGCCGGTTTTGTTGTCGTGCGCATTATGATATACTCCGGTGTTATGTTGTGTTTATGGTTCACCGAGTTCCTCGCTCGAGGGCCGGGTTCCACTTATATTTGGTGTGATGCTGTGTATGGCGATATGCTGTGTATGATATGTGACGGAGATTCGGAGATTTGAAACTTTCTGGTGTTATGCTGTGTTATGGCGCCATTGACGGGCGGGCGACCATATTTTCTGTACCCTATGCATGACTTGTATTTTGAAAGTAATATTTTGATATTTTGGAAATGCATTTATTTTCTGTACCTCTGTTTCGATTTTGACTCAGATTTGTATACTACATTTCTCGCTTTTGCATACTCGGTACATATTTCGTACCGACCCCTTCTTCGAGGGGTGCGTTTCATGCCCGCAGTACGGACGTACGGTTTGGTGATCCACCGTTTAGGACACCCTCTCGCTATTTGGAGTGCTCCTCTCATTCGGAGCTTATATTTTTTGTGTATATTTGTTCGTGCATTTGTATATATTCGTTCGGGGGGTACGGCGGGGCCCTGTCCCGTCATCTGATTCGGTCTGTTCGTTTAGAGGTCTGTGGACATGTTTGTGGGTTGTGCCTACTTCCGTACAGTTGTGTTTGTATATGTTGTGTTTGGGCGATTCCGCCGCGCGCCCCTTGTCGGCCCGCATATGTATATATGTTGCTCTGTTGGCCCTGTGTGGCCTTTGTTGGTATTTTTCGCATGCAGGGTTATGTTGGATAGTCAATAAAACAAAGGAAACTCTGCCGAAATTTTTCTGGAAATTACATGAATTTGAAACTCAGCCTTGTCGGCTTCTGTTATATACCTGGATGTGTTTGATATAATCTGAGACAGTGTTTGATAATTGTGTCTATATAAGCCATCTGTGTGTGGCCCCGTTCGATAGGTGTGTTTGGGTGCCCAGATCGGGCACTAGTCACGGCCTACGGGGTTGGGTCGTGACAATAGCAGCCTCTCAAGATATTTCTAAATAAACATTAGCTCAATTATAGCGGAAACCTTTCCGAACACGACTTACATTTCACTTCCTTCTACAACTAAACTTCACATATTCATATGACTTCGAAATCTTATAGTATGCACCTTAAGATATCTACTACTTCCCTTAATCTCGTAAGAGTTTCATAATCACCTTAAGCTCACGTTAGCCTATTCACAAGGCAACAAATTCGAAATTTTCGAGATGTAACATGTATGGTGGATTTTGTTGCGTCGGATTCATCTGAGACTACGAACGACCTCGGTACTTTATAGTTTTCCACCTCTTCAGGCTTTTCAGCATTCGGCCCAATGTCTTCCACCTCTCATGTTCTAGCTTTTCCTGTGATTCAATAGCGAACATTTCTTTTGCTGCCGATTTCTCACCCTGAATTTGTCTGATTCCATCCGGTGTTAGGAATTTGAGAAGCAAATGCAATGTCGAAGGCACTGCCTTCATATCGTTGTATCCAAGGTCTTCCAAAGATCGCATTATAATTCATATCACCATCAACGACATAGAATTTAGTGTGTTTGAGCATTCTTCCCACGTTGATTGGTAATATAATTTCCCCTTTTCCTATCTCACTTGCCATGTTGAACCCATTAAGTGCTCTAGAAGATGGTGCCAGTTTGTCCAGTATCGATAGTTGATCCACCACTTTCCATCGGATGATGTTTGCTGAACTACCTGGATCAATCAAAATTTGTTTAACCTGACAATCCGCAATCATGACAGAGATTACCAAGGCGTCATTATGTGGAAGAGTAATGCCATCCGCATCTTCATCGGTGAATACGATCGCTTCTTCTGGGATAAAGTTCTGCGATCTCTTTTCTCGTGTTATTGAGAACTTTGTCCTTTTCGTGATGAAAAGAGTTCCTGTGATATCGGTTCCTCCCATTATCATGTTGATCACCTGACCAGGCTCTCCCTGATCAAAATGTCTGCTTGAACCTTTGCTCTTTCCATATCCATCCCTTGCTCTATTACTCAACAATTCCCTCAAACGTCCGTTCTTCAATAACCGTGTGACCTCATCTATAAGATGCCGACAATCATTAGTTCGGTGCCCATGAGTCCCGTGGAAATCACAAATCAAATTTGGATTTCTCCTACTGGATCAGTTCGTATGGGCTCAGGCCACCTAGTATCGTCAATTTTTTCAAGAGCTGCAATTAGCCCAGCCGCATCAACGTTGAAACAATAATCCAACAAACTTGGGTTTTCAACACCATTGATTGAGACTGTCTTTGATATAAATTTGTCATTATCTGAACCTTTTTTACTGAAGCGCGCTCTCTCAAACTGGTTACCATGGCTTCTTTCCATCCCCGAATGGGGCCTCTCTGAATGACCATAAGGCTGATACCTTTCTTTTCCCAATCCGGAACCATAATCAGCATTTCTTCGCAACCTGTTATGGTTCCGACTCTAGCCGGTTGATCCAGCCGGTAACTCGAACTGTTCATTTTCCACTCGAATTTTTGATTCATACCTATTATGAACATCTGCCCATGTTATAGCGGGAAATTTCAATAGATTTTCTTTTAATTTCAATGAGGCGCTCTAACTTCTAGGGTTTAATCCCTTGATAAATGCCTCTGCTGCCCATTCATCCAAGACGGCCGGCAATAGCATCAGTTCCTTTTGGAACCTTATAACAAACTCGGGAAGCAACTCAACTGTTATATCCCGTATTTTGAACAACGGGACAACATGAGTGAATTACGACAAGCTGGGGACAAGACTATTCCGAGATATGAAGTAGAGACTTTTGTATGTTTTAAAGGCTTAAATTGTGTATGATTTTAATGTCATGAAAATGTTAAGGAAATATTGGAGTCATGTTCCATTTTTAGTAAGTATGCTATTTTTGGAAAGTGGAAAATTCAAAAAAAAAATAAAAAATATGGCACCATGTGGCCGGCCACCTTGGTGTGGGCCATGGCCACATGGATGGTGAATGTTAAATATTTAAAAAGATGACTTAGTCATCTTGTTCAACAAATTCATTCTAGAAAAATCAAGAAAAAACTTGGAGGAGAAAAAAAGGGCCTATTCGGCCAAGCCCTTGGAAATTCAAGACCAATTTTAAGCCATCAAAAAAATAATTTCTTCAAGCAAACTTGCTAAGTGAAGGGTGCTCGTTAACGTGGAAGTGTTGTTGGAAGCGTTAGATTGCTCGTTTTCTCTATCCACCACTTTAGGCAAGTAGAGAAGTTGAAGAAGAAATGTGAGTTTTAATCTTGTTTTATGTGTTATGAATGGTTTATATGTGTTGTAGTATGATAAAAAGGAAGAAATTCATGATAGAAGTTGAGTTGAAGTTGGGCCGTGCATATGGGGTATAGCCGTGCATGTGTGTGTTGTTCTAAGAGTAGTGGATTAATCCTAATTAGCATGTTTTGATTGTTGTAGAGTGAAGAAAAGAATGAAAATCATCTTTGTGTGTGGGTATGGTGTTGGCCGTATGGTCCCCTTTTGTGTAGTTGTGAATGAACAAATCGTCGTTAGTATTTTCGTTATCGTCGTTATGGATTTTATGAGGAAAAATGCAAGTTTAATGACTCAAAATAATGTTATGTTAGTTATGGGATGATTTGGAAATTTATGCGAATTTTATGTGATTTTTTGTACTTATGAGGATTGCATTGTTAATGTGTGGATTATTAGTGTAATTCATGAATTTGGAAGGAAAGAATGTAGATCATGTTGTTCTCGGGTTTGGGGGAGAATTCGGGTGAGTTGGAGGATTGTTTGGGTTGTTCGGAAAATTGTGTGAATTATTTAAGACGTTCTTGAATATTGTGTGGAAGGTTTTGGATTAATAATCGAATGTATAAATGTTGGTATTAGTTTGAATGTAAGTAGTTGAAGTAAGTATATTGGAATATTATGAATGTTGGGAAGTTATGTAAAAAGAGCTATTAATGTTAGAATGTATTTTGAATTGATTATTGATGTTGTAGCTTGGTTGTTGGTTTGGTTGTTGTTGAATTTGGCCGAGTTGAATTCTCGGGGTGTTGTATTTACAGGGGAAATGCTGCCGAAATTTCGGTAGAATTTAATGTTCGTTTGGAATTGAATGCCTAAATGCTTATGATTAATGTTTAGTATATTGGCGTTATGTAGATCTTGGAGCGCCCGAGACTTGAGAGCGGACGAGGTATGTAAGGCGTAACTTTCTCTTCTTTGGCATGTCTTAGTGCTAACTAGGCTATGACCCGAGCCTCGGGGTAATTCCACTCTTAGGATCCGAGCTTAGATGTGTACCTTATTCATTCTTAAAGACGTACTCTTTAATGTAACCAAAACTAAGGTTCTTATGTTTTCAAATGATTGAATTTCAAAAGTCTTATGAAGAATTTTGCTACTAAAAAGGGTCCCGAACTTCAAACGCTCGTAACTTTCGCATACGAGCTCGGATCGCCCCGAAACCTAATAGGTAACTTCATGAGACATAACATTCCCCCAACTCTCGTAGACGGGCTCGGATGGGGTTGACACCCGTCCGTGGGGCCCGCGGCTTTTCTATGCTTATCCTTAATGACCTTCGGAAAAAAATTTAATACTATTTTCGCGTTGACTTCCGCATATGGATTTCTTACTTATTTAATGAGTTATGATTATGATTTTATGCATATGGTTACTCACGACTGCGCTCGTGCTTACGGTTATTACCTCGTTCACCGGATCCCGGGCCGGTTATATTTCGTGCGCATTATGATATATATTCCGGTGTGATGCTGTGTTACGGTTCGCCGAGCTCCTCCTCAGAGGGCCGGGTTCCGTTTATACTTGGTGTTATGCTGTGCTATGGCGGTATGGTGTGTTACGGGATATGTCGGGTTACGGAGATATGAAATCCTCTGGTGTGACGTCGTGGTATGGCGCCATCGACAGCGGGCGACCATCGTTCTAAGAGCCTATGCATGATTTATATTTTAACTAAATATTTTGGCATTTTGCATATCAAATCTATTTTCGTATTTTGTTATTATGACTCGTATTTCGTTTACATACTCGCACATATTCCGTACCGACCCCTTTTCTTCGGGGGCCGCGTTTCATGCTCGCAGTACGTACGCTCGCCTTGGTGATCCACCCGCTTAGGACACCTATTCTCGCTTTCGGGAGTGCTCCTTCGTCCGGGAGCTTATATTTTGGTATATATACTTTTCTCGTTGCATATGTATATATTCATTCGGGGTACGACGGGCCCCGTCCCCGTCATATGATTCTCGCTACTTCGTTTAGGAGGTCCGAGACATGTATGTGGGTTATGGTTGTGCCCGTATGTTTATGTATGTGTGTGATATATGTTTGGGCGGTCTTGTTCGCCGTGGTTAAACTTTGTCGGTCGCATATGCGCATTTTGATATGCTATGTACGTTATGATGTACCCCCCGACGGCTTTTGTGACACCTATTGACTATTATGCGCTAATCTGAGGCTATATGTGATTATTTATGATTAAGCGAGTTAGCATGCTAGTTCCGAGTGTCAGGTATGTATGAGTGTCCAATTCGGACACAAGTCATGGCCTACGGGGTTGGGTCGTTACATCAACATCGCCCTGGGAAATCTTGAAGATATCTGCCTTCCTTGCTGACACCTTCTTTGCTCCAGTATGTGCTTTGACAAAAGCATCCGCAAGCATTTCAAAAGAATGAATCGAATGCTCTGGAAGCAATGAATACCAAGTCATTTCCCCTTTGGACAATTTTTCACCAAACTTCGCGAGTAGAAATCGATTCAACCTCGTCTGACTGCATATCTTTCCCTTTAACGACACATGTGTATGCGATCACATGCTTTTGAGGATCTGTGATCCTATCATATTTGGGTAGATTCGGCATTTTAAACCTCTTCGGGATTAATTTAGGCGCTGCACTTGGTGGGTATGACAAATGCACTATCTCTTCGAATCCGGTCCCTTCAATACCGGAGGAGCTCATGGAATTTGGTCTTTTCGGGAATTGAACGCCTTTATTTCTTTTCCGTTCTAATCCAATCGACTATTTAATTCTTTCTCATTCTTTTCTATCCGATTGGAAAGGGCCTCCAAGTATTGCATAATGTCTGGCGTCATTTTGTCACCTTGAGTTTCACTGCTGCTTTCTCTGTCCTCATAATTCGTATTGGGTAAATTTGTTCCTACATTATTTATTTTTGCTTGCAAATCAGCAATAGGCTTTTCTTTGCTTTTACAGCAGGTCCAGGATCTTTGCTAACCCCGGATTTGCAGCCTCCACTTCTTTTTCGTGTTCATCATTAAGAGTTAAATCATTTCCTGTATGCTTGGACCCATCTGGTGGTGGGGTGGGAGGGGGGGGGGTGGAATCTAGGCTTGATGATTCCTCGCCCATGCTTCTTCTATTGCCAGATCCTTTTCTTGGGCATTAACATTGTTCAATACTCCATCAACTTGATTTTCAGTGTTTGTCACTGTCAAAAACTACCTGGTAACTGAGATTGAAAAAGTGATAAGTAAAGTAATTAGAGCAAAAAAAATAATATCACTATTATCCTTAGCCCCACGGTGGGCGCCAAATTATTTTCCCTAAAAAGAGTACAGTTAAATTTGTTTGTGGTCTAAAGATACGTGATTTGATTTGTCATAAACAATGAATAAAAAGGCTAATAATGACTAGAGAAATCAGATGAATAAATCAGTAAAGAATTATAGCAATAATGAATTAAATAATCCCGGGCTTTGCTGATCCTCAGAGAGAATCCTCTGATAGGTTTTCCTCCGGCGGAATAATTTTATGCTTTGGCCTTGCAGAATTAATGTTAAGCCGGTACAAAAGAATGATAAAGTAAGCATTGCAAAAGATTAAATAGTATGAATGTGTGTAAGTAATTGTATTTCGATGATCTTTTTGAGGGGCCTTTAGGCTCCTTTTGTAGTACAAATACATCAGCACGTAAGCCGTGATTAAATTCTAATAATGAGTAATAATACACAGTAAATGCTAATTTAATTCTAAATCGTAACGTCTGCTTCGAACCTGGACCGGTCACACAACGTTCACCTTTCATTAATGACCCGAGACAATTGCCTTGGTAGGTTTGCTCCGGGTTTATCCGGAATCTCCCATTCCGATCAAGTTAAACAACTAAACAGTGTTTTACCTTCAACGGTCACGTGTTTCTTTCTCGTCATGCCATGTGTCAAGCTATATTTTGTCATGTATACATAGTTCATAGTGTTCTGTTTAGTTCACTGCAGATAGTTCTAATGTAGATAGGAATTAGCTTAGGGTCCAAAGAGTTAATTGGTGCACAAAACTTAGTTTGGAAGAAGAAGAAGAAGAAGAAGAAGAAGAAGACATCTTATTCTCAAAAGAGTGCCATCAGCATGAAAAAGGAAAGGGAAGATAAAAAAGAGGCCAAGAATGAAAGAAACAAGAAAAAACTCACAATGTCAGTAAAAGATTGAAGAAATATAGAGAGATGCCAACGTGGTATAAATTAGCATTAGGGATATATAGTGTATAGAAGTCACAATTATTACTCTTTAACTTGGAGAAACAAAATCCAAGTACCCAAATATCAAATTTAAAGATAGATGTAAACAAATTTTTTTGTTTATTGTGCCGTGCATAGCAAAAATATCATATTGCGTTTTTTTATCGTTCTTATTTTCTCCTTTGGCTTAATACCTAGATGGCCCCCTAAACTTGACATGTTTTGTAAAATAAACATATAAACTTACGAAGTGACCAAATAGACACTTAAACTTGTCAAAAGTGTACTTTTTAAATACATTTATATTGAAGACCCAAAGCGTGAGGTCCAAGTGCCATTTATGTAGCAAATAAATAAATAATAGTCCATGTAAGAAAATATAGGCCAACCACGTGTAATTTATTTTCATGTAGGCATATAATAGTCCAAAGCCATTGTACACCTAATTTGTTCATTCCCCCGATTTCTTCATTCTCTCGAACAGTGAACTGATGCATTCCTCTTCCTTGTCATTGTCAAATTCCTTGAGTTTTAACCACATCCCTCTAAATGTAAAGTCAAAACTCATCCAAACTTCAACAAAGATGGAGAGAAAATCATGATATTTGAAGACAAAGTATACTGATATTTTTTCGAGTGGTGCACATATAACATATCTGCTTTATTCATTAATAATAACATCAAACGTCTAAGAAAAAACAAAAAATTCAAGCATGTATTTCTTATTTATAAGAAAAAAAAAGAGCAACTTTTCACTCTTTTCAACATCATATTTAAATTTTATTCCTAAGAAAATCAAAAATATTTTGAACTCTATTTCCTACGTGAATACCTTTTAAAGACGAAACACTATAAAAAAATTTGAGAAAATTTAGAAAAAGTTTGAATAAGCTATTATATTAAATTACATTTTTATTTTACCAAAATCTAATCAAGTTGAGTTAATAGTGTAGAAAGTATATTATTATACTGGATGAGATCTTACCTTATGTGTAAAGGTTAGAAACTAAGGAAACAATTACGCCCCCCCCCCCCCCCCCCACAAAAAAAAAAAAAAGAAACAAGTACGCCAAAAAACAATTACTGTTATTTTGCTGACTCACCAATTTTGCAAAAGTTTCACGCGCTCATTACAAAATACAAGACACGTGAATTGCCAGGATAGCAAATGTATTTAAAAAATACATTTTGAATAAGTTTTAGTTGCCTATCCTGCATTATTTCATGTTTTTATATGTTTATCTTACAAAACATGCCAAGTTTAGGAGGCTATCTAGGTATTAAGCCTTGTTTTTGTTTCCTTTTGGTGTCCGCCGGAAGATGGATCAACAAATATCATTCTCTTTGTTCATTTATGTGTCATTTTTTTTATTTTTAAAAAAGAAGGGCATATTTTTAATTTAAGCTCTTCATTTTACCCTTAATAAGATGATTCTTGATACAATTATTTATGGCTTGTTAAAGGCCACAAAATTTCAAAAAATAAATAAATTATTTCTTAAAGTTTGTGCTCAATCAAACACCGCCATATAAACAGAAAAGAAAGTAGATAGAAATAGCATGGGTTCAAATTAATTTCTAATTAGTTTAATTGATATTTGCTTCCAATTCTAACAAATATTCATATCACAGAAAATGAACTGTCTGTTGGTAAGTAGAATATGCATAAGAGCCTATTACTATTTGCCATATGTTAGATATGAGAGTTGAAAGACGAACACAATGCTTTAAAATCTAAGTTACTCAGACTCTTCACTTTCGGTGCCGCACCCGTGTCGACACGACATGGGTGTGGGTGTGGGTGTGGGTGTGGGATCCGTACCCGATCTGGTCAACCTTTTTTGGGTAATTTGACCAAAATCGTCGGAGAAGTTCCGGACAGATCCAATGATTTCTATAATCAAAATAAAAGCTAAGGTGGACTTTAAGAAAATAGAATACCTTGTATATTAAAATTTCTAGGTCACTCATTTTCCTTTTATCTCCTTCCGGGATTCTCCTCTTGATCAACATTTTCTCCTCAAGTTTTCCACATAATATCTCATAATTTAGGTTTTATAATTCTATTTTTAGATATTTCAATTATTTTGAGCCGAATCCCCACACCGTATCCATACTTGAATCCGTATCCCCGAATCTTAAAATTTAGATCACAAAGGATCCGACCTCTAGATCCGCACCCGTATCGGACACCAGCACCCGAGTCCGAGCAACTTAGTTTAAAATTGAACTGATGCAAGATCAGAAGTATTCATCCAGATATGCTGAGTTGGCAGCTGAGCTAGCAAGTTAGTTGAAGTTAATTATAACTCGCTAGTCTTATGAAGGTTCAAACTTTATATATATATATAAAAAAAAAAAAAAAAAATTGGAGTTCGAATCGTGCCATTTCAAACTCTAGGAAGAAATTCTAGAGTTTGAACTGCCACAGTTTAAATCTCCAGAATTCTTCCTGGAATTTGAACTGAACTACTGCATTTAAAAATCGAGGAATTTTTTGAATTGTTTTCTGTCAAAGCTTTAAACTCCAACACCATATGCTGAAGTTGTTCTGTATCTTAATTAGGAGTATTTTCATGTAAATTTTTTTTTTTTTAATTTCCAGTTACATTTCAAACAGGGAGGACCATCGAGACTAACTTTTACCTAGTATAGTCACTTTCTAAAGAAAATTATTTGTTCCTTATAAATACTCTCCTGGGATAGAATGAAACAAAGTCAAGAAATAATGAAACAAGTCTCTCAACACACAAGAATTTATGTCAGGATGTTCCTCTATTTATAAAGGATATTTTAACCTTTGAACCTGAAACAACTCAACCTTTCGGTAAGAGATGTAATGTTTCAGGAAGAAATCTACTCTTTCAAAAAATTTCTTGTTCTTTTTGCGGAAAAAAATAAAGAAAAGTACTTTGTCTTTTTGCCTATTTTATTTTCCTTTGAAAATTCCAACTTCCGTTAGGTTGGATTCGGTCAGTTATAGTCGGTTTCAAAAAACCATTGACTCACTGTATTCGGTATCGAAAACCGTTTCTAAAAACAAAAGAGCTATAATTCCTAAACGTCACTAATTATGACCAAAGCAGCTAATTAATAATTAGTTTCTCCATTGTTGGGTGGCCTCTAAGCATTCCCAGTTTCTACTTCTTTTACCTTCTCCTTGTGTTACTTTCCGCTTCTTTACTTTCCCCTTATCTTTTGTTTGTTCTACTGCTAAATTATATACTCCATCCGTCTAAAAAAATTCTCCTTTCTTTTCGCAAATGTTTAAAATAAAATAAGACTTTGAAATGTGTGATCTAAAATAAGTGTTAGATATTTGTGTTGTTATAAATCATCTCATAAAGTTAAATTATTTCTAAATATAAAAAGTGAACAATCTTTTTTAGATAGACTAAAAAGGAAAGGAGGATAATCTTTTTGGGACAGAGGGAGTAGCAACAATTTCCTTTAAATTGGTTTTCATGCATATAACAACATCCCCATTTGCAGTTAATTCTACTGCATTTTGAGTGTGTTCGGTATGAAGGAAAACATTTTCCAGAAAATGTTTTCCAATTTTCTCATGTTCGTTTGGTCAAAAATTTTAGAAAATATTTTCTTTTGGAAAACAATTTTCTCAAAATTGGGGAAAATGACTTTCCTAATAAAAGTAGGGAAAACAAGTTCACAAGTTTATTCCACCAACCACCAAACCCCAACTACTCCCAACCCCCCAACCACTCCCAAACCCTCACCCACCCCACCCCTACCCACAACCCCATCCCTCCCCCCACCCCAGCCCAAAAATAATTTTTTTTTGAAAAAAAAGTTTTGACATTATTTTTGGTTTTTTGCACCCCTCCCCCCCACTGAAACCCCGCACCCCACCCCCACAAAAAAATTATTTTTTTTGAAAAAAAAAGTTTTGAATTTTTTTTTTTTTTGCACCCTCACCTCACCCGCAGCCCTACCCCTCCCCCACTCCCGCACCCCTACCTTCCCCCCCACCCACCCCACCCCACCCCTACCCACCACCCCATCCCTCCCCCCACCCCAGCCCAAAAATAATTTTTTTTTGAAAAAAAAGTTTTGATATTATTTTTGGTTTTTTGCACCCCTCCCCCCACCGAAACCCCGCACCCCACCCCCCTCCCCCACAAAAAAATTATTTTTTTTGAAAAAAAAAAGTTTTGAATTTTTTTTTTTTTGCACCCTCACCCCACCCCTAGCCCTACCCCTCCCCCACTCCCGCACCCCTACCTTCCCCCCCCCCCCCCCCCGCACAAAAAAAAAATTAATATTTTTGAAAAGAAAAGTTTTGACATTTGTTTTGATTTTTTGCACCCCACCCCACCCCACACCCCTACCCCCCCCCCCCCCCCAAAAAAAACTTTTGAAAAAAAAAAGTGTTGACATTTTTTTGGATTTTTGCACCCCAACCCCCACCACACCCCGCACCCTACCTCCCACCCCACCCCTCACCCCTACCCCTCCGCCCAAAAAATTTTTTTTTGAAAAAAAAGTTTTGACATTTGTTTTGGTTTTTTACAACCCACCCCACCCCGCACCCCTACCCCCCCCCCCCCCCCCCCCCCAAAATAATATTTTTGCAAAAAAAGTTTTAACATTTTTTTTGTTTTTTGCCCCCCCCCCAACCCGCACCCTACCCCCACCCCCACCCCCGCGCAAAAAAAAAAAATTAATATTTTTGAAAAAAGTTTTGACATTTTTTTTGGTTTTTTGCTACCCCTAACCCCACCCTACCCCCCCCCCCCCCCAAATATTTTTTTTGAAAAAAAGTTTTGACATTTGTTTTTGTTTTTTGCAACCCACCCCCCTGCTCCAAAAAAAAATTGAAAAAAAGTTGACAATTATAAAAATTGAATGTTTGCGTGGTTAAAAATTAAAACTTTTGGAGGGGGTGAGGGGGTGGGTGGAGTTGGTGAGGGTTGGGGGTGGGGGTGCAAACAACAAAACAAAAAAATCAAAAGAATTTTTTTTTGGAAGGGGGGGGGGGGGGGGCATAGGTGGGCGCGTGGGAGTGGGGTGTGGGTGGGGGTATGGGGTTGGGTTGGAGTTGGTGAGGCTTGGATGAGTATTTTCCGGAAAACATTTTCTATCAATCAAACGAACATGAGAAAATAAGTAAGAAATTCACTTATTTTCCACTACCCAAACGAACATGAGAAAATAAGTGGAAATTCACTTATTTTCTAGGAAAACATTTTCCAGGAAAACATTTTACTTGGAAAACATTTTCCTCCATACCGAACACACCCTTTGTTTGTTTCCTTCCCATTTTCAGCAGAAAATAGCTTTTGTTCTGCTTAACAATGTCTAATTTCTCAACAATGTTAAATAATGAGTGAAAGAGACATTTTCCCATTCACTAGTTTGGTGCAAATACGAGTGTTTACCCCTAAATTAGTGACTTAAGAGTAACAATTGAATTTGTTAAGTGGTTTTAAGACGATCAAACGATGATGTTATTAATGTTAATTTGCCAAGTAATAAGGGGTTGTTTCGTTGTTGGTTAGGAGGTAAGTTATTCATATATAAAAATTAATACGGTGTTTGGTTTGCTATTTAGAAACCAGCATAACTAATACATGTAGGAGTATAAGTTACGAGAGAATATATGTGTTACATTATGCAGGATAGAAGGTGGAATAACTAATACATGAATAACTAAACCCTGCATAAACAATACGCAAATTCTCTCATAACTAATTCTTGTATTACTAATACATGTATAACTCTAACCAACTACCAAACACCCCTAACTGGAGAATATGATAAAACAGAATAATAGACAACGTAAAAAGGCCAAACAATGTAAAGAATTCTTATTCAAGTGTCTCATGGGGTAGTTTTCTGGCAGCATCTCCGAGAAAGAGTTACTTCATAAGCTTGAGAACAACAATTGAGCAATATAACATTCGTACTGATGAAAAATATCAGATGGGATATAAGTGAAGGAAGGAGTGTTTTTATAGCTTAACCGTAAGCAACGGCTTCCTTGATTCTCGCCCCCATAATGATCCATATCTGCACGTTACAACAATTACGTGGGCAACTATGACACCGTCAAAGTAGATCCCAGATTCTTTGGGAACGGTTGCAAATTGAAGTTATCTTGATCGACTGCTGTCGTATTCCTGGTCTTATATATATCTCCAGAGCTAGGCGGGCCCGTACCATGGTTCCGGATCCTTAATGGATAAGATCGACCACTCCGGACATGTTCACCTGTCAAAACTGGAGTTGCTTTTGCTGATTCACGCTGGTTATGTCTCTGTTGCGTACGTGTTATCTCCTGATTCGCCCTCATGTTAACTCCGGATTTTACCCCATACAACAGGCGCAAGTAAGTTTTTACCCTGAACATGTGTTTTTTCTTTTTTTTTTTTTTGGTCTTTTCATTAACTGTTATTTTATTGATTGGCATTATCTCTATAGCAGCTATTGGATTTTGGCCTGATTGATTTTTAAGGCATTGAGAAATCTTCATAAAAATCCAGTTGATTTTGTAGGAGTGTCTAATATACTGTACTATTTTTGAAACCAAATTGTTTCCATCATTTCACCAAGATATATTTTTGAAAATAATTGTAAGTTACATACTTACCTGACGTAGTGGTAAAATTACCTGAGCATGTAGTAGCCTAGTAGGAGTATCTAAAACTCTCTAAACTTTGCTTTGATTAAGTAGCCGTTTGGCCATAAAAATTATTCATTTTTTTCTGGAATTTTTTTTCACTTTTTTTACTTTTAGGCGTTTGGCCATAAATATTCGGAATACAACTCCGGAGTTGTATTCCGCAATACCAAAAACAAGAAAAACTTGTTTTTCAATTTTTTTTTCACTTTTTTCACTTTTTTACACTACTTTTCACTAATAACTACAATTTCAAAAATTATGGCCAAACACAACTCCAACTTCAAAAATTTCACAAAAAGTGAATTTGTTTTTAGTATTTATGGCCAAACGGCACCTTATCTTGTACACTATTTCAACAAACACAAAGCATGACAACGACAACACTTGCTCATTCTCACCTTCCTTCAATTATAAAAGTAGCCATTGACTATTTTCTAGAAAAAAAACTCTGTAGTTCAAGATTCTCTATATAAAATTGGAATCCGCGACTTAAGTAGCACAAAAAATAAAAAGTTGAACCAAACTAGTACAAAAAAAAAAAAAGAACAGAAGTAGTATTCACGCACGAATTTCGTGCGTGAAAGGACCAAATCGCAAAATTGCGTATCAGTCGCTTTCACGCACGAAATTATTGCGTGAATGGGATCATTACTAGTATGCACTAATTTTGTGCGTTAATGTTGGGGTGTTTTTTTTTTTTTTTTTTTTTTTGCCTTACCTTTCCAATCACGTTTTTTTTCATACTTTGGGCAAAGATTAGTCATGTTTTAAAATCCCAAAATATCAATATTTTATATAAAACTTAATATCTTTTTTTGCGTACAATAATGTCGGCTCATTACATGAAGTCCACCTAAACGTTTGGATCGTCGTTTAGGGGTTCTAAAGTGCCCCGAAGCAAGTTTTGAAACTTGTAATATTTATAGGGTTTTGATTTAAGTGTTTTATTATATTTGAATGTACAAATTTAAATATTTGATTTAATAATAATTGTGTGTGAAAGGGTAAAATACATCTTCCCACTTTCACGCACAAAATTTGTGCGTGAAAGGGTGAAATACATCTCGCGACTTTCACGCACAAATTTGTGCGTGAAAGGGCATCATTAGGCACGCACAAATATGTGCGTGAAAGGGTCGCCTTTCGCATTTTAGTGGTTTATGTGGTAGTTGTCGCACTTTCAATTTACGATGCGAAACAATATATAAAGACTAAATATGGAAAATATGTTATTTACGATAAATTTTACAACACTAATGTATATACACTATCGAGGATGGGTCCCACATGTAGTATGCTTGGAGACTATCCTTAGGTCAAGGCTCATACCATCCCCACTACTCCTCGTCATCATCTCCATCGCCTTTTTTTCCTCTTAATAACCGGGCGATCCAAGCCATGATCATCATCTCTTTGCCCGGCACGTGCCCTCGACTAGAACGCGCTTCTTCGGGGATCCGGGTCCCGCCGGCAAGACACTCCCGTAACCTCGGGGGCCGAGTTAGGTCTCGGTATCTCGAACTCTACCTCGTCGGGAGTCGCCACCTTGTGCGCCGAAGGATGAACCTGAAAAGTATATAATAATTAGTACCATTTATTATTTATTAAAATAATTACATTAACGTTATTTATTTAATAGAACTCCGTGTGTCAACGGGCGCCCGAGCAGTTTCTGAGATTGGTGTGGTGGTGAATATGAGGTAGTCTCTGAACCTTAAATAATATATAAATAATTTAAATTTGATTTATTCTAAAACGGAATCAAAATAAAAATAATTAATAAATTATTTCCACTTTATTGCAAAGTCAAACCTAAGGTGTCGACGGCCTCCATGTATGCTCGCAGGCTCGAGCGGCCGCCGGAGAGCAGAGATGCGTACGGTGCCACATCAAACACGAATTCCTCAAAGGAGTCGTCGGCCCCAAAGGCC
>NC_081346.1:45734225-45748818 GCF_029784015.1 Lycium ferocissimum
CACTAAGACCTAACTTGCAAGATTAATTTGTGGTATAAGTGATGACTTAGTCATCCACTTATGCTTATAATATCTTTACAAAGTGGATACGTGTCAACTTTTTATTCAACCACCAATCAAATTCGGCCATGTGTTGTGGGCCCACTTGATCCCACTAATGACTTAATAATCTAATCTGCTAAATTAATCTCAAATTTCCATTAATATTTTCATACCAAATAAAATTGCAAGCAAGTCGTGCACTTACTAAAATCAGGGATTAAAATCCTTGTCTCATATCCAACAATAATCTTGTCATTGGATTTATGTTGATTTACTTACGAATAATCCGTGGTATAAAAATACGGGGTCTAACATGCACGACCTGCATATTTAATCTTAGTCACGATCGTTTATTTTCCTGATTCTTACTATTCCAGATCTCACTCCCGTACTCGGATTTGCTAGGAGTCTACCGTATCATACTTCTTTTTCCCGCTTTTCTTACTTTCTACCATAAGAAATTTTCTACCGCTAGCAACCACTCTATTGTCTACATCTTAACCTCTAATCCGTATAGCCGTACCACATTTCACCATGTCTCCATAAGCTACTCGTTACTTTCCTTTGTCGTGTTCCCTCTTTAAGTCTCCATTTCCTAATATCGCGTCATTCCAGATATTTACAATTAATTCTCAACGCCATCTCGACTAGTACCCTAACTTCTATTCCTTTACTGCTGGCTTTTCGATTTCCTTAGCTTATCTCCGCAAAGAGCTTTACCTGTGGCCCCCCACATTCGTGGTCAGGACATTGTAGTGTCAATTTTTCTTCGTCTTACACTTGTATCTCTCTCCCTCGCTTCCCCCCTTTAGGGGTGTACTTATACTATCGCCAAATTTACCTTGCCCTAAATCCGCATTTCCAATCTCAATTAAGCGGTACTTTTATCCCAACATTTTAATTCCCTTGCTATTCACTCACTCATTTTTTTCCCTTTCCAAATGTCGTTGCATTAACACTTTCCAAGCTTAACTTGTAGTGAAAATAACATCAGCTCGCCTTGTAACATTTGCACTCTTTATATATTTTTCCACTTGGACCTCGTTATTCTGTCCGATTAGCGCCTTCCATATACCGCCCCGTTAATTGCCGGAATACATTTATCCGCTGATCTAGCCATGTGCAGGATATCCTGTGCGTACCTATGTACACATATAGTCCCTACTATCTTGCTTACAAGATATCTCCAAATACCATTCCAATTCACCTTAATTCTAAAGCTACGATGCACTTTCTTCCTATTTTATCGGTCAATCCGCCTCGTCTGCGTGACCTCGTAGGGTTTCTGTCCACCTCGGACTCTTAATTTACCCTTAAGTCACTCTAACTCCTTATTCACTTCTTGCGTCCGAATTTGTAGAATTTTCGAGAAAACTTCCCGGCGGGTCACCCATCCGGATTTCTCTCGCTTCAAAGACGCTTAACTTTGAAACTTCGGTGAAATACGATGCCCCAACGCCAGTATAATCGCATCCACCTCACCGCATGACCTCCATCACGTGATCTGGAGTAAGTCGAAGTCTTAACGAATTTCGAAGTGCTCTGATAGCATAATTACTATTTTACCCCTCCTTTGGTCCTCGGTATTCGCCGTTCACCTGCGGATATAATTACTTTTCGGTCTAGGCTTCCAAATTCTCGATGGCGATGAACACACCCCGACCGCCGTTACTTATAAATCCCCAGTTACCGGCCTTTGGATTACTGCTCTCATTTTACCTCATTCTTCGTCCTCTCTATATTCGGGTCTTTTACTGTCCCGTCACTTCTGACACCTGGATTCTTAATTACGCGTGTCATGGTCTCTCACTATACCGTTGTCTCACTCCCTTCTTATTTCTTTCTTCCGATTACCCTTTCTCTCTTACTCTCACTATCATTTTCGTTTTTATATATATAATCCCTATTCCAACCTTCCCCTACCGAACTTGATAAGCCTTTCCTATTCACTCTATAGCTCGCTTTTCCTTTTCACACTTGCCCTTATATTCTAGCTACGTGGATCATATCTTAACTTTGGCTATCTTCTCACTGGGCTTTACTTATTTTCATAACAATCCTCGTTATATTCACATTATATCGTATTCGTGCCTTATTCCTATTTCTTAACCTTTTTCTCTTTTCCGATCCACTTTATCCTTATCGTTCCACAGGCTGCCTTATCTATTCATTCGTACCAGTCACAGTTCTTTTCCCGGGGTCGGCCATACTCGTGACTTAGTCAAATCTTATCATTGTTACTGGCACGACTTTTCAAGATATATTACAAATCTATATCTCATTTTCACTTTATTTCTGGGAAAATTTCGGCAGAGTCTCCTCTGTAATTGTCACTATCTCAAAACCTGTACACAGGAAATACCAACAATGCCTCACAGGGCCAACATATATATATGCATGTCGCATCATATCACAGCCTCACAGGGCTCCCATTATCGCCAACAGTGCAAAAATAATGAACGTACCTCATATTCCCAACTCAAACGACACCTGCCACACTTTCTTGTTTGCTTTCCCTTTTTGATCTCAACTTGCGTTTCAATCGTGCTTTAATATCTTGCCTGACATACGTCTTACATACCTTTGCTTACCTGCGTACTTCGTAACTTCCGACATCGTTAGTCGCTTTCTTCTGTCGATACCTTTCTCCTGCTGCAATCAAAAGTTAGCGGAAGAAATCTCATTTCCTATGACTTGGCTCTATTGCACGATCTAAGATGTCAAAAAAGAGTAACCATCCTAGATGCCCCGTAGCCTCCTGTTTATAAATGTGGCGCGCTTCACACAATAAACAGGACTCTACCGGACACGACTTTGCAGACACCCCCGAGACGAACCGCTCTGATACCAATTTGTCACACCCTAATTTCCGTTAGGGCGTGATGGGCACCCGACCCTTACTTAGGGCCGAGCGAACCCGCTGACTAACCTAATACTCATAACCTCGCTGGCTTTCAAACCATGACGCAAATATACATAACAGGAATTTATCGAAGAATAATATGCTTTTTGCTTTTCTCGAATCAAATAAAATCTTGCAACGTATGGAACTTACAACACAATGCATAATACGATACCGGCTTACATAACCATTTACATAACCGACATCTAATACCCACAACACTGTCTGCAAAGTCTCTAACATAGAACAAACTGTCATAACATAATGCTACGGCTCGGCGACACTCCCGAAGGCTGGAGCTCGCCAATCATTGGAACATCTTCTAATAATATCCTCGGCTAAATACAGGTGTACTGCGCGGCATGAAACGCAACCCCGAAGAAAGGGGGTCAGTACGGGATATGTACTGAGTATGTAAAGCATGAAATATAATAAGCGGGACCACACTGAAGTAAAGAGTACGGAAAATCATAAGACTAGCCCTTTGAAAAAAAACATTTGTCATACATATACATATATCGGTAAATAAAATCATATCATAATCGTATCATCATATTATCGTACGTATATACCGTACCCGGCCCTCCAATGAGGGACTCGGTGAGTAAAATCATGTCATTGTACATATATACCGTACCCGGCCCTCTAGTGAGGGGCTCGGTGAGTAAAATCATGTCATGATCATGTATGCGTGCAGATATACATATATACATACCGTACCCGGCCCTCTAGTGAGGGACTCGGTGAATAACGTACCCGGCCCTGCTAGCGAGGGACTCGGTATGCCATCCTGGCCGCCATCTCCATCTCCTCACATCATCATATCATATATGTATATATATATAGCGTACCCGGACCTCTAGTGAGGGACTCGGTGAACAATGCAGAGAAGTTGCACGAATGCGTACCCGGCCCGGGAATCGGTGAAAAGACATCTTGAGCTTGCACGAGCGGAGTAGTGACAAACCATATGCATATAAAATCATACTCGCCGACTCAGTGAAGTAGACCAAATGGAATGTCATTATGAAATCGGACCATAGCTATATCAAAATATCCTTCGGACGTTATTCGGAAACATAGCATATATCGTAAACGTATTAGCAAAGCCATAGGGATCATAGTCATATGCTAACCAATCCGAGTCCGCCTCGGAAAGTTACAAACACTATTCACTTTAGAACTTTCTACGAACAAATCGAAGCAATCCGAGCCTTTATGCGAAAGTTACGGAAGTTCGTAGTTTCGGAATCATCTAGGAAACAACTCTTTTTGAAAACAAACTTGTATGAAATCTTTGAAATCCATTTATGCAAAAAGAAACATAAGGACCATAATTTGACTACTTTAAGAATATGGATATCAAGAACAAGTATAGATCATAAACGTGCTCGGACCGCAAGAGTAGAGTTACCTCGTAATTTGTGTCATAGCTTTTTTTTTTTCTACGACATGCCAAAGAAAGAAAGGGCGAGCTTTACATACCTTAGCCGCTTCCTAAGCCAATCCGAATTCAAATCTCGATTCTCCAAGGTCTACACAACGTCAATAAATATCGAGCATTAGTCATAAACATCGAAGAATCCAATTCCACGCCATTACTTTTTCTACCGAAATTTCGACAGCATTTCCCCTATAAATCGGACATCCCCGAGAATTCAACTCGCCTAAATCGACAACAACCAAACCAACAAACATGATAACGATATCCATAAGTGATTTAGAACGCATTCTACATCAATAATTCCTTTCTACACAATTCGACCACATTTCATTTATATTCAAATAATCTACATACGATCGATTCAACTTCACCTTCACATATTCAAATGCTAATCCGAGATCATTTCGTCAAGATCCAAGAATATTTCAAGTAGTCCGCACAATACTCAAATCAGCCCATCCAACATACAAGGCAACCCGAAACCTTCCTAGTCCAAGTAACCATCGACGACACATTTCTTTTCTTCCAAATTCACAAACTCTATCAACAATTACATATGCTAGCAACTTCATTTTCATGAATTCAAGAAATCATATTAATATCACATTATCGCCCGATTCAGCCCGCACAATTACAACTTCGACTTGTATCATTAAAACTTCATTTTACATCATATAATTCACAACGACGACAACCAAATGCTAAATAAAAATAAGTCATTCCTTGCCTTACCAAAACAGCCCATTTCCGGCCATAACAACAACATACACGGCTACAACTTCAACATCATCTTTTCATGCATTTCATTCATTTCTTCATCACATAATTCCTAACAACAACAACCAACATACTAAATAACATTAATTCATTTTCCTACCACACATGGCACAACTCACGGCCACAACAACATCACACCACCCATATATTTTTCATGACTTCCATTCAATTCTACACATTACAACATGCACAAATCATCCATAAAACATGAAAATAAGATTGAACCATACCTTTTTCCACCTAGTGCTCCCTCGGCTAGAACTCATTCCCGCAAAAACGAGCGCTTTGCTTGCTCTACCAACTACTCCACGTTAACGAGGGCCTTAAAGCTTGAAGCAAGAAATTTTTCATGATCAACTCATGGGGCTGGTTCGGCCAGCCCCTCTAGCCGTTCTCCTCTTTTTTTTTTTTCTTTCTTCATATTTCTTGAAATCTCTAGATGACAAATAATGAGTTGGTCTTCCCTTCATGACTTATCATATATATATATATAAATTGGGTGCACATGCCATGCACATGCTCCATGTCTTTTTCTTCTTTTTCTTTTCTTTTTCCTCCAATTCTCTAGAATTTTCTTAAGGATGAAAAATAATGAAAAGGATTATCTTGGTCATCCAATTCCCATATGTTTAACTTCCATGTGGCCATGGCCCACCTCCCTCTAATTTCATGAACTTTTAATTTTTTCTTTTTCCTAATGCATTTTTAGCCCCAAATTTTTCCTTAATGCTTCCTTCCAACAAAATCATAAGCCACTTGTCGTAAAACAAAGTCGGAAAATAATCTCGCCCATAATTTGTCGCAACTAACTTAAAATATTTCGACGTACGAAATACAGGATATAACAGAGACTGCTCTGATACCACTTCTGTCACGACCTAAACCGATGAGTCGTGACGACCGTCTGACCTCTAGCGACCAAACACCCCTAAACTCGTATCTGAAGCATACTGAACATCAAAGTCCCATAAATGACATAAACTGATCTCATAAGAGGGAAACATCAGAATTCTGTACAATCTGCATATATATCCACAACATGCGGAAGAACAGTGCAAGCCAACTAGGCTGCTACATATACTGTACACAAAAGAATAGAAGCCGACAAGGCTACATCGTCTGACTACTACATACAAGCATCTACGGACCTCTCGGAATAAAAAGGTGTTGTAGAAAGGACGGGACAGGGCCCCGTCATACCCTTATGCATACACATCTCAAAAGGGTGGCATACCAAAATTGATTGTAGCTCCGGATCAAATGGAGCGTACTGATCACTGCTAGATCTAGAGATCCTACTGAGATGGACCACCTGTCTGTCTCCCTGTACCTGTGAGCATGAACGCAGCCCCCTGAGCAACGGGGAGTTAGTATGGATAATGTACCGAGTATGTAAGACATAAGAACAACATAGTTACATAAGAATCATGGATAAGATCTGAACTCATAAACTGAAATGACTGACTGCATGTACTTGTATGAGCTGGTATCGCCTATATATACATAAATAATACGTATAAACGACAATGCCTACGTCAGGCACATAATATGCATGCTTATGCCTATCAATGACGGTCATGCATCTATATATGTGTGCGTATATGACGCTTGATATATATGCGTATATAACGCCTGTAAAGCCTCTATGGCATCTCATTATATCATATCAGCTCCTCTGTGGCCATAATCAATATCATCATCATATGGTAATGCGTGTATAATGCCTATATCTCTTCTCATACTTTATATATATCTAATATTTGTGTCTATAACGCCTTCTGGTCACGAGTCAACGTACATAAATATATAATGAATGTAATGCATGAATAAACTGTATGCACAGAGCTGGCTACATAAGACTAGACCCATGAACAGAAGGATCACTCATAAACGGGGTACACGAACATCAAAGACTGAAGTACTTCTAATGCTTCTAAGAGTAGAGTAATATGGAAGCTCACTTACTCACTTGTTAGATCATATAATAGGATCATGCCAAAAGAAGGAAAGAATGGCCTTAACATACCTTGGAGTATACTCAATCGTCCAACTTCTACCTCTTGAATTTGCAAGTCTACAATTAAGATAACATAGACCTTCGTTAGACTATTTACCTCACCTACTAACCTCTTTTAGATGCATGTAGAGCTTAACGATTTGTAGACAATATTTTCCTTATAAGCTTACAAATCTTCAACTTCCCATTTAATCCAACATTAACCAAAGCAACAATTACAACACTTATATACTCAATTTTATCCCCAATCATCTCTTAAAATAACCCCATGTCACCATCTTGTCCTTCATCAACTTACCACTCCCACAAATACCTCCTCTTTACTTAGATCACTAAAACTCTTGATAATAAACTCAAATACAAGGGTAGAAATCATTTACATACCTTGAGGGGTCAAAAATCCCAAGAATCACTTCAACTTCAACTCCCTAAGCTTCACAACCTAGAAGAAACCCTAGAAGTAACCTTCTTCTTCACAAGCTCGGGTTTACGGGGTCCAGGTCTTGTCAAATCTTCACTAATATGATGAAAAATATTGGGAGAGAATATATTAGGGTTTTTCTGATTTGGAAGGAGGAAAATTTGAAATAGGGTCGTGAACCACCTATTTATACTTAGAAGCCACAAAGGCTACATCGGTCCGATTCGACGAGCGGGTCGATGTCCTGTCAACGTGTCGACGGTCCGTCGACCTGCGCCTGCAGATGGAAGGTTGCAGGACCTTGTCGATGCCGCACATCGATGGTCCATCGGCCATGTCAACGACCCGTTGACGATGACTGGTGTTCTGCAGGTTTCTCTGATTTAGTTCAGATCGCGTCGATTCGATTCGTTCAACTTCTAACTCTATAAATTGCCAGAAATATCTGTTGGTACCCTCGTACACGGGGTAAGGTACTTTCTACCTCCAAACTCAGCTCGAGTCTCTATTTTAAGGGCATACCCGACTAGGAAATCATAGGTTCTATCACTACGAACACGAGGGGTGTAACACAACATTTAGCCAAATAATGCTTTTCAAAGCTCCAATTTTTAGGGATAGGTATACAGTTTCCACAAATACAGCCACAAACAAAACTTCCAGTCAAGCTAAGCCTATTTTTTTGATAGAGTCCAGAGGTGATAACAAATAGAATGGTGTACTTAAAGTTAAAATCTAGGATAGTGCCAAACAAGATCATTCAGGGGCAATACTCAGTTTCTTGAGATTTCAAAACTGCAATTCTCAGTCTGTTTTCAAAGTTTAGCTGCACATAGTCTTCTAATGTTGGCTAAGGGAATTAATCTTACAGGTCTTATACAGTTTCAAGTAGGGAGGAGTGAGGATTCACAAGTGAAGACTACATCTAGCAATTATAATAATACACGATTAGAGGAGAAAATGCAGAACTGCAATATACCCTTATGTGTTTTTCTAATCAAACTAAGCCAATTCCAAACAGGACTCAAGAAATGCAGTGTCACTGAGAATCAATGCAAGATAAGACACTAAAGGTTCAGGAACAGCCAAGCTAATCAACAAACAGGAAAAGCATCTTCATATTTTCAAATTTACAGTTCCCCTTCCAAATTTCTTTCAAGCACAAGTAATAGATCTTCATTCTGCTCATTTATCATTTTCAGTCTCTCAGCCTTTAAAACAAGTTCTCAGTTTCAAATGTGACAAAACAGTCAAAGAAATGTAAGGGAGACATTTTCACAAGTATTCTAGGTAAGGCATACACACATATAATCTCCACTTAGTCTCAAGTTAATTTGAAGTTCTTCAAAGATCCAAGATGTAGTGCATCCTCCAAAATAACAGGAATCCACATGTCTTCATACCAAATGATCCAACTAATGCAATTTGAATCTTTACAGGATCCAATAATCACTATATATGCAATGCCAAATCTGATCCAATACCAGTTTTAGGCTAAATGTCAATATTGTGAAAGAATTTTGCCTAAGTGCAGGGTCTTAAGATGATAATTTTAGCTTAGTTCAATCCCGAATTAAACAGATAGCTCTAAATACAAATGCAGGATCAAGCAGAGTCTTTATAGGCCATAAAGGGTAGTCAAGATAGGATCAGTAAATTCACAGGCAGCAGAAGGAACATGAAACTTATCCTAGGTGCAGATATGTCTCAAACTGCAGTCATAGCAAGTCACAAATGATAGGAAGCTTGTATAGGAGCAAATATAGGTCCAAAGAGTCCTAAACTATGGCCATAATGGGTTCATGATACTATCCTAGGTTCAAAAATTGTCACATTAGTCATGTTTTAGTTCAAACAAGCAAGCAGGGGTGGGAAATCATACATATGAACCACAGGAATTCACAAACAAGTTATAAAGATAGGTACAAATAGGCAGATGCCATGTTTGTTCTTTCAAAGCAATTTTGGCTTCAGTTTTAGCATTGCATTAGGTTCAGTCAAAAATGAAATGTGAACAAATTCATAATGTTGTTTCAGAAAGAGAGATTTTAGTCAAAAGTTCAGTCTCAGTCCAAAATTCAAGTTAAGTCATAAACTTTGATTACACTAGATGTCACAAATCCTACAAGTTTAAATCAAATCTTAAGAGACAGTCTAGTCATAAAATAATTCTGAGTAACTTGATGTGATCCAATATTGCAGGCAAAGTATGTGTACTATCAATAGCAGATACATAATTAGATATAATGCACAACAATGGCCCAGTGTTCATATGGTGAATAAAGAAGGTACCTGCTACTTCTCGTAAGTCACAAAATGATGTGCTCATAAGCAGCATAGGCCAACAATGTATAATGAACAACATATGTAGGTTGCAGGATCAAGTATGAGCAAGAAGGGAGAACCTAGACTGTTGTTGCACCTAGTTTCAGATTTCCCTTTAGGTTCAATTTTAGTTTTTTCCCCATATCCCTAACTTCTATTTTTTCTAGTAAGAAAAAGTACTCAAAGCCTACCTAATCAAAACACAACTCACAGATCACATTACACAGTAGCCTAGGAAATCAAAACAAGTTTGAAAGAGAGGATAAGTCACAAAAGGGTCCTGCAAAACACAACCATAGTCCCAAAGATACTAGCCTAGCTTTCTAATCTTTACTTTCTTAAACAAGAAAAATAGGTTCTCCTACTTCCTTTTATTTATTTCCTCTAACAGTTCCAAAACAAGTGGTTAACACACACAAGACCAGATATGTTACACCTCGTAGTTTTGTACGTTGAGATTCGCTAGGTGTTAGTTGTTCAATTGTGGACTGGAGTTATTGTTGAGGATATATGAGATTATATGTGCCTATCTTATGATTATAAGGGTTTGAGCTCATGTAATAGGTCATGGAAGGATTGGAGAACAAGTAAATCAAGGAGATTAAGTTTTTGGAACTCTGGAGAAAAGTTGGGTAAGATTTCATACGACAATTTTGATCTAACTTGGGGAAATCTAGTTTCTAACGCAACAAACCGCGCATCGATCCGACATCAGAATCAACCGTTATAAGTGTTTTAAGATGGACTGCCAGAGCAGGATTTTACTCTGCACGACGCGCCTGGAGGTGGCACGAACGCGCAGAGGACCGAGGGTCAACTCAGCGCGAACGCGCCCCAAGGAGGCGCGAACGAGCTGAGTAATTTTTAGGTCGGTGCAGGCAGAATCTGGAACATTTTTAAAATGGGGCTTACCCCCTCATATTTCATCTAAACACCCTTAAAACCTCCCAAAAACTCTCTAAAATTTCTCTCCAACTTCCACCCATAAAGTTTTAACGCGAATTAAGTGGAATCTCCAGATTCAGGTTCGCACAGCATATAATTGCAATTATAATATTGTATTGCGAGGAATCTTGGCTTGGATTCAAGGCGAATATTAAAGATATTGCAGTTCTAGCGGGTGCAAGGTATGAACTTTCCTTATTGATATTGATTTAGGTTTATTTACGGAGATAAAACTATTAAATAATCGTATAAGGAATTTGTGGGTTGAGAAATTGGATAAACATCATGTGAGATTTTTTATGGAATATTTTGGTATGGATAATGATGTTGTTGGCATTAAAGTTGTTGTTGTTGTGTTGGCTATTGGTATTGTGATTTCGGGCTAGGGATATAAATAGGGGAGATGCTGCCCGAATTTTAGCAGATTCTAAAGGGATTTAATTTGAATACTTAACATAAGCATATGACGATAAGCCTAACAGTAGTATGAATTCTCTTGAATGTAGATTTACGAGCTTGGGAGGATAAGCGTTAATTAGTAGGAGACCAAAAAGGTATGTTAAGGCTAGTCCGTTTCTTTCTAAAGGCATGATTCTTTTTTTATGAACCCATACATATTTTCCATAATATCCGTGTTCCCAAAAAGTTAGAAGTTCATGATTCTCAAAGTTCTTAAGATACTAAAAATAGATGTTTTCTATGATGATAGTGATGATGATGATGATTCCATTTTTGGAGATTCCAAAGCTTATGGATTTGATGCTATTATGAGATTATTGAGCTTACTTCATGATTTCCTTGATTTTATGCATTGTTAATGATCTCACCTCATAATACTTGTTCCTTTGAGGTGAGATATAGCGATGATGATAATTCCATTTTCAATGCTATCCAAGTTCATCATTCTTGATACTCTCATGACACTATTGATCTCATCTTATGATAGCGGATCCTCTAAGGAAAGATATAGTGATAATGATAATGATGATGGTGATGTGATTTTATTTAAGTATTCTTATATATGTATACATACATGTGTGACACCGAGCCTATGTGGCCGGGTACGAGATATATATTGCGCGCGCACCACTACAGTTGGGTACGGACATTACCAAGCCTTACTACGACCGGTATGGATACTATCGAGCCTTACTATGGCTGGGTATGGATATCACCAAACCTTACTATGGTCGGGTACGAATAATACCGAGTCTAAATGGCTGGGTACGGTACTGTATAGTTAGGTATGTGGATGTATGAAATGTTTCTTCTAGAGAAAGGGTAAGTAAGTATGACGAATGTCTTAAGAGGTATTATGAGATATAAATGGTTCTTTTACCTCACACTATTTTTCATGTTGCTATTCATGCCTTACATACTCAGTACATTGTTCGTACTGACGTCCTTTCTTGTGGATTTGCGTTCATACGTAGAAAGCGAGAGGAACGGATCGATCATAGGAGCTCTATCAGCGGAAATCTCAGGAGCGCTCCAGTTGTTTTGGAGCCGCAGTTATTGGTACTACTCTTTTATGTATATATATACTTGGGCATGGCGGAGTCCTGCCCCGTCCTTATGAATTCATGTATTCTATATAGAGGCTCGTAGACAGATGTATATACCTAGATGTTCTAACCTTATCAGTTCTTATTATTGTATAATATTTTGGTAGCCTTGTTGGCTTATGCTTATGGGCTTAGTTATTGATGACTGTACTAAGTATGATTCCTACGAGCTATCTGTGTGGTCCACCTAGAAATGCTTATGAGATGTGAGACCAGAGGTGCTCGGCAGGTTAGTACCGGGTGCCCGTCGTGGCCCTTCGGCTGGGTCGTGACAAGTAAAACTCAAATTATTCCTAAAACCCAACAAGATAAGTTATAAATCTATCAAGTTTTAGACAAATTTTTAATTTTAGAGGCCTTAAGTCATACTTAGCAATCTTAGAATACCTGAAAGCAAACTAAGATGTTCATTTATTACTTCTTCTAAAGCTTAAGCAAGATTCAGAGGTTATAGAATGAATATAAGTAAGGAAAGAGAGTCAGAGGAACATATAGGTCCCTGTTATAATCTTTAACAATCATTTAGCCAAAATGTAGGAGGATCAAAGGTTCAGGTTTAGAATACTTATAGATTGCAGATTTTTTGAGAACTATTTCTTGCAAATTTTGAAAATAATTAAGTCTTTAAAGGATGAAAATAAGCCCAAACACAAACCAAAACAAGCCTACAGAGATTCAGATACCCTCTAGTCTAATACATGTAGACATCACAGAAACACACCATCACATTTCAAGCTTTCAAGTTATTTTTTAGTTTATCTCAGTCCCGAAACTTTTCAAGATCCAGAAATATGTGGCAGGTTCTACTTCAATACCAACAAAACTTCAGATATGTGCACAGACATGCTAATACAGAAGAATATATAGGCTCAAATGCCATTTTAAACTTACCAGTTTCTTGGTAGAAGACTATCTAACCATTTCAAAAGGTATTAAAACCATTTCAAGACTTTTTCTAAACTAGGCCTTGGCTATTAACAGCAAGTATGGGAACACAATCTCATTTTTTAAGTTTTCAAAATAGTTTTTTAGACAAAACATTGGCAGCCATCTATAGGACAGAACAAACACTATCTATACCTTATTTAAAAATCATTGTATCCAAGATCATACAAAACAAACTGAACTTAAAACAAGTCAATACAAGATCAAAGGAAACACAGAATCCTTAAATAGTAGCCAAACACATAGAGTGAAAGATAATGCCTTAGAATCTCAACATAACCAATGTAACAGTAAACCAAGGTCTAAAACTAGCATCCTACTCCATTTTTAACCTTATTTTTAACCCTACTACCTAATAGTTAGCATTTAAAATCTTTTGAACTTCATTATATTAGCATTATATCATAACAGCCTTAAAGCTTTAATGAAACAATAGCCGAACAAGGTTTATATCAACATGAATAGACTGAAAACATGGATAAATACTAGGTTCTTCAAATAGAAAACTTAAAATAGCTTTAAAATCAAACATAGGCAAGATAATACATCAAATAAGTTGAAACAGGAATAAAAATGCACTAGAATAGGATAATACCTTTTTATGGGGCAACCAAAAGATCAAATGGAAGGAATTGGATCAACACTTCAACATCAACACTTAAACTTTTGGAAAGCAGCCCTTTTCTTTGAGGTTTTGAATAATATCAGTATCTCCAGAATAGTCTCAGTAGAGTATGTATTTGTAATGTTCTTATGTAGTATAGTAGTGATATATTGGGAGTGTTTCTATAGTATATATTGAATATTTGTGGTATATATGGTAGTATATAAGTAATGAAGGATTTATATGATTTTTTAACACTTAGGATTTTTCAGCCCAAAAAAAAAAAAAAGAGATCCCTTCGAATGGCCATTTTTTTTTCTATTTATAGGAGTAGAAATAGGTCTTAGGGACAAAAATGGAAAGGAAATAAATCCACAACAAAATTTCCCCCTAATTTGAAACCCTCATTTAAAAATATTCAAATTTCCAGTAAAAGGCAAGAAAATTCTTCAACAAATTTGTCACGACCCGCTTAGTGGGCTATGACGGCACCCGGAGCTGATCACCGAGTACCACACATCATGCTACTATCGTCTTAGCCTGTACACATATATGCTCTATAAAACATGTACACATATCTACATATATAAGTTCTCGCGGGCAAAA
>NC_081346.1:45748918-45756509 GCF_029784015.1 Lycium ferocissimum
GCCCCCCCGTTTTGGATTATTTTGTTCTATTGTTTTGGTTGATGCCACGTGAAGATATTAGATTTGGGACTATTTATATATCTTGATCTTTTTATAGTATTTTACTTGTTGACCTTTCACGAGGATAGTGTTCTATTATGGCTTTTTGGTCCCTTTTTCCATGATATTTTTGGGGGCCCTCGGGGATTGTGATTTTGATTAATTTTTGAATCGAACCTCATACATTGCACCATTTTCATGCGGGAAATGATACTGGGGAAAACAGTGGATTTGGGCTGGGTTGGATGAGTGTAACGGAGGCCGATTCAGGTTGTCCCAATCGGGGTTTGTGCGTAGGATTCGAATCGTGAGGTAGCGGTTTTCGGGTCTTTACGGGCCCGTGGGTAAGAACCCCGGTTTCCCAGGGTTTTGGTCCGAGATGTGATGTTTTATCTGGAGTACGTGTACATAGCTTGCTGCATTCACTTCCACATTATTGTTTCTTGCACCATGGCTTATATTGTGATTTCTTGTGATGTATTTGTGATATCGGATTGGGATATTTATAAACCCCTTCCAAAATTTGGGTTTAGATGCTATAACAGGGGTGACGACTTTACGGTTGCGCGTATTTGACTTATCCCTTTTGTTGATTTACTTGTTTATCTTCTTTGTTGTCTTTATATGTGTTAAAACTTGTGGGCCCTATGATACCTCCCGACTTATTTTCCACCGACGATTTTTATGAATGCATTTCCCTGGTGGACCTTTTTCCGTGGCGATTATGGTGGGGGGTTCCCCAATCTTCGGGGTTTGGGAGGAACAACCCCTTGGTTCTTCCTTTTTTATGTCTTATTTGATATTCGAGACATATTCGGATTTTTGATGTATTATTGATTTTTTCGTAGATGTTGAGGCTCTTGTATGACTACATAGTTTTTTGGGGGGTTTGATGTACTTTCGCTATTTTTTATTATTATGTCGACTTACGTATTTCTATCTCTTCCTTTATTTATTTATTATTTCTGTGTTTGAGATTGTTGGTAAGGGTTTTTGTCGAGGGGGGAAAGGAGGTCCCCGCGCAGCAAAATTTGGGTCGTGACAATTTGGGTATCATTTGTTACCATTAATAAAAAGGTCTGTGGAAGTCTTGTGGATCGATCAAAGATTATCTACGGAAACCGGGACATTTAAGAAATTTACTTTCTTTCCTTCTTTCATCTACTTTATTCCCAATTTACTTTATTCTTGGTATCCGGATCTCAATTTGGGATCCCCCTTACCCCTTCCAGATGGTGTGGACTAGAGTTGCGATAGCCCGAGACCAGGGCCGAGTCAGAACGCCCACCTAGAGGGCGACAAAGCCGAGGGGCGAAGTGGGGGCGGGGGGGTGCCCCCCCGGGGTGTCTGGGTGGGTCGGCCCCAAAGACTCTTTTGGGAGCCCGAGGTAGGGGATCAGACCGGCCGCGGAGGATGACGTTCCCCCCAAACGGGCACAACTTGAAGCCACGTCAGAGCAGATGATATAGGACACCATGGCTCCCCCCCCTTGGATTCCCGGTGGGGCCCTGTTACTACCCCCGGGGAGGTTGGGGACTAGAGTTAGCGCGGACCCCAGCGAGACCTCGTATAGCACCCCCAAACCCGTTAGGGCCCCCCCTCGAGTGCAGGCCGGGGGTTTCTTTGCACCCCCCCCAGGGGAGGGGGGCCCCGAACAACTTCGAGCATCCAAATACTCTCTAATCTTTTTGGGTGGCCCAAAAAATAGCCTGGGATCATTGAGCTTTGTCCAAGATGGGGCATCTCATTAATCTCAACAACTATGCCCTCTTAAAAGGACAAGGACAAATATTATACAACAATATGGATAAGGTTATGGGATGTCCCTACACTACGTCATGTACCCATATAGAATACAAGAATTAAAAGGGGTGGGGGGAGACCCGTAAGTATATAAAAAAAAGGGAAATCCAATGACTACGCTCAATAAATGTAGCGCTCTTAAAATTTCAAAGCCTAAGGATTTGATGCGTCTCCACAACTCACCTAACTGGCATGAGAACGCAGTGTCCACAAATAAAAGGACGTCAGTACAAATAATGTACTGAGTATGTAAGGCATGAATAGTAACATGATAAAAGCATGAAGAATAGCGTAAGATAAAAGAACCATTCATACCTCATGATGCCTCTTAAGACATTCGTCATGCTTACTTAACCTTTCTCTAGAGGAAACATTTCATATATCCACATACATACCTATACAATACCGTACTGCGACCCTTAGTGAGGAGCTCGGTAATATTCGTCACCAATGCGATTGGTATGCGGCACGATAGATGTATACCCGGCCATATAAGCCTCGGTATATAAAATAGCTATATACATATATAAATACATATAGCATGCATGAGAGCTAATTAAACATTTCTGCTACATCGGAGTGACGTAAGGTCGGTAGCCTCAGAACGTCTCGTTATGGAACTATCACCGTCTTTATACTTGAGAAGGAAGAAACACTTTATTATAAGGTGAGATCAACAATAATGAATACAATTGGTAATCATGTGACAAGCTCAATAGTATCATAAGAACATTAAGAACTTTCAGCCTTAGCATTTCTAGAATTGAAATCATCATCATAATCATTATCATTATCATAACAATGGTCATTATCAACGATATCGTAAGAATCATGAAAATTATGGGCTTCTAGTGTTTCTAGGAACAAGAATATGGTGGATATCATGTATAGGTTGACAACTATAAAATCATGCCTTTAGAAAGAAAAGGGATAGCCTTACATACCTGGAAGCTTACTTCTTGACTTTCCAACCTACTTCATGTCTCGCAATCTACATAAGATCATTCGTAGCCTCGTAATCTACCTATAAAACCATTTATGCTATTGTTAGGCTTATCTTCATATGCTTGTCTTAAGCCTTCAAATTAATTCCTTTTAGAGTCTACTGAAATTCGAGCAACATCTCCTCTGTTTATGTCCCTAGCCCGAAATCACAATACCCACGAAAAAAAATAACAATAGCCATACTAATATCAACCATATGATCATCAATACCAATATACTCCATAAAACATCCCACACGATGTTTACCCGATTTCTCAATCAATTAATTCATTATACGACTATTTAATAGCTCTATCTTTGTAAGTAAACCTAAATCAATATCAATAAGGAGAGATTCATACCTTGTTCTTGCTAGAACAGCAATATCTTCAATATTCATCTTGAATCCAAGTCAAGATCCACCGCAAAATGATACTATAGTCACCACTATATGTCACTCGAGCCTTGATTAATACTCCGCCACTCGAAATCACTCCAATCCTTCAATTTTATGGCACACACACACCCCTATATTTTGCTAAGCTTTTTGGGGAAATATTTTGATGAAAAATAAGGGTTTTGACCCTTATATTGAGTGTTGAAGTCGGTTGTCACCGACTTAAAATTTGCTCTGCGCGTTCGCGTAGAGTTGCTCAGTGCTCCTCTGCACATTCGCGCCACCTCCAGACGCGTTCGCACAGGGTTAATTCCTACTCTGGCAGTCCGTCTTGAAATGCTCATTGCGTTTGATGTCGATGTCGGATCGAAGCCTTGGGTTTGTTGCGTTGGAAACTAGACTTCCTGAACTTCAATTTAGATTTGTGTTTCACTTTAAAACTCCTGATGTATTATGAGATATTTCTTCTCAAGTTAGACCAAAATTATCATATGAAACCATGCCCATCTTTTCTCCGAAGTTCCAAAAAAAACTTACTTTCCTTAATTCACTTGTTCTCTAATCCTTCCGTAACTTACCAAACATGAATTTAAACAATCATAAACAAAATTTAAGCATATCTAACTTCATTTATCCTTGAAATAAATCTCGATGTCCAAAATTAAGACAGCTAACGTACGACGAATCGTAATGTAGAAAACTACAAGGTGTAACTATCTTAGACCCGTGGTGGGCCCTGTTATGACCTTCACTGATCAGGGGCTAGTTGGGAGGTTTAGGAAGTTGGAGCCGCCGAGGTTCTCGGGTACTTCTGGAGAGGACGCTTATGAGTTCATCTTGGATATGCATGAGTTGTTACATAGGATGGGGATCGTAGAGTCCCATGGAGTTGACTATGTGTCCTACCAGTTTCTTGGTGACGCGAAGACTTGGTGGAGGTATTTTATTTCTTACAGACCTAAGAGTTCTCCTCCGCTGACTTGGACGTAGTTCTATCGGGCCTTCCTTGAGAAATATGTGCCCCGGGCTCTGAGAGAGGCGCGTAGGGAGGGAGTTTATATACACGGCGAGAGGGGGTTTGTGCGACGGAGGCCTATGTGACTCGCTATGCTGTGTTTGGCAGCCGTTATTCGTCTCCTTTGATCCCTGCGCACAGCGAGTTCGGCGCTTTGTTGATGGGCTCGTTGGTTCTCTTCAAATTCCTTGCCTTCAGATGGCGACTATGGGGAATTTCTTCCAGTCCATCATTGAGCATTCTTCTTTCTTCGAGGCCGCTAAGGCTCGTGCTTTTAGAGGGGGTAGTGAGAAGAGGTAGCGAAAGATTGAGAGTTATGGTGGTTCTAACTCGAGAGAAGCCAGTCAGTCTTCTAGGCCGTATGAGCCATATTTGGCCGCCACATCGTTCAGCTTCCTCGGTGAGCCGCCCGAGGCTGAACTTACGAGAGCTCATTTTCTCGACCAGCAGACAGGGTTGTTCCAGCGGGGTCCTCAGCTTCAGTCCATCAGTCTCTACCTTCTAGGGGTTGCTTTGTATGTGGAGATATGGGCCATATTGCTAGGAGGTGTTCCCGATCCTGGTAGGATCATCAGTCCCAAAGGACTCCTGCATCATAAGGTAGTCGAGGAGGTGCTTTTAGAGAAGCGGTGCTCAGTCAGGCGGCGGTGATTCTCAGGTTTCTAGAGGTGGATCCCAGGCAGTTAACGAAGGGTCCCAAAGTTCGAGAGGGGGATCTCAGTATGGAAGTGGTGGGGCCCAGTGTTACTCATTTTCAGGTAGGCCCAAGGTAGAGGCCTCAGATGCTGTTATTTCAGATACCATTTCTGTTCGTCATAAAGCAGCATCCGTGTTATTTGATCCTGGATCCACTTATTCGTATGTGTCTTCTTATCATGCCGTTGATTGAGATTTTTCTTGCGATAGCATAGCTGTACCTATTCATGTGTCTACTCCGGTTGGAGATTCTATTGTGGTTGATTGAGTTTATCAGTCGTGTTTAGTTACTTTTATAGGGTATGACACTTGGGTATATTTAATGATTCTTGATATGGTGGATTTTGACATTATCTTGGGTATGTCCTGGCTTTCTCCTTATCATGCAATCTTGGACTATCATGCCAGTGACTATCTTTAGCCATGCCGGGCATTCTTAGACTTGATTGGAGGGGTACTCCTCCCCCCGCTCCGAAGAAGATCATTTCTTTCCTTCAGGCGAAGAATTTAGTTAACAAGGAGTGTTTAGCTTATCTGGCTCATATGCGTGACACGACTGTTACATTCCCACCCCTTGCATCCATTCCTGTTGTGAGCGAGTTCGCAAAGGTATTCCTGTCCAATCTGGTGGGTATGCCATCCGATTGTGTCATTGACTTCTGTATTGACTTGGATCCGGGCACTCACCCTATTTCTATTCCACCATATTAGATGGAACCTGCCGGGTTGAGAGAGCTTAAGGAGCAATTATAGGATTTATTGAGCAAGGGGTTCATTAGACCGAGTGTCTCCCCTTGGGGTGCTTCTGTGTTATTTGCGAAGAAGAAAGATGGATCCATGAGGATGTGCATTGATTAACTCCAGCTGAACAAGGTTACTATTTAGATCAAGTGTCCTATGCCTCGTATTGATGATTTATTTGACCAGCTTCAGGGTGCTTCAGTGTTTTCGAAGATTGACTTGCATTCAAGCTACTACCAGTTGAGGATCAGGGCTGATGATATCCCGAAGATAGCCTTTCGGATGAGATATGGACATTATGAGTGTTTGGTGATGTCATTTGGGCTTACCAATGCCCCGACTGCATTCATGACTTTGATGAATGGCATTTTTAGGCCATTCCTTGACTCTTTTGTGATTGATTTATTTATGATATCTTTGTGTATTCTAAGAGTAGAGAGGAGCATAAGAGCCATCTTCGCACTGTACTTGGGCTGTTGAAGAAGAATATCTTGTTTGCTAAGTTTTCAAAGTGCGAGTTTTGGTTGGAGTCCGTGGCATTCTTGGGCCATGTTGTGTCTAAGGATGGGATCATGGTTGATCCGTAGAAGATTGAGGCTATGAGAGGCTGGGCGGGGCCCACTACTGTGATCGAGATCTGTAGTTTTGTGGGTTTGACACTACCCCGATTTCAGGAAGGTTTTTGGCTTTAGCCCATGCTTTGACGGATCGACTGTATCAGGATGTTCCCTTCTAGTGGTCCGATGATTGTGAGGAGAGCTTTCAAAAGCTCAAGATTCTTTTGACTTCAACCCCGATTCTAGCATTGCCCGTGGAGGGTAAGGATTTTACGGTCTATTGTGATTCATCCCGCATGGGTTTGGGTGTTGTGTTGATACAGGAGGGTAGAGTGATAGCCTATTCTTCCCGTCAGTTGAAGAACTATGAGAAGAATTACCCTACCTATGATTTGGAGTTGTTGGCCGTGGTCTTTGTTTTGAAAATTTAGAGGCATTACTTGTACGGTGTCCATTGTGAGGTTTTCATTGATCACTATAGCCTTCAGCATATGTTTACCTAGAGAGATTTTAATTCCCGGCAGTGCCGATGGATGGAGCTCTTGAAGGACTGTGACATCTATATTCTTTATCATCCTGGGAAAGCCAATGTTGTGGCTGATGCAATGAGTCGCAAGGCAGTGAGTATGGGGAGTTTAGCACGTCTGATTGTTTTCGAGCTTCCAGTGTGTTACACCTCCAACATTTCGCGTCGTCGTGCGGTGATTAAACTAGCGCAAGTCAAGGTGTGCATAAAGTCCCTATAAGTGAGAAGGGATATTTAATAATTCTAATTAAGATTCCAAAGATATTTGAGGCAAGGGAAGAGAGTTCGTCAAAGGAAAATGAGGTATAAGTCGTGCTTGGGGAAGAGGTTTTGAAATTTGTGAGCTAACAGTTGGTTAGTAAGATCTTGAGGATGAGTTATAAGGTCCTTTAGATTGTTAACAAAGTGTTAAACAAGTGCTAAGAAGATTCCGTAAGGATTGGAGATCAAACGAATCAATGAGAGCAATTTAAGAAAAATATGAGTTGTACGACCATTTATACCGTCCGTATAACGATCACAGTGAGGGGTCAGTCTTGGTGAGATTATACGGTCACTTATACGGTCCGTATAAAATTATACGTATAAAATTTTATATGGACCGTATAAGTGTCCATATAACAGTTACAGGATGGGTTGATTGTTGATGCAATTCTACGGTCACTTATACGAACCGTATAAGTGTCCATATAAATCATGTCAGGTCAGATTTTCTAATTTCTAAATATAATACCCCAAAGTTCTTATTTTCATTTCTCATTTCCTCCACACTTCTTGAAACCTCTAGAACCCTCTATACACCATACCAACATAAATTCAAGAGAGATCAAAGA
>NC_081346.1:45756609-45781701 GCF_029784015.1 Lycium ferocissimum
GTAACATGACATGAATCATAGTTCTTGACATGCCATGAGTAAAATCTTGTTGTGAATGATGCAAATGGTGTTAAAGAAGTATTATATGAGAATGGATACGGTATTGTGCCATAGTTATGGTTATGAATGATTTTGATAGGGAATGTTGAGAATTGAATAATGTCTAGCTTGATGAAGTTATTGATTATGATATTGTGGGTGTTGTTTTTGATGTTTGAGAGTTGTTTATTATGTGGAGGAAGTCATTGAAACAAAGGAGATGCTGCCCAATTTTCGTTAGCTCTTAAATTGTTAATTGAGACCTAAAGTATGTTCCGGTTATCTAACCTTAGTGCGAATTCTCTTGAATGTAGAATTATGGATATTGGAGGGAAGCGTTTAGTCAAAAAAGTGGGAGAGACGTAAAGGTATGTAAGGCTAGTCCCCTTCTTTCAAGGCATGACTTCTATACTATGATTTCTTCTCTATATTTTCATGGCCTTCATACATCCCAAAGATGAAAGTTAAAGGTTCCTAAGAGCTTCTTATATGATAGAGATTAAAGATGTTCTTTATTAATGATGATGATAATGATGATCTCATGAGTTGGTAATCCTATTTCTATGATTTCATTGATGTTACTTCTTGTCGTTATCTCACCTCATGACCTTGGTCCTTCCAAGGTGTGGCATAGCGATGATGATTATTCCATAATGTAATCGGAGGTTCCCGACCTTACGTCACTTCAATTGAGTTATAACTTTTACTTGAACTCCCATGCATGCCTCATATTATGTTTATGTATGATAACACCGCACCGCCCTATAGGCGGCAGGCGTACACACCACAAATGCACGGCTACGCTCCGGACGCGGGGAGACACAGACGCGAGCTAATGATGATCACACCGTACCATATGGTCAGGCAGCTTATATATGTACAATATGATACTATTTTTATTATAACAGTTAGCATGCATGACTCCGCCTTAAGAGGCCATCAATTAATGGTTTGTTCTCCATCTTATGCTCCTTTACTTCCTTATTATGCTGTTGTACATGCCTTGCATACTCAGTACATTGTTCATACTGACATCCTTTCTTTTATGGATGTTGTGTTCATGCCCACAGGTAGACAGGGAGACGGCGCAGACGCTTAGGAGCTCACTCAGCAGATTTATAGGAGCACTCCACTACTCCGGAGTCACCATTCCTTGGTACTTTTTTGTGTATGTATTGGGGCATGCCGGGGTCCTTTCCTAACCTTATGTTTCGGCACTCTAGCTAGAGGCTCGTAGATACATATGTGTGGGGTTGTAGATGCTATGTGACCTCTTCATTGTATATTTTATACATCATTTTTGTAGCCTCGTAGGAGTATGCACACACACACACACACGGATATATATATATATATATATATATATATATATATATATATATATATATATGTTTCGAGGAATATTTGGAGATTGTTCATGTAAGCCTTGTGTTGAGGTTGATGTGTGATGTCCGGTTGAGTATGATAGATAGCAGGATTGGTGGTGCTCGGTAGTCAGCTCCGAGGACCCGTCATGGCCCACTAGTTGGGTCATGACACGTTGGCCATGAAGGTTCAGACTCTGGCCAACAGTTTCATTCGGCGTGATATTCCAGCCCAGGCAAAGTTTTGGCTTGTGTGGAGGCGAGATCATCCTTATTAGATCAGATCAGAACTCATCAGTTTTATACTGTTGAGCAAGATTCGAGATAGGGTTCTGAGGGGTGAGGCCAAGGGGGCCATGATTGATTCTGAAGGCATTTTGAGGATTAAGGGGCGCGTGTACGTTCCTCTTGTTGGTGATTTGATTCAGTTGATCTTGACTGAGGCCCATAGCTCTCGATATTCCATTCATCCGGGGGTGACTAAGATGTATCGTGATTTGAGGCAGCACTATTGGTGGCGTCGAATGAAAAGGGATATAGCTGATTTCGTGGATAAGTGTGGTAATTGTCAGCAAGTTAAGTAAGAGCACCAGTGACCAGGTGGTGTACTTCAGAGGATGCCCATTCCTGAGTGGAAATGGGAGAGGATTGCCATAGATTTTGTTGTGGGTCTTCCGAAGACCCTGGGCAAGTTTGACTCGATTTGGGTGATAGTTGATCAGTTGACTAAGTTCGCTCATTTTATTCCTGTTCAGATTTCCTATACCGTGTAGAAGTTAGCTAAGTTGTACATTCGGAATATTATGAGATTGCATGGGGTTCCTATTTCTATAGCATCTGATCGGGGTACTATCTTCACTTTCCATTTCTGGGGAGCTTTTCATGAGGAGTTGAGTACCCGATTGGATCTTAGTACAGCTTTTCAGCCCCAGACCGATGGGCAGTCCGAGCGGGCCATTCAGGTGCTGGAGGATATATCGAGAGCTTGTGTTATTGCTTTTGGTAGTCATTGGGATCAGTACTTGCCATTGACAGAGTTTTTGTACAACAACAGTTATCACTCGAGTATCGGCATGGCAGCTTTTTAGGCTTTGTATGGTAGGAGATGTAGATCCACGGTTAGTTGGTTTGATGCATTTGAGGTTCGACCTTGGGGTACGGATCTGTTGAGAGAGTCTCTTGAGAGAGTGAGGGATATTCAGGCTAAGCTTTTGGCAGCTCAAAGTCGACAAAAGATGTATGCGTATCGGAAGGTCCGAGATCTAAAGTTTGTCATTAGTGATCAAGTTCTATTAAAGATTTCACCCAAAAGGGTGTCATGAGGTTAGGGAAGAGAGGCAAGTTGAGCCCGAGGTATATTGGGCCATTTGAGATTCTTGACCGTGTGGGGGATGTTGCTTATAAGTTAGCCTTGCCGCTAGGCTTGGCGGGAGTTCATCCGATTTTCCATATTTCTATGCTAAAGAAGTACCACGCCGACGTTACTTACATTTTTCATTGGGATTCAATATTGCTTGATGAGAATTTGACCTATGAGGAGGAGCCTATTGCGATTTTGGATAGGCAAGTTTGAAAGTTGAGGTCAAACTGTGAAGGTGCAATGGAAGAATTGTCCTGTTGAGGAGGCTACATGGGAGACTGAGTCCGATATGCGTAGCTGATACCCTCAGTTGTTCGCTAATTCAGGTACTTCTCCGTTCTTTTCCCTTCTTTGCTCGAGGACGAGCGATGGTTTAATTGGTATCTGATGTAACGACCCGCTTGGTCGTTATAGTCTTTTTGACACTTTTGACCCTTTTCCGAGCTTGTTTAGCCCACATTTGACCCGAGGGGACCGTTGACATGCTTCCGGAGGTGTTTAGATTTGATTCGGGTGACATTTTGTGAAATTTAGGCTTTAAGCGAAAAAGAGTTGACTCAAAGTTGACTTTTGGCTAAATGGACCTTTTTCAGAAATTCGTCAATTTTGTGAGGTCCGGATGGTCATTTAGAACTTGTGGGCATATCTGGTTCGGATCCAAATGCACTCGGGTGCATTTTGGGACTTGGGTTGGATCGTTAGAATTGATGTATCGAGGGTTGACTCGGTCAAAGAGACCTCTGTATGGAATTCCTAGGCCACGAGTGCGTTCGTAGTGTGTTTTTATGTGTGTCTGTGTATGTGGTATGTGGGCAGATGGCCTCGGGATTTGGGTGTTGAATAGAAGTAGGGTTTGTTGGATGTTCTTCTTGATTCTAATTCTATGATTCGAATATGCTTAGACTTTCTAGATCTCAAGGCTCAAAGGAAAGAAATGCTAAGGTGTGATTGTTGTTCGGCCTTCCAGGTAGGTTACGGTTTACCCTATGGTGAGACTTCGTTTAGCGAAGCATATATCTAGACGATATTGTTGGAGAAAGCATGTAAACCTTCAGGTATGAAGTTGGGGTGGATATTGTCTTAGGTTGGGTGCTGTTGTGTGATTGGGGTTAGCCGCCCCGTTGTGTTGTGACTTATCTTGTTCTATTGTTGTTGGCTTGATGCCACGTGGAGATATTAGATATTGTAGACTATTAATATATCTTGATCATGATATTGTAGTATCTTACTTGTTGACGTTTGATACGAGGATAGTGTTCTATTATGGCTTATTGTGTAGCCTTTTCTATGATATTATTAGTGTGCCCATGCGTGGTACTTGTGATATTGACTTGATTATTGACATTGAAGTCATACATTGCACACATTCTCACCCTTCATGATATACTGTTGACACACTGATGATACTTGAGGAAACACTGTGATGAGCTAGACTCAGTTGAATAGTGACGTGAGGATCGATATCCGATAGTTGTCTCGGAATCAAAGTTGTGCGCAGCGATTGCCGAGGTTTTTGTCGGAATTGCGTGGTAGTGGTTGCTGAGGTTGTTGACGGAGCCGTGAGGTACATGGACTTTGCGAGTCCCCCATGGGTTGTGCTACCGAGATGTGATGTTCCATTGTCGGAGTACATGTGTACACAGCATTGCATTGCATTCACATTCCATACATTATTGCATTGCATTTCACCATGGCTTCTATTGTGATATTCTTGTGATGTATTTGTGATATACGGATTCAGACTGAGTATTTGAGACTTGACACAATTGCATTTACATGCTATAACATAGGTGACGACGTGTACTTAGATTCTGGCTTGTGTTTGACTTATACCTTGTTGATTTACCTGTTTATCTTACTTTGTTGTCTTGATATGTGTTAGCCAAACATAGTCGGCCTATGATACCTGCCAGTACTTGTTGTTGTACTGACCTTCTCTTATTGCATTCTTTTATGAATGTAGAGTTCCAGGTAGGATCGACCTCTGCTTCTCGTGGTTGATTGTGGTGTGAGAGTTGCTACTGAGAGTCTTACAGGTGAGCACGGGGATGTCCACCACCTTGGAGATTCTTCCCTTATTTTATGTCTTATTTGATATTTTGAGACATATTCAGACTTTTGATGTATTATTGATATTTCCAGACTCATAGATGTTAGTTAGTTCTTCTTGTATGACTAGACAGATTTTTGGGGTGGTTTGATGTATTTACACATATTCTATCTATTATTATGTCAGACTTACGTATTTCTATCTCTTCCGCTTATTTATTTATTTATTTATTTATTTATTTATTTATTTATTTATTTATTTATTTATTATTTCATGTGTTTGAGATTGTTGGGATAAGAGTTTGCCTACCGAGGTGGGAAAGGTAGGTGCCTACGCGGCTTAGCTAAATTGGGTCGTGACAATGTGATGAGCGAAATACAGGGTAACTGAAAAGTGTTGCGATACTTGCACAGAGGTGCTTAAATGTTAAAGGGGATGATAAACCCACAATGAAGGAAGTTACAACAGAATTGGAAGGTGGATCGAGATTGATGCACTCGTGGGCTCAAACTGATCAAAAGTTAGAGAAGATAGAGTCCTTACTGCAGCCGTTGGGATTTGGATACGAATATACTGAACACAGTAGCCGTATCGATAGCATAACGAGCCATATAACTTTACCACTTCCTGGAGGAAGGTGATTGATTGATCATGCCTGTTTGCCTCAGAAAGGCCACGGCTTCAACATGATTTTCTCTCTTTTGGGCACGTTAGAATTTGGAATCAAATTAGATGTAGCTGTATCTATTTTATTTGTCCAGAGATAATAAATTTGAGTAACATATTAGTGCCAAGTGTAGTTATTTAGAGTTAGATTTCTCGGTCACTCAACTAATAATTATTATTTTAGAAAGTCACCTTCTTTATTGAAGGAAATTGGAATCAAGAAAGGTTGACTTTTTGAGATCATCACAAATTAGTGCCGAGTGTAGTTATTTATGTGTCCTAGTAATAGGATATTGTCTGCATATTTTGATGTATTTCTTACACTTGAATGGTTCAATTTAAATTTATTTGTTTCGCAACACTTATATTTTGCATGTTTTTTTGGTGCAAGGTCGTTAAAGTTAAAAAAAAAAAAATGGAAGTGAAAGAACATGTAAAGTTGTGGAAATAGAACAGGTCAAAGAAAAAAAATGGAATAAAGTAAACTTTTGGCGGTGGAGCGGTTAAACTTTTGGCGGTGGAGTGGTTGACATTTGTAGAACTGGAGCGGCCAGCCAGAAAATGTTGTTGCGGCCAGCCGAAGGTCTACCGGAAACAGCCTCTCTACCTTTATTGTAAGGTCTGCATACATCCTACCCTCCCCAGACCCCACTTGTGGGACCACACTAGATTTGTTGTTGTTGTCTTGGAAGATTGTTATGCATAAGTTATGGATTTATCAAACTATTTATGTGTTAAAAGATTCATTAAATAAGTACAATTACAAATTTTGAATTCAGTTAGTGGAATGAGTCACGGTAGAATTTCAAACTCGATTTTCAAATCTTAGATCTATCATGTCCAAATTCTTGATCCCTCTACATAGAAGGTTTGTTGCCCGAGACAAATTGTCCATATTGAACGGCCAGCGATTTTTGTTTTTTACATTTTCTATAAATTCTTCATTGCGATTAACATAGTATATTGTTCTATAATTTAAAATTTGTGACTAGATAGTTCAATAAACTTCTTTACATTTTTCTTTTGAATTACATTATTGTTACATAATAATTTGTTTGGACGTACTAAATGTTTGATCTTGTGCTTCATCTTCATTCAACAACTTCACTTTTTCAAACACTGATTATTAAAATTTAGAATTAGCATTGACAAACTATAAAACTTAATAATAAACGATGACTTGTTCTTTTCATATCCTTTACTAGGCACTTTTCAAGATTTTATATAGTAACATCACCTAGTTAAAATATTTGAAAAATAGTACTCCCTCCGTCCCAATTTATATGAGGATTGACCTTTTTGGGGAGTCAAACAACTTTTTCTTTTACTCAATCTCAAACATAGATTTTTCGAGTATTTTATAATAAAATTTACTTACTTGAAAACTACATAAAAGTACTATAAGCCTGCATAATTAATAATTTACCATATATGAAATGAGTTGGAGAAAGTCGTAGTCAAACAATCCCCAAATAAGTCAACCTTTATACAAATTGGGACTGAGGGAGTAATAGATGTATTTAGCCATGAAGAAATTGCACGAATTGCCCTTGAAATGGGTCGGTCTATAATTTTTGACCTTCAAATGGGCTTGTCTTTAATTTTTGACCTTCAAAATCTAACTTATGCTAGGGCAGAAATTCTTTAAGGCCGCGAGACGAAACTTGTGGAATATTATGATGTAAAAATATAAGCTTATGCCCCACGGAAAAATTGTTTGTTATGAGGGAAAAAATTTAAAGACTAGCACAAAATAGGAGCAAAAAGTGCAAATGATTTTGTTAAGTTTAAATTTGGGCCTTTTACATTTCGCCCTTCTGATATTGGGCTAACTTATCGTGATCATGTAATGGGGGAATGACGTATATATACATAAGAATAGAGTATATTTACAAAATATTATGATTCTTTTCAGTAAGAAAACATAACAAAGATTTTTCACAAGACATATACGAAAATTTTCGCTTAAGGCTTAAATGTTTTGCTCAAAATTTTGTGTATGAAAACTGTATGAAATGTGATATTTCGCTCGCAATAAAAATTCGCTCAATTTTTTGTGTGTGAAATTGTATGAAATATATATTTCTCGCTCAATGCTTAAAAATTTCACTCAATAATTTGTATATGAAAACTGTATGAAATATGCATATCTCGCTCAAGGTTTAGAATTCTCACATTTTTCGTGTATGAGAACTGTATAAAAACGGTATGTAAAATGTATGAAGTTCATGTTAGGTTTTGGAAATTTAATACAACTACAACACTGTACATACAACTTTCATACAATATTAAGTACCATTTAATACAACTACAACAACATACAAAATTTAAAATACAATGTTCTGTAACATAAGTTACGATTCTACCATTATTTATACAAATTTATGCTTGACATAAGTCACGATTCAACCATTATTCATCACTCTTCACCTGCTCCAATTCTATAAACATATTGACACAATATAGAGCAAAAAGAATTCTTTTCAATTTTTTCACTCATAAGCACAAAAAGTATTTGGGAATTTTTGCAAAAAGAGTGAGCACAAGAGGGAATCTTAGACATATAATGAATTAGAGAGCACGGGCTCTCATATAGACAGATTGAAACAGAGTAACGACGCCAATTACCATGTGAATCACCATACCACCATCCCCTCCACCAATTTTCCACCTCTACGGGACCACCGATGAACAAATCTGTCTCCATTTTTCTTTCTTTGGTTTACCCTTATTGATTCACTGACCATACATATAGAAACACTCAGGGACGGGATTGCAATTTTTTTTTTTTTTAATCAAAACAGCTAGCATGATACTAGTTGTGAATTTATTGATAAAAAGAGTCTGTACAGAGAAATAAAATAAAATAAGGCCAAAAGTGCCTATGAAGTGAAATAAACAGCCAAAGCAATAAATCTAGTCTAACTGCAAACTGTCCAAATTTCTGTTTTGATTTCACTCAAGCAACCTCAAAGCTCTCACCAGGTGCTATGAAATCATAACCAAAAGAAGAATCCTTCAAACTTGAACTTGTGCATGTTGTGACTTGATAATACTTAGCTGCTCATTCTGCTGTAGTGAAAACTTCATGCTGATGGAATGGTTACAACTCAAATCTGCTGCTAGTTGAACATATTCAGCCTTTTTGGTTTAGTAGCTATAGACCTGCATATGAAGCTCAACTATGTTGCTGCTGTGTTTAGCACCTCCGTCAGGCTCTCTGGCAAACACTGGCTTGAATTTGAAAGATGGCATCTGCATGTTGTCAACGTTTACCAGCCTTTTGCAAAATCGCCGGTAACTCCATGAAGTTTTCAAAGCATAATGTACCTGTAAAACTAAAGATATGGTTAGCTAGAAAGTCTGCCAGCTGGTTTCCTTCCCTCATTACATGCCCAATCTGGATTACTCCTTTCCTTCTCCATTTAATAATGTAGTAAATCTCCAAACTTATAGAACATGGCACATCCCATTCACCTTCCACCATCTTCACTAAGCTCACAGAATCGTACTCAAAATAAAGAGGCAATAGCCGGTTTGTTACACAATAAACCAAACCATCATACATTGCCTTAGCTTCTGTAACTAGACAGCTTGTATCCCCCACTTTCCTTGTGCTGGCATTTATAAAATCTCCCGGACTGTCTCTAACACAAAAGGCTACTGAGCTGGGGCTAGGATTTCCTTTAGATGCTCCATCACTATTACACTTGTACCAACCCTGTGGGGGACTAGACCAGTGCACAAGTATATAGCTGATCTGTGGCTTGTAACTTTCGAAGTACTTAACCAGTTGAGGCCAAAAGCCTGGAATATCTTTCATCCAGGGATATTTGAACTTTTCCAGCTGCACAAGATTCATGCTGATATCATAGAGTACCTTAGCCTTGGATATTGTCCCCCCATGCACTACTGTATTTCTTCTCTTCCAAAGCTGCCAAAGTATGATAGCTGGTGCTGCCTAATACAGAGGTTTCAACTTTAGCTGAGCATTTGGCATCCCACCATTTTTTCACTGCTTGTTTCACCTGCACAAAAGGTCCTTGAATACCAGCTGCATCTGTAAAAAATTTCCACACTGCTACTGTATAGTCTCCTATTAGGAATATATGTTCCAAGGTTTCTTGTTGTGGTTGTGAGCAACACCTACAAATAGAAACTATGGATATCCCCATTCTTGCAAGAATATCATCCACTGGCAGCTTCTGTTTCCATACTCTCCACAAAAGAAATGTAATCTTGAACTGCAACCCTTTGGTCCACATCTGATGATAAAACCAGCTTACATTCTTCTTTTGCCTGATCTTTTCCCAAGCACTTGAAACTGTGAATTTACCATTTGCATTAAGCATCCACCAAGCGTTGTCTATAGATTGATCAATTGTATCTCTATTGAAGCTATGTGTGATATGTTCTACTAAATCCTCTGGCACAGTTTGCTGAAGCCTAAGGAGATTCCACTGTCCATTTATCATCATGTCTTCCACATCCTGAATGGTTTCATCAATGGGAAAGTTTGTAGGCATCAAATCAGCTATTGGACCTAGCTTTGTCCAATTATCATACCAGAAGTTAGTTGAACCATTTCTTGTCTCCCACCATATATCCTTTTCAATCACATCTCTAGCTTCTAACATCTTTTTCCATAATTGTGAGCCACCTCTCTACTGCACTCGAGTTGGAATCTGCCTCTTACAACACTTATTTCATATATAGGTAGACCACAATGTGCAGGCGGTTCTAAACCTCCACCATAACTTAGCAAAAAGAGCACCAGAGATATCAAATAAGGATCTAAACCCCAGGCCTCCTTCATTCTTTGGCACACACACTTTTAACCAAGCTGACTAATGTCTACTTTTTCCTTCTTCTTTATTGCTCTAGAAAAATCTTGCAAAGATTTTGTGTAGCTCATTCAAAGTGTATTTAGTAGGTGCCATGGCTGATAGCATATATAGAGGCATACTTTAAAGTACACTAGTGATTAAGATTGCCTTACCACCAAAAGAAAGGAGCCTTCCCTTCCAATTCTGCAGTTTATTTTTAACCTTCTTGATCAACTCATTAAATTACACCTTCTTCTTTCTAGTATGGAGTATTAGACAACCTAAGTACATAAATGGGAAGACTCCTCTAGTGAACCCTGTAGTCTGCTCCACCTCATGATACAAAGCGGCTGAAACTTTTTGATGCAAATAGAAACAACTCTTGTTTCTGTGGATTTTCTGTCCTGAAACATCTTCATACTTCCTCAAGACTGTCATGATCATCTCCAATGACACCTTACTGCTGAGGTAAAGATAATGGTGTCATCTGCATATGCAAGATGGTTTAAGTTGGAACTCCATTTAGGCATACCATACCCCTTGTATTGTTCATGGTCAAATAAAGAGTTAAGAGCTCTTGATAACACCTCTGCAGCCAGAACAAACAATGCAGGTGATAAAGGATCACCTTGTCTCACTCTGCTAGTTGAGTGAAAGAAACCATGGGACTGGCCATTTAACAGAACTGAGTACCAGTTGTTAGCTAGCAACCTCCATATCTGATCCACAAATGCTGCATCAAATCCCATCATTTCCAAAACTTTGGTTAAAAACTGCCATGACACTCTATCATAGAATTTAGCCATGTCTAGCTTGATGATCACATTAGTAGGCTTGCCTTTTTTCCTAATATCAGTCACAATTTCTCGAGTGAGTAGAACATTCTCAATGATACTTCTATTCTTCACAAACCCAGACTGGTTAAGAGAAATCATCTCATGTAAGATCTTGTCTAGCCTTCCATGCACAACTCTAGAAATAACTTTATTGACAAAGTTACTCAAACTTATAGGCCTCAAATCAGTGAACTGCTGAACCAACTCCTTCTTAGGAAGGAGCACCAGATTTGTGTGAGTGACAGACTTAGGAAGAGTATGACCTTCATAGAATGACTTCACTACTTTATAGACATCTATCCCAACTATATTCCAGCAAGCCTAATAGAAACTGCCTGATAATCCATCTGAACCACAAGCACTCTCACCTTTTAAATCAAAAGCTACCTTTTTAACTTCATCTTCTGTGGGAGGGGCACACAACATTTCATTGTATTCATTAGTAACTAATCCGAGCACAAAATTTATCATAGAAAAGTTTGAACTACAAACTTCTTGAGTAAACTGATCCTGAAAAAACTGCACTACACTTTGAGCAATTCTTTCTTCATTCTCAAGCCAAACACCATCAGCATTTTGGATTCTTTTCACTTGTAGCCTTTTTCTTCTACCATTGAAAATACTATGGAAGAACTTTGTGTTTCTATCACCCTCAAGAACTAGGTATAACCAGATTTTTGTTTCCAAAATTCTTCCTCAAGATGTAGATATTTCTTCATTTCTCGCTTGTGCTAGTCGTTGTATCACATCTATTCTCCCCGTATGATCTTTTTCAAACAACTGTTCTTTCACCCTCACAATCTCCTCCCTTATGATGAGTTGTTTGAAGATGTCACCAAAAATCACCTTACTCCAAGCTGATAATGCCCCTTCAACTTGCTTAATCTTTTTCTTAAAATTCAGAAAAGGATCGCCCTCACTGTCCCCAGGCCAATTGTCTTTAACAATATCCTGAAAATCTTCATGATCAGTCCAAAACTTCAGAAACCTGAAAGGTTTGATGAAGTTTGGAATATCAGTACCCAAGGTGATAGATAAAGGAGCATGGTCAGAGCCAGTCTCAGACAAATGTTCCACCTCAAGGCTTCCAAACCAATCTTGCATTTGTGAGTTGACTACCATTCTATCCAACCTCTCAAATATGCAGTCATTTCCAGCCCTCCCATTCCACCATGTAAATGGACTACATTTGAAAGTAATTTCCTCCAGATCATAAGAATTTATGCAGAAGCCAAAGTCTTCATAATCTTGAGGGACAATAGGAGTACCACCAATTTTCTCTTCCTCATTCAGAACCACATTAAAATCTTCTCCAACCATCCAAGGTATGTCTATGTTAGTAGACAAATGATAAATACTATCCCATAATTGTAACCTCTCAAAGGCATCACATTTAGCATATACTAGTGTAGAAATCATATGTCTGTTGTGCTCCTGCAAAAATAACTTCAAAGTAATCTCATGTTCTGTATCTGATACAATCTGTACATCCACATTATCATTAACAAAGAACCAAATCTTCCCATTGCAGTTTGCACCTGCACTATGCATTCCTAATCTTCTTTGATAATTCTGTATATGTCTAGCTTGATGGAAAGGTTCCATCAAAGCTATCAATACAAAATTGTGATGTCTATGTAATAACTGTAGCCTATGAAAAGCCTGTTGAGTCCTTACTGATCTGATGTTCCATATCAAAGCTTTTACTATAATTTAAAAGAGACTTTCATAGCTGCAGCTCTCTTTGGCACATCCCTGGTTATATGTTGACCTTCCATATGGCTTCCCTTCTTTCCCTTTTAGCCACTCTTCAATACTGGATTTGGAGATAAACAATCTGTCTACTTATATGAGCTAAATTAGTCTTCAGAGATTCTTCATTACCTTCAATATTACTGATCTCCTTCTCTTGTCCATCCGAGTTACTGATTTTTGACCCTCCTACTTGGTGAGAAACAATCTCATGTAGCCTCCTTATAGGAGAGTCCTTACTCAATATGCAGTGATAGGAAAATTTTCTTATAATCTGCCTGATTTGGAAGACTTGATAATCCAAATTCCTAAACAATGTGGCATCAAAGGAGATTATCGTATTGGTTTTTTCAGGCATAGACACGTCTTTATGAGATTGGAGAACCTAGAAGACTTCCTTACAATGACTTCAAAGGCTGCACATTATGTTAAGTGTAAGGATGGCTACTCTTACCAAATGCGTACGTTAATTTATGATCCCATGTTCAAAATTGATGAGGAGACGACTAAGGCTATAGCTTGGATCTCTTTTCCATACTTGTTACCTACTTATTATGTAAAGGAGACTCTTTTCTCTTTAGCTTCAGCAGTAGGTCAACCAATGCAGTTGGACATGGCAACTATTAACAAAACTAGACCTAGTTGTGCTAGGGTTAAAGTTTTAGTTAATCTTGTTGCTAAGCTACCAGAGTTTGTAAGGATGGAAATCAAGGATGAGAATTCTGAGCAAGTTAGACTAGTGGATGTTAAGATACAATATGATGTACTGCCAAAGTATTGTAAGAAATGCAAGCTTCAGGGTCATGATGAGATTGGTTGTAGGATATTGCATCCAATCGAGGTCGAGGTCGCCGAGATCCGTCCGAAAATGAGGTTGTGAATGATGCTGGTAAGAAGAAGGAGGAAGGGGTGAAGAAGGTTGTTCCACAGGTGGTGAAACAACCTTCTACAGGTTGGAACTATAGGAAATTCCCTACTAAAACTCTTGCTAGTGGATTGGTAGTGGGAAATCCTGGAACTTTTAATGTGGTTGCAGATAGAAGAAATATGGATATGGGTAATAAATCTGTCAATAATGAGGTTCATGTGGAAAACAAATTTGCTGCACTTGAGATTGAAGAAGCAGTTAATAATGGTAAGGATGAGCCTTTAATATCTGATGATGCAAGTCCTAGTGCAGCAAAAGTAGTTGATAGTGCTGAAAGGGCAATCAGGGAGAATAAGGATTCTAAAGGTGTGATTGATAATATGATAATGGAAGCAAACTCTACTGCTTTGCAGGCAAATTTGGTATCTGTGGGAACTTCTGAGGAGATGTCAAAAGTGATATGTAATGAAGATTCTTCTGCAGGCAAGTTGGAAATAGTAGATCCTACTACTACTGTTCCTGAACTTAATGCTGAGGACCATATGGTGGACACTGTAGTGGATATTGTGGTAAATCTTGAGGAGGATATTATGGCTACTCTAGAGACTCCAGCAGTTGTGAGTCATGGAGTGGATCATGTGGAAGTTGATGATCCTGGGGATAATGAGGAAAAAAACGTTGAGGTGGATTATGAGGTAAAGGAGGCTTCTTTATCTCCTTCCAAATGGGGTGATAATGTAGAAGTTGATGATCCTGATGGAGGACTGGATGGGGATTTGGTGAACTCACAGTCATTACCTTTGATTGAGAAGGGGATGGCTAAAGCAATTGATATTGCACTTCACTATCACCGACAACCCCTTTCCGTCCATCGAGAGAAAGAGAAAGCAGATCAGAACAAAGAACGGGAAAAATAGAAAGAGAAGGGTGGACTTTTTATTTTTTCAAATCTGGTATGTTTTGTAATTAAGTTGTTATGTTTTGTAAATAAGGAAAAGTATCCTTATGTTTTGTAATATAGAGTCTTAACTAGTATTATTAGGTCATTTTTCCTCTATGTAATTCCCCCTAACACCTTATAATATCTTAATTGATTAGCATCATTGTATGTGAGCCAAAACAACTACTGTTGTAGTGGATATTAAGCCATTATTTTTCTCTTCTTTTAATTTAATTACGAGGTCATTGGGATTCGAATTCATGATATTATATTCGGTCTGTATTATATGGGCTTTTAGCATTTAGATTTAGTCCAAAATAAATAATTTTTTGCACAATAAAAAAGGTATGAATTGTCTTTTTTTTTTCTTTTTAAATTTACCCTTAATTATAGTGATTTTTATATAATCAAGGAACCCTATTAAATTTGTACTATTTAATTAAGTAATTTAGTGAAAACACCTTTTACATTCTAGGAGTTAATGAATCTTTTAGGGAGTTTGGCTGTTAAATAGTTAAGTGCAATTAGATAAGGGCATTTGTGCAATTAGTATAACTTAGTTAGTTAAAGTTAGTTAAAAGTTGTTATGACAGTTTTGGTATATCCAGTAGTATACCGTGTATATATATACACTTGTAAGCTACAGTTTTGATCAAATCATTGAATCACAAAGTGAGATATCTCACATACAATTTCTTCTCTCTAGAATTCATCTTCTTGCTCATTTAATTTCATGGTATCAGAGCTTTCTTGGCTGAGTTGACCAATTCGATTTAAAATTTTCGCAAAATTTTCTTTATGTTCAAATTCACATAGTCTGTTCACTTTCATTCTATCAAGATTGTAGAAATGGAACCAAATGGTCATCGTACAACTAGCGAGTTGAATCAAATAACTGGTGATCAACTTCCTCACAATGGTGGTGAACTCAACAATGGCGTTAATGGAGTTCAAAACAGTAGCACTTCTGGAAATGGAGTCGGTTCAGGCTTCTTGAATGATGTGCATGGGGGTCTTACTCAAGTCAATAATGGAGTTCCTACTCAAGTTAATAATGGAGGTTCATCACAGTTTAATCATGGTAACAATTAATGTCTCTCAGAATTCTATGAATAGCATGTAAGGTATCGACTATAATCACCCTCTTTTCTTGAGCCCAAATGATGTTAGTGGGATTAGCATTATCTCATTTCAATTGACTGGATCTGAAAATTATATGATATGGAATCAGTCAAAAAGACTTGCTTTAATAGGTAGGAATAAGATGGGAATGGTGGATGGATCTTGCAAGAAGGAAAGATTCATAGAAGATTTGTGGAGTCACTGGGATAGGGTCAATGCTATAGTTCTATCTTGGTTAATGAACTCTGTGTCTAAGTCTTTACTAGGTGGTATAGGATTTGCTTCTAGTGCACATAGTGTATGGGAAGATTGGCTGAAAGGTTTGATAGGATTGATGGTTCTAGGACCTTCAATCTGCATAGAGAGATTGCAACTCTTCAACAAGGAACTTCTCCTGTGTCTATGTTTTACACTAGATTAAAAGTGTTGTGGGTTGAGTTTGAAGCTTTGGTGCCCACACCAGCTTGTAATTATGAAAAATCTAGGGGGTTTGTGATGTTCTTGTAGAAACAGAAGTTATTTCAATTCTTGATAGGACTCAATGATTCTTATATGCAAGCAAGAATCCAAATCTTGCTAATGGATCCTCTACCTAATGGAAATCATACTTATGCCAAGATTATTGCAGAGGACAAAATCAGTACATGGAAACAGTAGTGGAATGGGAATGAATTCAGTAATGGGGATGAATTTAGGTGTCTCAGGAAATAGCTTTAACAATCTTGGAAATAATCTTGGAAACAGCTTTGGGAATAGTCTCAGTAATAGTTTTGATCCAAGTGCTATGTACTAAAAAACTGGTGGTGGTAATAAAAAGTTCAAGAAGAACTTTAGTAACTTGATATGTGAGTTTTGTAAGTGTAAAGGCCATACCAAGGAAACTTGCTATAAGTTGGTAGGATATCCACCAGACTTCAAATCCAAGACGAAGAGTTTTCAAATTGGTTCTAGTTCTGGTTCTGGTGCTGCATATAGTGTATCTGATGCAAATCTTGCTATGGTGACTCAACATGATCAAGCTAATTGTAGCTATGGAATAACTACTGATGTTCCTATAACTGGAAGTCAACAGACTCATGGACTCAGACAAAACACTTTATCAAAAGAGCAGTATGATCAAATATTGAGTATGCTGAACCAAGGAGCAACTGGAAATGCTACAAATGCTGGGAGTGCAGCTAATGCAAATGCAATAGGTAAAGCATTGCTAGTTTGCTAGTTTCTTGCTCGTCGATTTCTATTACTATTGTTACGGTTCACTTTTATACGGACGCATAAAAGCTACTACGAGATTGTTGGTGCTATAATTGGATTTTAGTATTTTAGAGTCGCCACCTAATTTATTAAAGGAAAACTGGGTAAAAGATTTTTCAAGCAAGAGAGAAATCTTTTGGTACCAAAGTTCGAGGTAAGGGTTCTGATGATCTCCTAGGGAAGGTTTTACGCACCCTAGTATTAAACATCCGTAGAATACGGTTGACCTACGAGCTTCAATGTGTGATTAATGTATTATCTGCTTAAAAGTCTTTAATCTTTTCCGCAAAAATGTCATTCACTTCTTTATCATGAACTCAAGAAAATTTTTGGCAAAAAGTCCCCTTAGAAAAGGGGTTTTGGGTTAAAAAATCCACATAAGTATTCAACTCACTTTATTGCCGGACCAGGACACACCCGGGATTTCTCCCGAGTACAGTCACTACTATTCTAGTCCTAATAAAATGGGTTTAGTTCTTATGGGTTTTATTATACTTATATAGGAAAATATGGAGTATATCTCCCTTTTTGTACATATACACACGAGAGTTTGTTCAAGTCCAATTTCATCCACTTTGAAGCTCATTTAAGTCAACCTCATTCTAGTCCAAAGTCCATCTCAACCTCAAGCTTGTCCACATGAATTTCCCTCTGATTTTTGTCCTTAAGGTTTGGGCTATTGGCCCAAAAGGTATTTCTTTTCTAAAAAATTACTCAAGTCCCAACCATAAAAATTCTCTTTGCTTTTCTGGAAAATTTTCTAAGTTTTAATCTCTTATTCTCAAAAATTTTCAGCCCAAGTTTAAAGAGTGCCTATCATCATTTACAATCACAAAACTATCCTAAAAACCATTTTTTCATTTTTTAGCTCAAATAAGATTTAAATTCCAATAAGCAATTAAAGTTTTCAGTAATGGTCTTAAGGCCCAAAACAGTTTTAATCATTACCATTTTTATTACCAGTTTTTTACAAAGGACGAAGGGCCCAAATTATACTTAGTATTAATTTAGAAATCATTAAAACTTAAAACATGACCAACTAGTTTTATGCTTTAAAAATTGGTTAAATACCTATTTCATGCAAGGTTGGAATTTAGCCGAGTTCGAAAATTATTTTTGTGTGGACGACTTTCCTAATAATACTACATCTTTTCCTAGATTCTAAGCATATAAAGGGTTTCACTTTATACGTGAGTTTTTACAAATTACATTACACACAACATAAAGAAAATGAGGAAGAGTTAGGCTGGTGGGCCTACCGAAGCCCACCAGTTAACCATTTTCACCCATGATTGGGCCTTCAAATAAATATTAGATGCCCTTTTCTTATCGGACTCGATCGAAGAAAGAAGGTTGGGCCTCAGGCCCAACAGGTTTCAAGAAGGAGGGGGCCCCAAAAGTTCATCCCATGCAACAAAAAGGGGAAAAGAAAATTCATGGGTTAGAGGGTATCTAGAACTTAATTACTTGTATTGACATAGACTAATCCCATAAACATACAAATTAAGTACACAAACATGTAAGACAATATATGCGCTAAGGCAGTTAATCATGCGAAAGGAAATACTCAGCCCAAGGTATGAACATGAAGGAAAAGATCTGAAATGAGTAAGCCCAAATGCAGAAGAGATAACAAGAGGACCAGGCCCATCTAAAGGCTAAACATGATACGCTCAAACAGAAGGAATAAACAAACAAAGACCAGGCCCAAGTCAATATTATTACAAAGCACAAAATAGCAATTCTGAACCCACATAGGTGATATACCATATTTATACTAAATATACAAGTTCCTATAGGCCAAAGGTATACAAAAAACTGTGTATACCTGATATATCCAAGCATATCCCTGGTGTACTCAAATAAAATTCAACACTTAAACTCAGAGAGAGGCATGTTTTATTCCACTTAGCATATCATGACCCCATTAGGGGATACAAAGATGAATTCCAAAGAAGAGAAAAGGATATGGCATAGATGAAATGCATCATACTCAATATTCAGAGAGGGACAAGTACAGTCACATGCAAATTAATCATACTTAGGAGAGGAGAGACAACCATTAGAACATCAATCAAGTTGAAACAGATAAATGACATTAACAAATGCTTAATGCTGAGATCTGAGCATTTAGTGTAATTAGTTGAATGCATGAAAAACAAGGGTCTTATGCAGACAGGATCAGATGCCATGTTGGATAAACTTTGAGTAACCTTTAGAGAAGATGTTATGCCTTAGTAGTTTCATGCAATGTATTTAAGACAATCAGGCAATTAGTCATGCTAAAACTCAAGAATACAGGCAGTTTTGACAAATTAAACTTGAATCATGCCAAACACAGGATCAGACTTTCAATCCAATATATTCATGCACATGATATATTTATAGTAACTATTGAGCACCCTAAGCATTATGCTCATTTAAATTCACATGTAAGGAAGAGACAAAGCTAAACATGCCATACCTACTTCATAAAAAAAGGGTTCATGCTATCTTAGGGTCTTTCAAATAAATATCCAACCTTACATTTACATTTCTTATCAGAAAAAAGATGATGGGGGGGGGGTTTAAATTAGATATGCATACATGCTAGTGTTGACTAACATAGGCAAATGATGTAAAGACTCGAGGCATACCAAGCCCCTAACCCGCCATTTTCACCCATGGCTGGGCCTTCTGTGCGCCAAGCTTTCACTTCGTCTTTACAGACTCAATATCTCCGAGGAAATTAGTTTCCTTATTGGGCCTGAGGCCCAATAAGCAGGCTAACTCAACCCAAGTGGTCATGGAGTGAGGGAGGAAAGAAAAGGGGGAAAAGGGGGAACTTATCACAATTGTAGAAAAAAAGAGAATATACATCAAACATATACATGTATATCAAAATAGTTTCTACAGGTCGAGGAAGCAAGGCAGCTGTGCCAAGGCTTATGTGTGAATCCTACAAGGCCTGTTGGCTGGTCTTTTGCAAATGAGGAGGAAGGAAAAGTTGTTGCTCCCGTATTCCCGATGCTGCATAAGTTCCAAGGGGTTTCACGAACCCCAGGCATGGCTGGTCATCGGGGAAGGCTAAGAATAGACCTCACCCCCCAAATTACCTTGTCCTATACCAATTCAACGATACAAACATAACCAGATCCCACGATAAGACACTGCACAGCTGCCCAGATTCACCATACCATGCAATTCAAGAAAACAAAACATATAGATTCATGGACTTACAGCAGCGAAACATGACCATGCACGCACCTATGATAGAGGCCCAAAACAGGCTAAGTGAATCAAAGAAATATAAAATCAAGCCCACAGTCATAAGGTGACACAACTGCAGCCTATAAGCTTATAAATGGGATAAGGTAAAAAAAAAAAAAAGGTCATAGATGAAAATAACATAGCTATACTATCAAATATGAAAGGACTTGGGAAGATAAATCAAAGTCACACAGTCATGAAGAGGCACACAAGCTATGACACTCAAAGGGGCAAATCAATATCAAACATACTATCATGAAGTAACTAGAGCATCTTTGCCTCTTACTAATGAGAAGGTCATATAGAACCAAACAAGGACATGGCCATGGCAGGAGGGGGGGAGGGGGGGGGCAGCTAATGTACTCTCAAGGACAAGCAAACAAAACCAGATAAGTGTAATGACCTTTTTGCTTGTTATAGTGTTTTGATCCATTTAACCTTATTGACCCTTCACCAGAGCCCCATTAATATGATCTATGACTTAGTGAAGTCACTGCGTCGGTTCCCTCAAGGTTCGAGTGTAAATTGAGTCATTGGTGGACAAGCTAGTTAAGTTAATGAGTTAGAGTTGACCACGGTCAACACTAGGTTAGGATGACCCCGTGTCAATATTTTGAAAGTTTCAACGAGGTATTATGATGATTTTGAACTTGTCCACAAGTTTTGGTGAGGGTTTGAAGAGTTTCAGATGGTTTTGGGTTTTGTCGCGCTCGTATTTGATATTTTTGCCGTAGGTCTTTCGATAGAAAGGGGTACAAATTGATCAAAAAATCTTTATTTTGTGTTGAGGTTTGAACCATTAGATCTGTATCATAATTTAAAAGCTATAGCAAAAAGAATCGTCGTGTTTCGCCTCCATATGAGGGAGTTATGCCCTTTTTCGTTTGGGCTGTTTCAGCAGGTCCGCTGTAGCGGACCCATGGCCGCTATAGCAGGACTGACGCAGTGGCCATGGTGACCGCTACAGTGACCGTCGGGGCCAGAACACCCTATTTTTAGATACCACCTCCAAACCATTACCCACAAGACCCTAAAGTCAGTTTTCAAGAGAGAAAGAGGCAAACTTCATTCCATTCTTTGGTGAAAGCATCTTGGAGGGTAAGTCCCCACCTTTATTTATTCATTTTCCTTTCTTCTTCAAGTTCCATGATTATTTTAAGGTCCATCAATGGTGGGTGGAAATCCAAGAACCCTAGAATTAGTTAACCCTTAAATAATTGCTGGGTTGTTGATTAATCAACTAGGAGTATAGATTATCATTTTCTAGGAAGGGAACTTGATTTCTTATGTTTCAATTGCATGTTGAGACTTAGGGTTCTAATAAAAATAGAATTTTTTTCCTAAAATCTATTTGAAAGGGTAAATTGATTAGAAACCCATGAATTGAAGGTTAATGATTGTAGAGATAGAAGTTATGATAAATTCACCATTAAAGGATTGTTTCATCCATTGAAAAGGGTAGAAGTACAAGGGTCTTCTTCCCCAAATTGTTTTTCTTGTTTAAATACATGGTTTTTTGCTTACTTAGAATCATATTGTTAGACTTTGACCGTTATGAGGCGCTTTAGAAATAGAAGACTCGTGTGGACTAGTTCGTGGCTGCTGTTTAGCATTCGAGCTAGGTTATGGCTTACTTTAGTTAGACTTTGATTAGCGAAAAGTATGTATTGTGTAGAATTGATGGGAGAAAGCGTGATTAGGTCTTCGGACATGGTGTTTTGGTTAGATATTAGCTAGGTTGGTATGACTTCTGATTTTGTGGGCTCGTCGCCATTAATTTATGTATTGAAATATGAGTGTAGTTGCATTCATACTGTGGCGATTCGGGATGGATTTATATTAGGTTGATTGTTGTTGATGGTGGCTCATTGCCCTACTATTGTGATTAGACTTATTACCTAAATTATCGTGTTGTACTCAGTTCTCTCTTATTGTGACATATATCATCGGAGAAAGGAAGGATAATGAGTTCAGACTTGAATTGTGATATAAATTTATGAAAGTACGTAGATGAAAACTTGATGTATGTTTTACTGTTGATGATAATATATAGAATAATGGAGCATCTTGGTGATACAAGACTTAGTTGTAAGGCGCTTAGTTATGAGGTGTACTTGCTATATGTGGAAGTTAAGAGGGACATAAACTCTTATGTTGGTTGAGACAGTTTGCATGATTCATTTCATGGTTGAGTTGATCTAAGTCTTGAGACGACTTGTGACTTGTACCTTCACTGTTGCTTTATTAGTTTGCATTGATTTACAAGGTTTACACTGATTTATGCATTCATACACTCATACATGACGGAAATGGTTCGGAAATGATTCATGAAAGACTTGTGGCATGATGCCTTGTGTTTGACATTGATATTGCTAATTGTTCATAGTCCATACATACTAATGCACTGGAAAGCGTTGAGACATACATTGTGATGTGAAATTAGTGAAGAAGTTAATATAATCTTCTTGTTGAACTTGTGATACTATTTGATTCATGGTACTTGATAATCCCTCATTAAAAGTGATGTGACAATATACAGATATATGTGTATGAAAAGGCACATTTGACTGGGGGTGAGTATGTGACCTAGATTATGAGCTCGTGGTCTAAGGTTCGTTCCGAAAACGAGTGGTACATGATATGGATCCGCGTCTGAGGTTCTTTTCGGAGCAGATAATCTATGGCTCGGGTCCGATGAGTATCCGGAACGAGTGGTACATGGACACCATGGGTCCCCTGCTGGTCATGACTACTGGGCAATGACACCAGTTAGCATGTATGTACAGTTCGAGTGATTGGCCAGTGCATTGCATTGTATTTCACATCATCTTATTTTGCATTGCACATCATTACATTTTATTCTGCATTATTATATGCTCGTTTAGTTCTGATTTTGGTATGGTTGTTTAATGGCTATTATGATATAGATATGATCATTGACTGAATGAAATTGTGGGTTAGTGATTCTACCTAGGGTCGGAACTTGGACTTATGATTATCAGGTGAGATTATTGAAACTTGACAAACTTGTGGTTTAGAAGCTCCATCTTAGGTTGTGACTCTGTTATGGGATATTTTGTGACTTGAATTTGAGTATTAAATGCCTATCTATTTATCTTGTTGATTTTATACTTATATGCATGAACTAATCTTAGTCGGCCTATGATTCTTATCGGTACATAGTGTTTGTACTGATACAACCTTGTTGCACCTTTTTGAGTTCAGATTGTGTTCCAGAGATTTCATCCAGACTACATCTTTAGCTTGAAGCTAGTTTGCTCGATCAGATGCGAGGGTGAGCTTCTACCCATGCCATGCCACCTGTAGATCTCTCTTTCCAGATGTCTACTTTCATTCCAGACATTATTTGTTATTATATTTGACATTTATTTCATTCTTTAGACATTAGTGGTTAGAGTATAAATGGTTAAGGAAGTTAAAATTGGCTAGTGATTAATGGGTTAACGGGTAAGGGTTCGCCTACTAGTGATAAAAAAGTAGGTGCCCGCACGATTAGTAATTTGGGTCGTAACAATAAGGGAAAATTGAGCAAGCCAAATTTGCGCCTCCGCCTAAGCTTCTATCTTTGCCTCTTATTTTTTTGAACTCATATGCACAATTATTCTTCATTTTGTCAAAGCCAAAATCAGCCTTACTAGGTCAATTTTAACTCTAAGCTGGGGAGGGAGGTTTCACTAAGCCTAGGGGCGTGGAATCCAGGTGGTTTACAAAATCCTTGGCAATGAACGCCAGCCCCCACATACCATAGAAGTGCCATGGAACCTCTTATCTGAAGGAGAATGTTATTGTCACGACCCACTTTCCTGGCCGCGACCGGCGGCCCTACTTGGACGCCCGAACAGACTTTCATATCAAAACATCATAGTCTAGCTTAGTTCAAATATCGTACTCATCATTTTTAGCGTAATGAAAATAGATACTATCTTAGGCGGTCGCGCATACGTATGCCATATCAAAGTCGAAGGGCGGCGAATATGCCTCGCCGAACATATATACACATATACAAATACAAGGGCCGGCATGGCCACCATAACCGACGGGACCGCACTAAGATACAAATCATGAACAAACCGAACATACATAGGACCCACGACCCACACAATGACTACATGTGCCCTACAAATCATATCGTAAAACATATGACGCGGACAGTGGCCCCGCCGTACCCCAAATAGCCAAATGTATGCAAAAACATGTATATCACGAGAGATATGTACCAACATATGGGCTCCGCATCAAAAGGAGCGCTCCGTACATAGCAGAATGCGTGGCCTACTTCGACGATCACGAACTTCTCGTACCGCGGGCACGAAGCGCAAATTCGAAGAAAGGGGGCCGAACGAAAGACGTACCGAGTATGTAAAGCATAAAGTGTGAACCCAAATCATAACGGAAGTAAAAGTAGGTAAGAGAGAGAAATACCGATCGGACGTTGTATCAAACCCGTACCGAAAACACATATACATATAATGCAAATCGAAATCATGCATAGGCTCAGAACGTGGCCACCACTCCGACACCGGTGCCACTCACGCATAACTCCTAAGGTTTCAAATCTCCGTACACCCCAAACACAAGATATCATATCATCAAACATATCATAAGCCATATCACAAAGATAACTCCGTAAACGGAACCCGGCCCTATGGCGAGGTCTCGGAACCGTAGCACAAGATACCGCCGAATTTTATCACACGCGCACGATCACAAAACCGGCCCTAATCCCGTGAACGGTCATAATAAGG
>NC_081346.1:45781801-45794801 GCF_029784015.1 Lycium ferocissimum
CCGAAGTCTCCAATTCAGCACCATAGAGGAAAGACAATCTAATGATGATCATGGAATTCTTCATGTTAGAATCACTTGGTTTGCCCTTAATTTTGGTCTTAGATCATAAGAAGAATTGGTGAGAGAGTTTCTAGAGGTTTCTAGGTCCAAAAATGGTGAAAATATGATTTAGGGTCGAATTTGGTCTATTTATAGTTGTCCAGAAAATTCTGGACCGACACAACATGCTGCGAAGTTGCGAGGTCGCAAAGCGCGCTTTTCTAGCCTCATGTTGTGTCGCAGGCCTCGCAACTTCACCAAAATTCACTGTCACACTTTCCTGCACAACTGCGTCTCCGCAAAGCGTGCTTTGCTGCTGGCATGTTGCGCCACATATTGTGCCATAATGTGGTACTTTGTCAAACTTTTGCCGAAACTTAACTCTGATGATGTGATGAGTCTTAAACCTTCCCGAGGCTTACTAAATATGGTTTTACTCTCTTATATACCCAAGATGGACATATCTATCCTCATGACCTAAAAAATTTGTCCTACTTCCCAAGACTAGGACAACTAGCATTCGGCGAAACTCACATACAAAATGCGAGGTGTAACAGCTGGCTAATGGTTTCTTCCTGAACAAAGAAGTATTGTACAAAAGGACACCCGACCTTGGGTTACTCAGGTGTGTGGACGCCGAAGAGGCTACAAAACTACTGAAAGAGGTGCACACAGGGGCATGCGGTCCCCACATGAATGGATTCATCCTCGAAAAGAAAATCCTACGGAAAGGATATTATTGGATGACCATGGAGCATGATTGGTGCAAATTCAGACAAAAGTGCTATTAGTGCCTGATACACGGAGATTTAATCAAGGTTCCTCCCATCGAGTTACATGCGATGAGCTCGCCATGGCCCTTTGTGACATTTGGGATGGACGTCATAGGACCCATCCAGCCTCCAGCCTCCAATGGACATCGTTTCAACTTAGTCGTGTCACGACCCAACCGGAGGGCCGAGACGGGCACCCGAAGCTATCCCACCGAGCACCTCTCATCATACCTTCACAATCATATCTAGGTGAGCCATACGACTAACTCGCAATTCCTATGCATCAATAATACAAATTCCAATGGACTAATGCACTTTTATGTCAACATCATCAACTATGCCCATATATATATATACAAGCCGGCAAGGCTATCAAAATGATATACAAAATATGAGGTGACAAGGCTGAGAGATATCTAGATATATACAACTGTCTACGAGCCTCTACCAGAGTATGTAACATTATAAAGATGGGACAGGACCTCGCCATGCCCATGTATGTACACAAAAGAATAGTACCAACGGCTACAGCTCTGAATTAAATGGAGCTTCACTAGGGAATCTTAGATGAAGCAGCCTAAGGGTCAAGTCTGTCTCCCTGTCCGCCTGCGGGCATGAATGCAGCGTCCACAAACAAAAGGACGTCAGTACAAATAATGTACTGAGTATGTAAGGCATAAGTAGTAACATGATAAAAACAGGAAGGATAACATAAGATAGAGAGCCATTTATACCTCTTGAGACGTTACATCATACTTACTTACCCTTTCTCTAGAGATGACCTTCCATACATATACATATACATATAGTAATACCATACCCGTCCATGGAGGTTCGGTGTCATCCGTACCCGGCCATAACAAAGCTCGGTGTTATCCGTACCCAACTGATCAGTGGTGTGCACGCAATACATATCATACCCGGCCATATAGGCTCGGTGTCACAACATAGCTTTATCTATATATATGAATACACAAGTAAAAGCAACATTGTCATCCTCATCACTACACCTTCCCTTAAAAGACCACTATCGTAGGACGAGATTAATGGTATCATAAGAGTATCAAGGACTATGAGCTTTAGCACTTCTAGGAATAGGGTCATTATTGAAGTCATTATGAATTTCATGTATCAGTGCATGACAATGGAATCATGCCTTAAGAAAGAAGGGTTAGCCTTACATACCTTTATGTCTTCTTAACTACTTAACGTTTTCCTCCAAAGCCCGAAGGATCTACATTCAAGAGGATTCGTATCAAGGTTAGGTCTCAAAGACACTCTTAAGTTCAAACTAATGTAATTCGTGAGCTAGCAAAAATTGGGCAACATTTCCGTTATTTCATCTACTTCTACCAAATTCCACAACAACTCCCAGTCAACAATGACATTATCAACAATACCATAATTAAGAGATATCATTCAAGTTATGCTACATTCAATAGCCAAAACTCCTTTTCATAATCAACCCATAACAATAACTACAACACAACACCATATGTGCTTGAATAAAACACTTCCTCATCATCATTATTGCCACCCACAACAAGATTATACTCATAACATGCCCGAAAATATAACTCAAGTTAATTTATAGTTCATAATATCCTAAAATTCATACTTGAACTCTCTTTTCATTTTTCTTCCTTCAACCAAATTATATAGCAAATCAACAACCTTAACTATATGTAATAGATGTATAAACTTACCTTAATCACATAAGAACAAGCTGTAGATCAAGTTACTCCACTGGTGTGAAACCTCCAACATCAACACCAAAGGAAATCTTGAGCTTTGCAAACCCTAGTAAGCTTCTTAGCACTTAAATCTCTTGATCCTCTTGGATTTAGCATGTAACATTCCTCCCTCTTAGGAACATTCATCCTCGAATGTTAGACTCTTAGGGATTCTACAAAATTTCGCCAGAGTTTCCCATGTAATATGCCACTCCCATCCTATCATAGCAACCCAAAATATACATCGCCTCGCAGGGCTACAATAACAACAACAACAATGGCCACACACGACCAAGAAATAGTCAAAATAAAGCATTACATACTGAGGACAATGGCGCATCTCCTTGAGTCTCCTCGGGGCGTAGAAATAAATGTGGATACCTGAACTTCATATCTTCTTTAGCTTCCCAAGTCATTTCCTCTCTATTATTGTTTCTCCATAAGACTTTAACGGAAGCTACATCTTTGTTTCTGAGTCTCCGAACTTATCTATCTAGAATAGCAAAGGGAACTTCTTCGTAGGATAATTGCTCGGTGACTTAATGTTACACCTCGAAAAATTCCCTGTCGTTTCATAGTAAATAGACTAACGTAGGGTAAGAAGTATACGATGTTCCTATAAGTGAGAAGCAGTACTTAATGGTTCTAATTGAGATTCCAAAGATGTTTGAGGCAAGGGAAGAAAGTTCGTTGAGAAAGGCGAAGTATACGTTGTGTTTCGGAAGAGTTTTGTAAAGTACCGAACTAATGTTGATCTAATAATGTCTTGAGGAAAAGCTATAATTCTCCTTAAGTTGTTAATGAAGTGTTAAACAAGTATTAAGAAGGTTCCATAAGGATTCGAGGCAAAACGGGTCGACGAGGACAAGTCTCGGGGAATTCTGGATTGTACGGTCCTTTATACGGACTGTATAAAAGATACGGCCCGTATATCTGACCGTATAACTTGTCCAGAAAAGGGGTCTTCACTGGAAGCATTATACGGTCACACATACGGACCGTATAAGTTATACGGACCGTATGTGTGTCCATATAACTCGGTCGGGACAGATTTTAAAGTTTTATATAAGGGCCCCAAGTTCATTATTTCATCTCCCATTTTCTCTCTAACACTCTTCACACCTCTAAAAGTTTCCACACCATTTATTTTCAAGAATCCAAGATGAATTAAGTATCAACTTCATCAAACCAAGGGAATCAAGTGCAAGAAGCTCACTAGGGTTCATGCAAGACAAGAAATCTCCTTGGATTGAAGCTAGGGTTTTTCCTCAAGTGAAGTGTTTCCACTCAAAGATCATTCCCACACTATCAAAGGTAAGTTTTATGGTAAATTCATGTTATTTAGACTATTGACGGATTGAAAGACTTGGATTATGGAAGGAGGTAGAAGATGGGTTACAAATATGAGAATAGTGACATTTTTTGGGTAGTAGCTTAAAATGAATCGTGATGCTTGATATGTTACGAGTATAGTTATGTTGTAAATGGTATTAAGAATATGGGAGAAACGTTATAGGTGGATGAATGTAATGTAGTATTATGACCATGGTTATGGATGCCCTTGAAATGAAAGTAGGAGAATTGAATAATGTATAGTTGATGAAGATTGCTGCGTATGATGTTATGAATATTGTTATTGATGTTTGGGAGTTGTTGCATTACATGCAGAAAGTTGTAGAAACAAAGGAAATGCTGCCCAATTTTCGGTAGCTTTAACCTAAGCTTAAGTATGCTTCCGAATATCTAATCATAGCACGAATTCCTTTGAATGTAGAGTGACGAACGTGGAAGGAACCGTATAGTCGAAAAGTTAGAAAGGCATAAAGGTATGTAAGGCTAGTCCCTTCATTTCTAAGGCATTATTCCTATGATATTATTTTCCTTATTCTCCATGACTCCCTTACATTCCGGAAACCATGAGTCAATGTGGATAAAGAGCTTCTCATAAGATAAAGATAAGCGATATGTTACGCGTATGATAATGATGATGATGAGTCTAAGTCTAAAGGTTCTAAAGTTCATGATATGATATTCTCATGAGGTTCATGCTATGAATATGATATGACATTTTACGAAGCTAATGATCCTTATACAATTCTTTGATGTATTCATTATTGCTAGACCCACCTTATAATATTAGTTCCTTCAAGGTGAGGTATGATGATTATAATTACTCCATAATGAAATCGGGGGTTCTCGACATTACGTCACCCTGATATAGTTATGATTACCTTTGAATTCTAATGCATGCTTTATGATAAGTTTATGATGAGTATATGATGATACGATTCCACCGTGCCTAGATGGCCGGACATGTCACCGCGAAGGCGGGCTGCATACGATTCCACCGTGCCTAGATGGCCGGACATGTCACCGCTAATGTGGGCTGCTTATGATTACACCGTGCCTAGAGGGCCGGACATGACACCACTAGTGGGCGGCGTATGATGGTTACCCGGACGCGGGTTAACGATGATGGTATATGTGATATGTTGGTATATGTAATATGTATAACATGTGTTCTCTCTTGAAGGTTAAGCAGGTTGTATCTCCACCTCATGTTTCATTATTTCTCTATTATGTTAGTATTATTCATGTCTTACATACTCAGTACAATACTCATACTGACGTCCTTTCTTTTTGGACGTTGTGTTCATGCCTACAGGTAGATAGCGAGGTGGCCCAGATTCATAGGTGTTGATCAGCAGACTCATAGGAGCACTCTATTATTCCGGAGGTGCTATTTTTGATATATTATTTTGTGTATATATTTGGGCACGATAGGGTCCTGTCCCATCCTTATGTCTAGTACTCTAGTAGAGGCTCGTAGATACGTACGTGTGGGTAAATTGTGTCCCATGATGATGTCAGTGTACATTTTTGTATATCATTTTTGTAGCTGTACGGGCTTATGTATATCTATGTATAGCTTTTGGGTTTATATATGTTCAGGTTGAGTATGATGAATAGTCTAATGAGAGGTGCTCGGTAGTCAGCTCCGGGTACATATCATAGCCCCTTTGCCGGGTCCTGACAAAGAGGTATCAGAATAGTTCCGTCCTAGGGTGTGTCTACGAGCTGTGTCCAGCAGAGTCTCGTTTATTGGTTTGAAGCACGCCACACTTATAAATAAGAGGCTGCGGGGCAGTTAGGAAATATGACCATTCTTCTTCTTACTAGATCGTACGATAGAGCCGTGTTATAAGATTTTCTCCTCCTTAATGGTGTGTTATGATTTCAGTGATGCCGATAAATAGAAAAGCTACAGTCGCCCAGAAGGGCTAGGCTACGACAGAAAGACGGACATTCCAACCAATGTAGAGGAAGGCAAATCCCATAATGAGGTTCCATCTAACACCTCTCAAACTCCGCCTATTATAGAAGAGCAGGGCGGGGGGGAGTTCAGTCCCAGCTCCTATGCCTCCAGTTCCTCCACCGGCTGCTTCGGGTCAATAAATGACCTAAGCTATTCAGCTACTGACACAGTTAGCTACCGTTCAGGCACAGCGACAGAGTACAGGTTCAGGTGACAGGGTGACTAGTACTCGAGCCTGGGATTTTATGAGTTTAAACTCTCCAGAGTTTTTCGGGTCAAAGTCGGATGAAGACCCGCAAGGTTTTATTGATGAGATGTTGAGAATATTGAAAATTATTCATGCCTCCGATACTGAATCTGTAGAGTTAGCATCTTAGAGACTCCAGGATGTGGTGGTTCTTTGGTATAATAACTGGATATATTCAAGGAAGGAAAATGTACCTCCCCCAGTTTGACAAGAATTTGTGGATGCTTTCCTTCGTCACTATTTGCCACCCGAGGTTCGAAAAGCCTGAGCCGACAAGTTTCTGAATCTAAAGCAGGGCAATATGAGTGCCCGAGAGTATGGCCTTCACTTCAATTCATTGGCTAGGTATGCTCCGACTATGGTGGCCGATATGGGAGATAGAGTGCATAGGTTTGTGAGTGGCTTAGGGCCACATTTGTTTAAAGATTGCTTGACAGCTTCATTGCAGGAGGGGATGGACAATTCCCATATTTAGGCCCATGCCCGAAATTTAGAAGAGCAGCAATATTCGGAAAGGGGTGAGTGCGATATTGATAGAGGTCCGAGTAAGAAGGCCAGATCTATGAGTGCCGGTAGCGACTATAGAGGGGGATCGAAGCAGTCGTATTCTAGATGCTCGGGCCAGTCGGCGACTAGCATACCTCCCCAGTTTATAGGTAGGAGATTTGACGGATCCATTCATTCAGGACAGGGTCAGAGCTCGAGAGCTTTAGGTTCTTAGTTAGGAGGTGATTATAGTCAGAGGAGACCACCGATCCCACAATGTAGTCAGTGTAGAAAGTTACATTCGAGCCCGTGTCGTCAAGGCTCCGATGATTGTTATGTTTGTGGACAAACTGGGCACGTGATGCGTGATTGTCCCTCGAGGTACGGTAGAGGTAGGGTTCAACCCACAGGATCAGCAGCTGGCTCTTCTTCGTCTGTGTGCTCGATAGGGCAGACTCTCTAGATTCCAGCAGGTTAAGGTAGAGGCAGAGGGGGAGCGTCCAGTTCAGGTGGTACCCAACCCCGTATCTATGCTCTAGCCGGAGAACAGGATCTTGAGTCCTTTCCGGATGTGGTTACAGGTATACTATCTATATTCTCTCATGAGTTTTATGCATTGATAGATTTGGGTTCCACGTTGTCTTATATTACTCCTTACATTGCTAGCCGTATTGGTATAAAACCCGAGCCAATTAAACCTTTTGAGGTATCTACTCCGGTTGGTAATCCTGTAATAGCTAGGCAAGTGTACAAAAATTGTATAATTGTGGTATGTAGACTAAAGTTGATCTAGTTGAGCTGGAAATGTTAGATTTTGATGAGATTATGGGTATGAATTGGTTGGCCTCATGTTATACCAATGTCGATTGCCGAATGAAAGTTGTTCGATTCCAATTTTTAGGAGAACCGATGCTTGAATGGAACGGTAATGCAACGTCTCCCGAGATAGGTTTATTTCCTACCTTAAGGCAAGTAAGATGATAGCTAAAGGCTATATTTATCACTTAGTCCGAGTTCATGACACCGAAGCAAAGCCACCGACTTTTCAATCCATCCCGATAATGAATGAATTTCCGAATGTATTTCCAGATGAACTTCCTGGCCTTCCTCCAAAAAGAGAAATTGATTTCGCTATTGATGTGTTACCGGATACTAAACCAATCTCTATTCCACCCTACCGAATGGCTCCTGCAGAATTGAATGAGTAAAGGCACAACTGAAAGATTTACTTGAGAAGGGGTTTATTAGGCCCAGTTCGTCACCGTGGGGAGCACCTGTCCTATTTGTGCGAAAGAAAGATGGTTCTTTACGAATGTGTATTGATTATAGGCAGCTGAATAAGGTGACGATAAAGAATAAATATCCGCTACCTAGAATTGATGATTTGTTTAATCAATTACAAGGTGCCAAGTGGTTTTCCAAAATAGACCTGTGGTCAGGTTATCATCAAGTGAGAGTTAGAGAAGAAGATATCCTTAAAACAACTTTCTGAACGAGATATGGCCACTATGAATTTCGGGTAATGTCTTTTGGGTTGACTAATGCTCCAGCGGTGTTTATGAACCTAATGAATAATGTATTCAGGCCTCTTTGGGTCTGTTCGTGATTGTGTTCATTGATGATATTCTGGTATACTCTCGTACAGAATCCGAGCATGCGGACCATTTGCGTATTGTCCTTGGGATTCTTCGGACTCGTGAATTGTATGCTAAGTTTTTAAAATGTGAATTTTGGCTGAATTCTGTAACTTTTCTAGGCCACATTATTTTAGCTAATGGCATTCGAGTTGATACTCAGAAAATAGAAGCTGTGAAAACTTTGCCAAGGCCTACAACACCTACAGAAGTCCGTAGTTTTCTGGGATTGGCAGGTTACTATATAATATTTATGGAGGGTTTTCCTCTATTTCAGCACCATTGATAAAGCTAACTCAAAAGTCAGCAAGATTCCAATGGACTGATGCTTGTGAAAGTAGCTTCCAAGAATTGAAGTATAGATTAACTTCAGCCCCAGTCCTGACACTCCCAGAAGGCCCAGATGGTTATATTGTATATTGTGATGCCTCTAGTGTTGGGTTAGGATGTGTGTTGATGCAGCACGGTAAAGTCATTGCCTATGCTTCAAGGCAGTGGCGGAAACATGAGAAGAATAATCCGACCCATGACCTTGAATTGGCTGCGGTTATCCATGCACTAAAGATATGGAGACACTACTTGTATGGTGTACTTGTTGATATTTACAAAGATCACAAGAGTCTCCAGTATATTTTCAAACAGAAGGAGTTGAATCTTCGACAGAGACGGTGGTTGGAATTATTGAAAGATTATGATGTGAGTATTTTATACCATCCTGGGAAGGCGAATGTAGTGACTGATGCACTTAGCCGTAAATCAATGGGTAGCTTATGTAAGGTTCCTCCGGAGAAGAAAGAATTAACCCGTGAGCTCCACCGGCCTGAGCCTCGGAGTTCGTCTAATTGATTCGAGCAATGCGAGGTGGTATTCGCAATTTGTTGTTTCCTCCTTAGATATGGAAGTGAAGGAGCATCAATGTGAAGATCCTCAGTTGAGTCACTATAGAGATACACTTCATGAAAAAGAGAAGTCGCCGTTTGAAGTTTCTACAGATGGAGTTCTTAGGTACCGAGACAGGCTATGCGTTTCGAATGTGGGGGGACTACGTCGTCGGATTCTAGAAGAAGCTCATTTCTCTCGATATTCTATTCACCCAGGAGTGACAAAGATGTACCATGATCTCAAGTTAATGTATTCATGGGATGGAATGAAGAAGGACATAGCAGAATTTGTATCTCAATGTCCAACTTGCCAACAAGTGAATATCGAGCATCAAAAGCCTGGAGGATTATTGCAAGCTATGGAGATTCCAACCTGGAAATGAGAAGTGATCAACATGGATTTCATTGTAGGGATACCTCGTTCCCGAAGCAAGTATGACTCCATATGGGTGATCGTGGACAGACTCACGAAATCAGCTCATTTTCTTCCAGTCAGAACTACATATTCGGCAAAAGATTATGCAAGGTTGTACCTTAAGGATATTATGCGACTTCATGGTATCCCGGTGTCCATTATCATAGATCGAGGGGCACAATTTACAACTAAATTTTGGAAGTCATTCCAAGAAGGTTTGGGTACTCAAGTGAGGCTTAGCACAGCGTTTCACCCGCAGACTGATCGGCAAGCTGAACGCACTATTCAGACCTTGGAGGATATGTTACGAGCATGTGTGCTAGATTTTGGTAGTAGTTGGGATGAAAACTTACCTCTTATTGAGTTTTCATACAACAATAGTTAGCATTCCAGTATTCAGATGGCCCCGTATGAAGCTCTATATGGGAGAAAGTTGTAACATCCCGTAAATTTGAGTTAGGTGTGAACGTGTAAAAATCTAGTGTTAAGATGATATTTTACCCATATGAATCCATTCTTAATGAATTCGGGTGGAAGATGGTCGTTCTGAAGCGAAACCAACAATTGAAGTTCTTAAGGGCTCTTAAATTCGCCTAAGTTTTGGTAGGTCTGTCTTCTAGGAAATTTTCATGAAGAGTTGTTGCGAATTTGGAAAAACTTCCTTGATGAAAGTTTCAGATATTTGAAATAGCTTTCCAATGGTAGGTCGCCCATCCCAAGAACAGTTACGTACAAAAAGTTATGATCATTTTACTAAGTGAAGGTCAATTGTCGAAGAAGAAAAAAATGTGTTGGGCCCGCGTCGTGGACCCAGCACGGAAAAATCAGCTGCAGACCAAAATAAAAACATGATCAGGTGCTGAACCCATGACGCGGACTCACACCTGGATCGGGGAGTTATTTTCGATTTCGAATTTCCTTTAAGTCCTAATTCGTTGTGTTATTTCCCCGTTTCAAATCAATATTTGCGAGGGAAAAGAACCCTAGAAAAGTCTCTCTAACCATAAGGTGAGTTCTCACTCAATATTGATCATTCCCACACCATATCTATCCCCTCTTGATAGCAAATCATCTTTCTAAAGCCCTAAGTTCTTGTATATTCAATAAGAGGAAGAAGAAAGGCTTGTGGGATTCCATCAAAAGGTAAGACTCTTGATTTTATGACATTATTATTGTTGTTTGAACTAGTATAGAACAAACAAAGAGGTTAGGATCCACCAATGATTTTCATAAGCCTCAAGAACAAGATTTAAGGCTTACGAAAAACCCTAGTTTTCAAAATTCCAAGAAAACTTCAAGAAACTATTCAAGTTCTAATCTTTATCATCTAAAACCATTGTAGTGCGATTATTGAGTCTTGGAAAGTGCGTTTGAGCGGGATTTGAGGTATGTCTGTTTTAAAATCATTTTGACTATAAAGGTTATTTGTATGTCTCTTTAAAAATAAAATTCTTTTTAAATATAAAGGTAATTTATATGTCACTTTTGCAAACTCTCTTGAAAGATTGATTCTTTATAAAAGCATGTTTTGAATGATATGATGAATTGGATTTACACTCTTGAAATCTATTACATGTTTTGATTAATGGTTAATGTGCGTGAGGGGACAAGCCCACATTAAACCTAGATTGTAACAAACCCTATATATGTATAAGATATTATGAATATTTTCCTCTATGAGAGATGCTTAGTGATGATGGTTAATTGTTGGTATTGATGATTTTACAAAGGAACTATGACAAAGTGATCTTGTTTAAAGAGTGGAAACGTTTTTATGATTATCTATGAAATTATGGATTTTCGTAATGACATTCTCATTGATGAATTGGGACATGGAAATCATTTGTAAAGAAGTTATACGTTTTCAAAACATTGATTGGAATGACTTGTTCTTTCGATATGGCATAATGAACTTTAATGTTATTGATGGTGTGACTACTTTGAGACAAATTGTGAATCGGCTTCTATGCTGTGGACTTCTTTGTTGTGTTTGCCTTGCTATTCAGGAGGAAGATTAGCCACTATGGATCCTAGTGTATTAATGCCTAGCCATTCGGGAGGAAGAGTGGCCACCGCTGGGTTCGCTACCCGGGGTGTGATTTATGCCTAGCCATTCGGGAAGAAGAGTGGCTACCGCTGGGTTCGCTACCCGGGGTGTAATTTATGCCTAGCTATTCGGGAGGAAGGATAGCCACCGCATACTACATAGTCCGGTGTGATTTATGTCTAGCTATTTGGGTGGAAGGATAGCTACCGAGAATTATATGTTCTGGTGTGGTGCACTAAGTGCGGTATGCTTGATTCTTGGGCCTGTATTGGCATGTGTGACATTCTTATTCTCTTATGGAATTGTTGATGACTATCTTAATTGATTTAAAAGGCATATTTGAAGTTGTAACTTGACAAGAGGCTTTATAATTGGTTTTGATACTTATTATTAGGATACATAAACTGAATAACTGTTCTTACATTGGGTTCACATTATTTTCAGGACTAATTTCTTTATGTATTATGTACTCTATTTTCTTATTACTTATTGTCCACGAGGCACTCACTGAGTACGAAGTACTCAGGAATACCATTGTTGTTTTTGATAGTGTGTTAGGTAACGGAGAAGAGCAGGTTCTTGACACTCAAGGCGTTTAGGAAGGACTTGCTGTTGTTGCTGATTTGGTGAGCCCACACATTCATTCGTGGGACACTCTATTTATTTAATTCCATTTATTTATTTTAGTTTCCGGGCTGCCGAGCGATGGGTTAGACATTTATTCCTTATTCTTAGAAGCTCCTTAGTATACATTTGAATGTGGGTAGAAGAAGAGTTATTGTTTAACTCTTTCAGGCACACTATCATGTTTTGGTTAAATTGTTTAAAGTATAAAGACTTCCATGATTTAATTCATATATTCATGATTTGTTACATTATTTTATAAGCGCATTTGGAGCGAATGTTGAACCTAATAGGTTCAAGTATTATTATCGTGTTGTTTAGGTTCTTCCGATGTTGTTCATAACGTCGGATGCCGGTCACGTCTAGGGTGGGTTTTGGGGCGTGACAAAAGTGTAGATCCCTAATTGGGTGGTTTGAAGTAGGAGAGGTACAGCTAATTGGCCCTGAGTTGATTCAACAAGCAGTGGAAAAGGTCAAGGTTATCCGAGATCGATTAATGACAGCCCAACGTCGTCAAAAATCTTATGCGGACAACCGTCGGCGAGACTTAGAATTCCAAGTTAATGATTGGGTATTCTTAAAGGTATCACCGATGAAAGGTGTGATGAGATTTGGCAAGAAGGGAAAATTGAGTCCTCGATACATTGGACCTTATAAGATTGTATAGGCCAATAGTATGAGTTTGGGTCTATTGAACTTAGTGGCCTATCCCAATTTTCCGTTTAATGTATAAATGTGTTGGGGATCCCTTTGAAATTCCGGTAGATTTGTTCAATTACGAAAATTGGCATGAGGAGGTACCCAT
>NC_081346.1:45794901-45840599 GCF_029784015.1 Lycium ferocissimum
AAATTTTTTGACGGGGGGTTTTTGCATTATAGGAGAAAGTTTTAAAAAAAAGGAAATGTTCCCCTTTTTTTCTTATTTAACCTAAGCTTAAGTATGCTTCCGAATATCTAATCGTAGCACGAATTCCTTTGAATATAGAGCGACGAACATGGAAGGAACCGTATAGTTGGAAGGTTAGAAAGGCATAAAGGTATTTAAGGCTAGTCCCTTCATTTCTAAGGCATGATTCCTATGATATTATTTTCCGTATTCTCCATGACTCCCTTACATTCCGGAAACCATGAGTCAATGTGGATAAAGAGCTTCTCATAAGATAAAGATAAGCGATATGTTACGCGTATGATAATGATGAGTCTAAGTCTAAAGGTTCTAAAGTTCATGATATGATATTCTCATGAGGTTCATGCTAATGAATATGATATGACATTTTATGAAGCTAACGATCCTTATACGATTCTTTGATGTATTCATTATTGCTAGACCCACCTTATAATGTTAGTTCCTTCAAGGTGAGGTATGATGATTATGATTACTACATAATGGAATCGGGGGTTCTCGACCTTATGTCGCCCCGATATAGTTATAGATTACCTTTGAATTCTAATGCATGCTTTATGATAAGTTTATGATGAGTATATGATGATACGATTCCACCATGCCTAGATGGCCGGACATGTCACCGCTAATGCGGGCTGCTTATGATTACACCATACCTAGAAGGCCGGACATAACACCACTAATGGATGGCGTATGATGGTTACCCGGACGCGGGTTAACGATAATGGTATATGTGATATGTTGGTATATGTAATATGGTTAACATGCGTTCTCTCTTGAAGGTTAAGCTGGTTGTATCTCTACCTCATGTTCCATTATTCTCTATTATGTTAGTATTATTCATTCCTTATATACTCAGTACAATACTCGTACTGACATCCTTTCTTTTTGGACGCTGTGTTCATGCCCACAGGTAGACAGGAAGGTGGCCCAGATTCGTAGGTGTTGATCAGCAGACTCACAGGAGCACTCCATTATTCCGGAGGTTCTATTTTTGATATATTATTTTATGAATATATTTGGGCCCGACGGGGTCCTGTCCCGTCCTTATGTCTAGTACTCTAGTAGAGGCTCGTAGATACATACGTGTGGGTAAATTGTGTCCCATGATGATGTCAGTGTACATTTTTATATATCATTTTTGTAGCCGTACGGGCTTATGTATATCTATGTATAGCTTTGGGGTTTATATATGTTCAGGTTGAGTATGATGAATAGTCTAATGAGTGGTGCTCGGTAGTCAGCTCCGGGTACCCGTCATGGCCCCTTTGCCGGCCCCTGACACTTGGACATCATCTACGGGTACAATTCTGGAAGGATCTCCAATGCGCTTGCGAAACATCGATACGTGGAAAACCGGATGGACCTACTCCAAATCCAAAGGTAGATCTAACTCATAAGCTACCTGGCCTACCTTACGTACAATCTTGTAAGGCCCAATATGCCGAGGGCTAAGCTTGCCCTTTTTGCCAAATCTCATAACGCCTTTCATCGGCGACACCTTTAAGAATACCCAGTCATTCACTTGAAACTCTAAGTCTCATCGACGATTATCTATATAAGATTTCTGACGACTCTGAGCTGTTAATAACCGATCCTGGATAAGCTTGACCTTCTCTATGGCTTGCTGGATCAAGTCTGGCCCTATTAACTTAGTTTCTCCCACTTCGAACTACCCAATTGGCGATCTGCACTTGCGCCTATATAGAGCCTCATATGGGGCCATTTGGATGTTGCAATGATAACTATTGTTATAAGCAAACTCAATAGGTGGTAGGTGATCATCCCTACTACCTCCAAAATCCAACACACACGCCCGTAACATATCCTCGAGGGTCTAGATAGTATGCTCAGCTTGTCCATCAGTCTGTGGATGAAATGCTGTATTAAGACTCACCTGAGTCCCCAAACCTTATTGAAAAGACTTCGTAAATTACCTGTAAACTGTGTCCCTCTATCGAAAATAATTGCTACTGGAACACCATGGAGTCGTACTATCTCATTGACATAAAGTTTCGCATATTCTTCAGCTGCATATGCAGTTCTGACCTATAGGAAAAGAGCTGACTTTGTAAGTCTATCCACAATTACCCATATTGAATCATACTTCTGCTAAGAACGAGTCAAGCCTGCAATAAAATCCATGTTAATCACTTCCCATTTCCAAGTCGGAATTTCCATAGCTTGGAACAACCCATCGGGCTTTTGGTGCTCAATCTTTACTTGCTGACAGTTTGGAGATTGATCCATGAATACTGCTATGTCTTTCTTCATTCCGCTCCACCAATATATGGATTTAAGATCATGATACATTTTCGTTGCTTCAGGATGAATAGAATAACGGGAACAATGGACTTTTTCCAAAATCTGATAACTTAAACCTGGAATATCGGGAACACACAACCTGCCTCGACATCGGAGAACTCCATCTACAGAAATCTCAAAGGATGACTTTTTCTTCTGAGGAAGTGTATTTCTGTAATGAACTAGTATGGGATCCTCATACTGGCGTTCCTTCAGTTCAACTACTAGACATGAAACAGTTGAATTCTGAATGATAACTCCCATATTGCCCGAGTCCACTACCTGAACACCTAGGCTCGCTAACTGCTGGAGCTCACGAGCTAACTCTCTTTTCTCTGGCTGAGCATCACATAAGCTACCCATAGATCTACGGCTAAAAGCATCAGCTACAATGTTTGCCTTCCCTGGGTGATATAGAATGCTAATATCGTAGCCTTTCAAGAGCTCCAACTATCGCCTTTGCCGTAAATTCAACTCTTTCTACTTGAAAATGTACTGAAGGCTCTTGTAATCCATATAAATGTCAACATGAACACCATACAAATAATGCCTCCACATTTTTAATGCATGAATCACCGCAGCTAACTTAAGAACACGGGTCGGATAGTTTTTCTCATGTTTCTGCAACTACCTTGAAGCATAAGCAATCACCTTACCATGCTGCATCAACACACATCCTAGCCCAATGCCTGAAGAATCAGCTTAGACGACATAGCCTTCCGATCCTTCTGGAAGTGTCACAATCGGGGCGAAAGTCAGTCTATTTTTCAACTCTTGAAATCTGCGTTCACAAGCATCCGTCCATAGAAATTTAGCTGCCTTCTAAGTCAGCTTTATTAGTGGCGCGGAGATGGAAGAAAAACCTTCTACAAATCTTCAATAATAACCAGCCAGACCCAGAAAACTACGAACTTCTGTAGGTGTTATAGGTCTCGGCCAAGTCTTTATAGCTTCGATCTTCTGGGTATCCACCCGAATGCCATCAGCTGAAATAAGATGCCACAGAAAGGTTACACAATTCAACCAAAACTCACATTTTGAAAATTTTGCAAATAGCTCCCGAGCCTGAAGAACTCTAAGGACAGTACGTAAAAGATCGGCATGTTCTGCCTCGGACCGAGAATATACTAAGATATCGTCAATGAACACAATCACGAACAAATCTAGGAAAGGCCTGAACACATTGTTCGTCAAATCCATGAATACTACCAGTGCATTAGTTAGCCCAAACGACATTACTCGGAACTCGAAATGACCATATCTAGTTCTGAAGGCTGTCTTTGGGATGTCCTTCTCCTTAACCCTCACCTGATGATACCCGGATCTTAAATCTATCTTTGAAAACCAATTAGCACCCAGCAATTGACCAAATAAGCCATCAATCCTTGGAAGTGGATATTTATTCTGGATCGTCACCTTATTCAGCTATCTGTAATCAATACACATTCGCAAGCAGCCATCTTTCTTCCTTACAAATAATACAGGTGCTCCCCACGACGATGAAAGAGGCCTAATAAAGCCTTTCTCAAGTAAGTCCCTCAATTGTTCCTTCAACTCTTTCAACTTTGCGGGAGCCATACTATAAGGAGGAATAGATATGGGCTTAGTATCCGATAGCACATAAATAGCAAAATCAATCTCTCGCTCTGGGGGAAGGACTGGAAGCTCATCTAGGAATACATCTGGGAACTCATTCATTACAGGGACAGACTGAAGAGTTGGCGATTTGGCTTCTATATCTTGAACCTAGACTAAATAATAAATACAACCTTTAGCAATCATCTTCCTTGCCTTGAGATAGGAAATAAACCTACCTCTCGGAGACGCTGTATTTTCCTTCCATTCCAAAACTGGTTCTCTCAGAAACTGGAAGCGAACCATTTTTGTTCTATAATCAACATCGGCATAGCAAGAAGCCAACCAATCCCTACCCATAATAATATCAAAATCCACCATTTTCAACTCATGTAGATCAGCCATAGTATGATGATCACAAATCACAACTACACAATTTCTATATACTCGACTAGCTATCACCGGATCACCATCGGGTGTAGATACCTCGAAAGGTTTAATTGACTCCGGTTTTACCCCAAATCGACCAGCAATATAAGGAGTAACACATGACAATATAGAGCCTGGATCAATCAATGCATATACATCATGAGAAAATATCGATAATATGCCTGTGACAATATCAGGGGAGGACTCAAGATCCTGTCGCCTTGCCAGAGCATAAATACGGTGCTGAGGACCACTAGAACTGAGCGCTCCTCCTCTACCTCTGCCACAACCAGCTTGTGTTTGTAAGCCTTGCCCCGGAGAGCGTATAGATGATGAAGAACTAGCTACTGACCCTATGGCCTGGACCCTACCCCTACCACCTATCGATGGGCAGTTACGCATGATATAGCCTAGCTGACCGCAGGCATAGCAAACATCTGAACTTAATCGGCACTGTCCCTAATGTAGCTTACCGTACTGAGCACATCGTGGTAAGGGTGCTCTCGTCTAGCCTGAATCACCCCTGTACTGAGAACCCGAAGATCTGAAACTTTGATCCGGTCTGGATTAGATAGGTCTATTGAATCTCTGGCTAGAAAATCGTGGAGGTGCACTTGTGGCGGAATGGCCTGAGTGCCTAGAATACTACTGCCTCTGCCCTCTTTTAAACTCACTAGCCGGACCTGAGGATCTAGCCCTCTTACTATAACCCCTATCATGCTCACGCTCACTCCTTTGCTGTTGTTGCCGTTCCTTTAAATTCTGGGCATGGGCCTGAATGCGAGAAATATCCATACCATCTTAAAGTGAGGCAATCAAGCACATATCCATCAAATGTGGCCCTAATCCACTCACAAATCGGTGCGCACGATCTCCTCTATCTTCTACCATGGCCGGAGCATGCCTAACCAAAGAATTAAAGCGGAGGCTATACTCTAGGGCACTCATATTTCCTTGCCTAAGATTCAGGAACCAGTCAGCCCTAGCCCGTCGAACCTTGGGTGGCAGGTTGTGTCGGAGAAAAGCATCCACAAACTCTTGCCATGCCGGTGGAGGTGCATTGACTCCTCCAAAAGACATCCAAACCGTATACCAATGAACCGCAACATCCCGTAATTTATAGGAGGCCAACTCTACCGACTCGACATTCGATGCTTGCATTAACCGAAGTTTTCTCAACATTCCATCAATAAAGCTTTGAGGGTCTGATACGCTCAAATTACACCTATTAATGGTATAACGCGGACGTTGTCAAATATAGTAACCCAACAAGGTTGAGATTCGAATCCACGGGAATAGGGTGTGAAAAGGGTACTAAATTCGTAGAATGCTATGTTTAGGTCTAATGTCTTAATGCGATGATTTTGAGAAAAGTTGGGTTTTTAGTAACTAACTGCTAAATATTTCTTTTGTTGTGAATGTATGGTAAAAGAGACTAAGGTTGAGTCCCCGTTAGATAGAGTGTATGATCATGGGCATTGATCTTGATATACGTCTAATGGATCATTATATGAATGCACTTAATCCCTATATGAATCTCTACTATTTCCCAATAAATAAAGATTATTTCTTTCTATGATTTTCCCAAATATAAGAAAGTAACTATGAAGAACGATTAATTATGCCAAGTAAATTCTTCTTATTCCTAAGTGAATTTATTAAACAAAGTTTAAAGCTTTGAGTTCTTGTTGTTTATTCTTACCAACCCTAATTATTTTCCCAAATAAATCAAGGTTTTTGGCTTTAATCAATGTTTGCAACCATTAATTATGAATAAAGAATGAAGAATAAACAAACCCTAATAATCCATTATTTGTATATCAATCACAAACCCAATCACAACACACCCATCAATTGGGTTCACAACCCTAGTAAGGAAAATTAGCTGCTCATAGAAGAAGAAGAACAATAAGAAGTAATAGAAATCATAATGCTTACTATTGATTGTTTGGAATTGAAGAGAATTGAATTGTAATTGTTTGTAATCTCCCAAAAGACTTCAAAATTATGAATAGCTAATACTAGGAAAAATAAGACTGAGTTGTGTATTGAATAATAATGCAGGAAACCTAAAATCAGGTATTTATAAGAGTCAAAGTCGTGCAAAACTGGACTGACAAAATTGCCCTCGTCGGACCAATGTACGGACCGTACTTTTTATACGGTCCGTGGAATCAATGGATGCCTTCCGTGAAATCTCTCCAGTGGTCCAATGTACGATCAACTTTCACGGACCGTAAATATTATACGGTCCATATAACTTTCCCGTAAATCTCTTTGTCTTAACAACTCTTCTGGAACCAATATACAGTGGATTTTACGGACCGTAAATATTATACGGTCCGTACTTCGGTCGACATCCGCTTCTTACAAAGATCCATTCTGTTGACCATTCACGATGGAATTTACGGACCGTGAATATTATACGATCCGTATGTTCCTTCGTATAACTCTGGCCTCGTTATTAGGTAAAGCCACTGCTTCTACCCATTTGGACACATAATCCACAGCAACCAGAATGTATTTCATGCCACCTGAACTGACGAAGGGTCCCATGAAGTCAATCCCCCAGACATCGAACACTTCCACCTCCATAACAAAATTCATAGGCATCTCTTGCCTTCTGCCTATGTTCCCTTGCCTCTGACATTGGTCACAAGACAAAGACTCAATAAATTAGCATCATGAAATATGGTCGGCCAGTAGTAACCGCATTCAAGTACCTTAGCTGCAGTCCGAGTTCCACTATGATGACCCCCAACCGGAGAGTCATGGCATGCCTTTAGAATCTCCATCACTTCACTTTGCGGAACACATCGCCGAATGTTGTTGTCAGCGCATGTTCGGAACAGATAAGGCTCGTCCCAATAGTACTGTCGAGCATCCCGCTAGAATTTCTTCTTTTGGTATGCTTTGATATCTTCTGGAATTATACCTGTGACCAAATAATTTGCAATATCAGCATACCAAGGCGCCACCTCCATGTGTAACCAACACCCTCTCATCCGGAAAAGCATCATCTATGTCAAGCTCATCGAAGTGTCTCCCGGCCTCTTCAAGGCGAGAGAGATGGTCGCAACTTGGTTTTCGTGCCCTTGCGATCTTTTACCTCGAAGTCAAACTCTTGCAACAAAGAAGACCTATCCGATCGGCCGTGGCTTTGCTTCCTTCTTTGCCATGAGATATCTCAAGGATGCATGATCAGTGTAAACCACGACTTTGGACCCTAACAAATAGGCCCGAAACTTCTCAAAGGCAAACACAATGGCAAGCAGCTTGTCATGACCCAACCCCGTAGGCCGTGACTAGCGCCCGAGCTGGGTACTCGTACCCACCTATCAGCTATAATCATATCATAATCAACATAATAAGAACTTATTCGTACATAAAGGCACAACATCGCACATACATATATACATATGTCATATATACGGCCCGAAAATATACAGAACGCGAACACCACTAAACAATGCTACCCACAACCCACATTTATGTCTATAGACCTCTAAGAGTAATAACAGAATCATATGACGGGACAGGGCCCCGCCGTACCCCTGAATAAGCATATACATATATAACAGAGAAGTCTGTACCAAATACGGGCTCTTGGACAAGGGAGCACTCCAACAGAAGAATGGAAGTCCTAAGCTGGTGGCGCACCGAAATGATCGTCTGTACCTGCGGGTATGAAACGCAGCCCCGGAAGAAAGCGGGGTCGACGGAATATGTACTGAGTATGTAAAGCATGAAATACAGTAACAGAAACATAACTGAAGTAAAAGTACAGAAGTGAGGGCAATAATCAGAATATCAGACCTGTTTACCCTTAAACACAAACCAGGCCTAACAATATCATATCCAACCTGTCATGGGCTTATACGACACAATCGTACAATCATTCTCGCGCATCCGTATACATATAGCGTGTCCCGACCCTAGCGAGGGACTCGGTAGATAAGATCATATCATTATATACATATCCATATAGCGTGTCCCGCCCTCACCGAGGGACTCGGTGAATAGCGTGTCCCGCCCCTAACGAGGGGACTCGGTGGATAGCGTGTCCGGCCCTCTAAGGAGGGACTCGGTAAATAGAGTCATGTCATCATCATATCATCATATACGTAGCGTGTCCCGGCCCTCTATCGAGGGACTCGGTGAATAATAATATAGCAAAGCTGCGCATGAAAACATGTCCTGGCCCGGGACTCAGTGAATAGAGATCATAATCATACGCACGAGCAGAGTAGTAAGAAGTCACACACACATAATCATCATTACCAATTCAACAGAATAATCAAAACGAACCTTCATTTAAAAGCTAACCAATAGTCAAATCCAGTTTCTCCCGAATGTTTCTCGGGAACATATCAAAATAGAACTTTAGCCATCATAGTTACGTATCAAAATCATATATACATGCAATTCCTCATTATAGATTTAACAGATAAGTAAGTGATCATACTCGGGCCTGGGTGGTAGTCATTTTAAGTTCTTTCCAAAAGTCGTCGAAGTATACAAAGGAAAGTCTCGCGAGCCCACGGATAGGTGTCAACCCAAATCCGAGCCCGCCTATGAAGGTCGGGGATGTTATACATTATGGAACCTCCTATGAGCGTTTCGGAGCGATCCGAGCCCGTTTATGAAAGTTACGACGTTCGTAGTTTCGTATTCGTTTAAGAACAAAATTCGTTTGAAGACAAAATTTTATGCAACTTTTAAAATATAGTCATACGAAAGACATAAGGACTATAATCCGACTACATTAAGAATACGAATATCAAGAGAGCTAAGAATCATGGACATGCTCGGATCACCGAAGTAGAGTTACCTCGATAATCGTGTCATAGCTTATTTACTCTAAGACATGCCAAGAGAAAGAAAAGGTAGCTTTACATACCTCGTCTATTCTCCAAGATAATCCAAACTTACGTCGCGAACTCCCCAAGATCTACAATATGTCATTAAATGCCAAATATTAACCAAAGGCACTTAGGAGTTCAATTTCAACTAACACTTATACGAAATTTGGGCAAGATTTCCCCCCCCGTAAATGCAACACCCCGAGAATTCAACTCGCCAAATCATCATCAACAATACCAACAATCATAATAACAACATCAACGATCAATTCGAAACGCATTCTAGCATTAGTAACTCTTTCCCACATACTTCAACATTTTATTATATTCAATTTGACTACTCGCATTCATATCAACATAAACACTCATACATTCAATTACTAATCCGAACCCATTCAAACAATATTTGAGAATGCTTTAAACAATTCATACACTATTCCAAACAACCCAAACAAAACTCCAACTCACCCGAAACCATGCCAAACCCGAGAACAACAACAACCTTACATTCCTCTCTCCAAATTCATGATTTACACTAGCAATCCACACATTAGCAACATTACTTTCATAAATATAAAAACTACATTCAAATCACATTAACTTCTAAAAACAGCCCCCAACGATCCCCCTTAAATATGCATCATTAAATGAGGGTTCAAACTAATAAAATCACGGGCTCTGGCACTGACAACTATATCACCATGACCCGTACCTTGCCGCTGAGGCTGAGTGGCGACTAACTGAGTCAGTAAATGGATAGCCTCTTTCACTTCTTGCCCTGAGGCATCTGGTGGAGGAACTGGGGGTGTCGGAGCTGGGGCTGAGGCTCCCTCATGCTCCTCTGAAACAGGCAGCGAGTAAGAGGACTGACATGGAACCTCATTAAAGGACTCACCCTCTTCTATATCTGTCGGCGGTACCCGCTCGGTTCTTCTACCTGCCACTGTCTTACCCTTTTGGGCTGCTGCTGTAGCTTTTCTCTTTACAAGCATCGTTGAAAACATAACACACGGTTAAGAAAAATGGAAATTCTTATATCATAGCTCTATCGCACGGTCTACAAAGAAAAGAAGGTCCTTCATTACTAAATGCCTGAAGCTTCCTATTTATAAGTGTGGTAGCAACACACCCATAAAAAAGAATCTACTGGACACGGCTCGCAGACACACCCTAAGGTGAACTGCTCTGATACCACTTTTGTCACGACCCAACCGGAGGAACGAGACGGGCACCCGGAACTATCCTATCGAGCACCTCTCATCATACCTTCACAATCATATCTAGGTGTGCCATACGGCTAACTCGTAATGCCTATGCATCAATAATACAAATTCAAATGGACTAATGCACTTTTCTATCAACATCATCAACTATGCTTATATATATATACACAAGCCGGCAAGGCTATCAAAATAATATACAAAATATGAGCCGACAAGGCTGAGAGATATCCAGCTATACACAACTATCTACGAGCCTCTACCAGAGTATGTAACATCATAAAGACGGGACAAGACCCCGCTATGCCCATGTATGTACACAAAAGAATATGTACTAACGGCTGTTGCTCTGAATCAAATGGAGCTTCGCTAGGCAATCTCAGATGAAGCAGCCTAAGGGTCGAGTCTGTCTCATTGTCCACCTGTGGGCATGAACGCAGCGTCCACAAATAAAAAGATGTCAGTACAAATAATGTACTGAGTATCTAAGGCATAAGTAGTAACATGATAAAAATAGGAAGGATAACATCAGATAGAGAGCCATTTATACCTCTTGAGACGTTACATCATACTTACTTACCCTTTCTCTAGAGAAGACCTTCCATACATATACATATAGATATAGTAATACCATACCCGACCATAGAGGTTCGGTGTCATCCGTACCCGGCCATAACAAAGCTCGGTGTTATCCGTACCCAACTGATCAGTGGTGTGCGCGCAATAGATATCATACCCGATCATATAGGCTCAGTTTCACAACATAGCTTCATATATATATATATATGAATACATAAGTAAAAGCAACATTGTCATCCTCATCACTATCCCTTCCCTTAAAAGTCCACTATCGTAGGACGAGATTAAGGGTATTATATGAGTATCAAGGACTATGGGCTTTAGCACCTCTAGGAATAGGGTTATTATGGAAGTCATTATGAATTTCATGTATAGGTGTACAATAATAGAATCATGCCTTAAGAAAGAAGTGTTAGCCTTACATACCTGTATGTCTTCTTAACTAATTAACGTTCTCTTCCAAAGCCCGAAGTATTAAGAGGATTCATATCAAGGTTAAGTCTCAAAGACACTCTTAAGTTCAATCTAGTATAATTCGTGAGCTAGTGAAAATTGGGCAGCATTTCCCTTATTTCATCTACTTCTACCGAATTCCACAACAACTCCCAATCAATAATGACATTATCAACAATACCATAATTAAGAGACTTCATTCAAGTTATGCTCCATTCAATCCCCAAAACTCCTTTTCATAATCAACCCATAACAATAACTACAACACAACACCATATACGCTTGTATACAACACTTCCTCATCATCATTATTACCACCCACAACTAGATTATACTCATAACATGCCCAAAAATATAACTCAAGTTAATTTATAGTTCATAATACCCTCAAATTCATACTTGAACTCTCTTTTCATTTTTCTTCCTTCAACCAAATTATATAGCAAATCAACAACCTTAACTCTATGTAATAGATGTATAAACTTACCTTAATCACACAATAACAAGCCTTAGATCAAGTTACTTCACTAGAGTGAAACCTCCAACATCAACACCAAAGGAAATCTTGAGCTTCACAAACCCTAGTAAGCTTCTTAGCACTTGAATCTCTTGATCCTCTTGGATTTAGCATGGATAAGTTTATAAACTTGGAGAGAGGGTTTTGGAGAGCTCTAGGATCTGAATTGGGGAAATAATGAACCCACATGAGGTAAAACGAAATATATAAAGCATCACTTAAAATACCGTCGGCCATTTTGACGTCCACTTTGACGGACAGTCAAAAGTCCTGCGGTCCGTCAAATAGCTCAGCCAAACAGGCCTCACTGTGACCATTTCACGGTGGTGGCTCCACCATTTGACGGGCCATAAAACACCCTACGGTCCGTCAAATGATCCGTCGAACTGCCCCTTTCCGATAAGTTTCTCCCTTCGATTCGTTTGACTTCCAATCCTTATGGAACCCTCTTGACACTTGTGTAACACTTCATTAATCATCTAAGGGGCCCTATGGCTCCCCCTCAAGGCATTACTAAACAAGGTATAGCTCAATCAATGCAGAATATTCCCAAAACATGACTCAAATTCCACTTCCTTCGACGAACTTGCTCCCACCGATTCATGTGACTCCAAAACCTTAAGGTACACACTTAAAGTTACCAAATACTCTCCTTAACCTTGTAGGGACTTCATGTCTACTTTAGGTTTGCGTTAGTCTACTCATAATGCAAATGACTCAAAATTCCAGGATGTAACATTCCTCCCTCCCTAGGAACATTCGTCCTCGAATGTTAGACTCTTAGGGATTCTACAAAAATTTTGCTAGAGTTTCCTCTGTAAAAGGCCACTCCCATCCTATCATAGCGACCCAAAATATACATCGCCTTACAGGGCTACAATAACAATAACAACAATGGCCACGCATGACCAAGAAATCATCGAAAGAAAGCATTACATACCTGAGGACAATGGCGCCTCTGCCTGAGTCTTCTCTAGGGGTGAAAATAAATGTGGATACCTGAACTTCATATCTTCCTCAGCTTCCCAAGTCATTTCCTCTATATTATTATTTCTCTATAAGACTTTAACTGAAGCTACATCTTTGGTTCTGAGTCTCCGAACTTGTCTATCTAGAATAGCAATGGGAACTTCTTCGTAGGACAATTGCTCGGTGACTTGGACATCATCTACAGGTACAATTCTGGAAGGATCTCCAATGCACTTGCGAAGCATCGATACATGGAAAACCGGATGGACTGACTCCAAATCTGAAGGTAGATCTAACTCATAAGCCACCTGGCCTACCTTGCGTACAATCTTGTAAGGCCCAATATACCGAGGGATAAGCTTACCCTTTTTTCCAAATCTCATAACGCCTTTCATCGGTGACGCCTTCAAGAATACCCAGTCATTCACTTGAAACTCTAAGTCTCGTCAACGATTATCTGTATAAGATTTCTGACGACTCTGAGCTGTTAATAACCAATCCTTGATAAGCTTGACTTTCTCTATGGCTTGCTGGATCAAATATGGCCCTATTAACTTAGTTTCTTCCACTTCCACCCAATAGGCGATCTGCACTTGCGCCCATATAGAGCCTCATACGAGGCCATTTGGATGCTGCAATGATAACTATTGTTATAAGAAAACTCAATAAGCGGTAGGTGATCATCCCAACAACCTCCAAAATCAAACTCACACGCTCATAGCATATTCTCGAGGGTCTGGATGGCATGCTCAGCTTGTCCATCAGTCTGTGGATGAAATCCTTTGCTAAGACTCACCTGAGTCTCCAAACCTTCTTGAAAAAACTTCCAGAAATTAGCTGTAAATTGTGTCCCTCTATCGGAAATAATAGCTACTAGAACACCATGGAGTCGTACTATCTCTTTCACATAAAGTTTTACATAATCTTCAGCTGCAGATGTAGTTCTGACTAGTAGGAAATGAGTTGACTTCGTAAGTCTAGCCACAATTACCCATATAGAATCATACTTCCGCCGAGAACGAGGAAAGCCTGTAATAAAATCCATGTTAATCACATCCCATTTCCAAGTTGGAATTTCCATAGCTTGCAATAACCCATCGGGCTTTTGGTGCTCAATCTTTGAGCTTGGAGAGATTGATCCATGAATTCTGCTATGTCTTTCTTCATTCCGCTCCACCAATATATGGATTTAAGATCATGATACATTTTCGTTGCTCCGGGATGAACATAATAATGGGAAAAATGGGCTTCTTCCAAAATCTGATGACGTAACCCTACAATATCGGGAACACACAACCTGCCTCGACATCGGAGAACTCCATCTACAGAAATCTCAAAGGATAACTTTTTCTTCTGAGGAAGTGTATTTCTGTAATGAACTAGTATGGGATCCTCATACTGGCGTTCCTTCAGTTCAACTACTAGAGACGAAACGACCTTGAATTCTGAATGATAACTCCCATATTGCCCGATTCCATTACCTGAACACCTAGGCTCACTAACTGCTGGAGCTCACGAGCTAACTCTCTTTTCTCTGGCTGAGCATCACATAAGCTACCCATAGATCTATGGCTACGAGCATCAGCTATAATGTTCGCCTTTCCTGGGTAATATAGAATGCTAACATCATAGTCTTTCAACAACTCCAACCATCGCCTTTGCAGTAAATTCAACTCTTTCTGCTTGAAAATGTACTAAATGCTCTTGTGATCTGTATAAATGTCAACATGAACACCATACAAATAATGCCTCCATATTTTCAATGCATGAATCACCGTAGCTAACTCAAGATCATGGGTCGGATAGTTTTTCTCATGTTTCCACAACTGCCTTGAAGCATAAGCAATCACCTTACCATGCTGCATCAACACACATCCTAGCCCAACTCCTGAAGCATCACAATAGATGACATAGCCTTTTGATCCTTCTGGAAGTATCAGAACCGGGGCGGAAGTCAATCTATTTTTAAGCTCTTGAAATCTGCGTTCACAAGCATCCGTCCATTGAAATTTAGCTGCCTTCTGAGTTAGCTTTGTTAGTGGCGCGAAGATGGAAGAATAACCTTCTACAAATCTTCGATAATAATTAGCCAGACCTAGAAAACTACGAACTTTCACAGGTGTTGTAGGTCTCGGCTAAGTCTTTACAGCTTCGATCTTCTGGGTATCCACCCGAATGCCATCAGCTGAAATAATATTTCCCAGAAAGGTTAGAGAATTCAACCAAAACTCACATTTTGAAAATTTTACAAATAGCTCCCGAGCCTGAAGAACTCTAAGGACTGTACGTAAATGATCTACATGTTCTGCCTCGGACTGAGAATATACCGGGATATCACCGATGAGCACTATCACAAACAAATCTAAGAAAGCCCTGAACACATTGTTCATCAAATCCATGAGTACCGCCAGTGCATTAGTCAACTCAAACGACATTACCCGAAACTCGAAATGACCATATCTGGTTCTAAAGGTCGTTTTCGGATGTCCTTCTCCTTAACCTCACCTCGATGATACCCCGATCTTAAATCTATCTTTGAAAACCAATGGGCACCCAAAGAATTGACCAAATAAACCATCAATCCTTGGAAGTGATATTTATTCGGATCGTCACCTTATTCAAATTGTCGTAATCAATACACATTCGCAAGAAGCCATCTTTCTTCCTTCAATACACAGTGCTCCCCCGATTTACGATGAAAGACCATCTTTTCTCAAGTAAGTCCCTCAATTGTTCCTTCAACTCTTTCAACTTTGCGGGAGCCATCCTATAAGGAGGAATGGATATGGGTTTAGTATCCGGTAGCACATCAATAGCAAAATCAATCTCTCCCTCTGGAGGAAGGCCTGGAAGCTCATCTAGGAATACATCTGGGAACTCAATCACTACAGGGACAGACTGAAGAGTCGGCAATTTGGCTTCTATATCTTGAACCCGGACTAAATGATAAATACAACCTTTAGCAATCATCTTCCTTGCCTTGAGATAGGAAATAAACCTACCTCTCGAGAGATATCTATATTTCTTCTTTCCATTCCAAAACTCGGTTCTCCCGAAAACTGGAAGCGAACCATTTTTGTTCTACAATCAACATCGGCATAGCAAGAAGCCAACCAATCCCTACCCATAATAATATCAAAATCCACCATTTTCAACTCATATAGATCAGCCATAGTATGATGATCACAAATCACAACTACACAATTTTTATATACTCGACTAGCTATCACCGGATCACCAACAGTAGATACTTCGAAAGGTTTAATCGACTCCGCTTACCCCAAATCCGTCAAATAATATAAGGAGTAACATATGACATTATAGAGCTTGGATCAAACAATGCATATACATCATGAGAAAATATCGATAATATACCTGTCACAACATCAAGGAGGACTCAAGATCCTCGTCGACCCGCCAAGGTGCATAAATACTAATGTAAGGACCACTAGAACTAGGCGCTCCTCCTCTACCTCTCCGCTACCACCAGACCGCTGGTTTTTGTCGCAGGTCGCATATATGATGAAGAACTACCGATCGACGCAAGTGGGCTAGACCCTACCCTTACCACCTATTGATGGGCAGTTACACATGATATGGCCTGGCTGACCACAGGCATAGCAAACATCTGAACGTAATCGGCACTATCCCTAATGTAGCTTACCGCACTGAGCACATCGTGGTAAGGGTGGTCTCGTCTGGCCTGAATCACCCCCCGTACCGAGAACCCGAAGCTCCAAACTCGATATCCCAAAAACAAGTAGGTTCATCAAATCTTTGGCTAGCAAATCGTGGAGGCGCACCAGCCGTTTTGAATGCAACGAGTGCCTGAGAATACTATTGCCTCGGCCTCCTCTAAACTCACTGGCCGGACCCGGATCTAGCCTTCTTACTATAACCCCTATCATGCTCATGGCCCAACTCCAGCGTCGAGTTGAGCGCCTCTAAACTCCGGCGCGGGTCTCGAATGCGAGGCCTATCCATACCATCTGGCCCGAGGCACACATTTATCCATCAAATGTGGCCCTAAGCCACCACAAACTGGTGCACACGATCTCCTATATCCGTTACCATGGCCGAAGCATACCTAGCCAAAAAATTAAAGCACAGGCTATACTCTAGGGCACTCATATTTTCTTGCCTAAGATTCAGGAACCTGTCAGCCCTAGCCCGTCGAACCCTAGGTGGCAGGTAGTGTCAGAGGAAGGCATCCACAAACTCTTGCCATACCGGTGGAGGTGCATTGGCTACTCTAGAAGACATCTAAACCGTATATCAATGAACTGCAGCATCCCGTAATATATAGGAGGCCAACTCTATGGAATTGACATTCGAAGCATACATTAACCGAAGCGTTCTCAACATTCCATCAATAACGCTTTGAGGGTCCTCATCCTCTTACCTAAAGTTGAGGGTTCAAACTAATAAAATCAAGACTCGGGTACCGATAGCTCTATCACCATGACCCGTACCTTGTCAGACAGCTTGAGCGGTGACTAAACGAGTCCGCAAACGGATAGCCTATTTTTCGCCCGAGGCATCCGTGGAAGAATCGGGGGTGCTCGAGAGCCGGGCTCCTCACGCTCATCCGAAATAGGAGAGTGAGAGGATCGAGATGAAACCTCATTATGGGACTCACCCTCCTCTATATCTATCGGCGGTACCCATTCGATTCTTCTACTTGCCACTATCCAAAAGGCCTTTTCGGGGCCATCGTAGATTTTCTCGACGCATCTATATATCGTCGAAAACATAACACACATATGAAAAAGGGAAATTTTTATACCATAGCTCTATCGCACGATCTAGTGTAAAAGAAGGTCATTCATTCCTAAATGCACATCTGTCTCTCCTATTTACAAGCGTGGCGCGCAACACACCCATAACAAGACTACTAGACATGGCTCGTAGACATGCCCTATGTGAAGAAAAGCTCGATACCACTTTTGTCACGACGCAAACGTAGGGACGACAGAGGTACCGTAACTATCCTACCGAGCGCCTCTCATCATATCTTCACAATCATATCTAGGTAAGCTATACGGCTAACTCGCAATTCCTATGCATCAATAATACAAATTCCAAAGGACTAATGCACTTTTATATCAACATCATCAACTATGCCCATATATATACACAAGCCGGCTAGGCCATCAAAATGATAAACAAAATATGAGCCGACAAGCCTGAGAGATATCTAGCTATACACAATACGTCTACAAGCCTCTACCAGAGTATGTAACATCATAAAGAGGGGACAAGACCCCGCCATGCCTATGTATGCACATAAAAGAATAGTACCAACGGCTGCAGCTCCGAATCAAATGGAGCTTCGCTAGGCAATCTCTGATGAAGAAGCCTAAGGGTCGAGTCTATCTCCCTATCAACCTGCGGGCATGAACACAACGTCCAGAAACAAAAGGATGCCAGTACGAACAATGTACTAAGTATGTAAGGCGTAAGTAGTAACATGATAAAAACAGGAAGGATAACATAAGATAGAGAGCCATTTATACCTCTTGAGACGTTACATCATACTTACTTACCCTTTCTCTAGAGAAGACCTTCCATGCATATACATATACATATAGTAATACCATACTCGACCATGGAGGTTCGATGTCATCCGTACCCGGCCATAACAAAGCTCGGTGTTATCCGTACCCAACTGATTAGTGGTGTGCGCGCAATAGATATCATACTCGGCCATATAGGGTCGGTATTCCAACATAGCTTCATCTATATATATGAATACATAAGTAAAAGCAACATCCTCATCACTATACCTTCCCTCAAAAGACCACTATCGTAGGACGAGATCAATGGTATCATAATAGTATTAAGGAATATGAGCTTTAGCACTTCTAGGAATGGGGTCATCATGGATGTCATTATGAATTTCTTGTATAGGTGTACAACAATGGAATCATGCCTTAAGAAAGAAGGGTTAGCCTTACATACCTTTATGTCTTCTTAACTACTTAACGTTCTCCTCCAAAGCCTGAAGGATCTACATTCAAGAGGATTCATATCAAGGTTAGGTCTCAAAGACACTCTTAAGTTCAATCTAGTATAATTCGTGAGCTAGAGAAAATTGGGCAGCATTTCCCTTATTTCATCTACTTCTACCGAATTCCACAACAAGTCCCAATCAACAATGACATTATCAACAATACCATAATTAAGACACTTCATTTAAGTTATGCTCCATTCAATCCCCAAAACTCCTTTTCATAATCAACCCATAACAATAATTACAACACGACACCATATACGCTTGTATACAACACTTCCTCATCATCATTATTACTAGCCACAACTAGATTATACGCATAACATGCCCAAAAATATAACTCAAGTTAATTTATAGTTCATAATATCCTCAAATTCATACTTGAACTCTCTTTTCATTTTTCTTCCTTCAACCAAATTATATAGCAAATCAACAACCTTAACTATATGTAATAGATGTATAAACTTACCTTAATCACACAAGAACAAGCCTCAGATCAAGTTACTCCACTAGAGTGAAACCTCCAACATCAACACCAAAGGAAATCTTGAGCTTCACAAACCCTAGTAAGCTTCTTAGCATTTTAATCTCTTGATCCTCTTGGACTTAGCATGGATTAGTTTATAAACTTGGAGAGAGGGTTTTGGAGAGCTCTAGGATCTGAATTGGGGAAATAACAAACCCAAATGAGGTAAAAACGAAATATATAAAGTGTCATTTAAAATCCTGTCGGCCATTTTGATGTCCACTTTGACGGACCTTCAAACATCCTCGTTAGTTCGTCAAATGGCCCAGCCAAACAGACCTCACTGTGATGGATTCACGGCGGTGACTCCACCATTTGACGGGCCGTCAAACACCGTACGGTCGTTCAAATGGTCCTTCAAACTGCCCCTTTCCGATAAGTTGCTCTCTTCGATTCGTTTGACTTCCAATCCTTATGGAACCATTTTGACACTTGTGTAACACTTCATGAAGAATCTAAGGGGCCCTGTAGCTCCCCCTCAATGCATTACTAAACAAGGTATAGCTCAATCAATGAGGAATCTTCCCAAAACATGTCTCAAATTCCACTTCCTTCGACGAACTTGCTCCCACCAATTCATGTGACTCCAAAACCTTAAGGTACGCACTTAAAGTTACCAAATACTCTTCGTAACCTTGTAGGGACTTCATGTCCACGTTAGGCTTGCGTTAGTCTACTCATAATGCAAACGACTCGTTATTTCCAAGATGTAATAGGTCGCCATCGACTACTTTACTAAATGAGTCTGTCACGACCCAACCCGCCATGACTGGCACCTATCTAAATCCTAGTGGGCGAACCAACATACAAGACACCTATCCATTCACTCCGATTTTATATCATCTAAGCTAAACAATTATTACTCATTTAACAACAAAAGAACAAGGTAAATCATGCCATAAATGCTGAAACAAGTACGGAAGTTCTAACTATTGCAATCCCCAAAATTCGAAAGTCATCATACAGGACTCTAAGATAAAACCATGTTTAAGAATCTGAAGTCTAACAAGTAAGTAATCCATAATGTCCAGAGTACGAAAAGACATCATAGAAAGAAGATCTTCGGGCGGCCTGGCATGGTAAGAAGCTCACCCAAAATCTGTCAACAAATATCCTCCACGCTAGATGTGAGGACGAGCAACGGTCTCTATATCACAATCTGCACTCAGAGAATGCAGCAAGGTAGTATCAGTACAAACACTATGTACCGGTAGATATAATAGGCCAACTAAGATTAGTATCATGCATATTTCGTAAAATCAATAGAATAAAACAATCCAGTCAACAGTTATAAATATCAATAAATCACAGCAAGTCAACCAAGAACAATCACAATCAAATCACCAAGAACAATCACAATCAAATCACCAAGATATCAAGCATCACAATCACGTAAGTCACAATGGAAATAAATTTACCACAATAACCTCACTCATTGTACATACATGCTAGCTGATGTCATAGCTCAGTAGCCATGACCTGCAGGGGACCCATGGTGTCCATGTACCACTCATTCCGGAATACCCCTCGCACCCGAGCATAAACCTCCGCCCCGGAACGAACCTCGATCGCGAAATGTATCAAAGTACCTCTCATTTTCAAAACGATCCTCGAACCACGAGCCCATAATCTAGGTCACATGAGTGCCTTTTCATACCTCTTACGGGACAGTGTTTCTTACCTTCCCAGTGTCAACCATCAACTCATCATTTCATGTCACAATACCCTTGAGAAGATTAACACATCCACTATAGATTTAATCACACAGGAATAATGGCACGGGGCCTACACAACCAATCAATCACATTCACGTAGGAATTTAACCACACAATACCATGCATGAAAACTAGACATGCTTTCTCCTAAGGAGATCACCAAACATACAATCAACTAATCAAAGTTAACTTAAATAAACCGTAACCTACCTCAAATTAGAGCTAGAACACGCAGGTTACTTTGCTACAGCCTTTCCTTTCCTTAAAGCCTCAATACGTTCACAGTCTAAAAATAGAAGGCTCAATGAGTCACATTGCTCAATTTACAAACACCAAAGCAAGAATACCCTTCCCTTTCCCCATTTGAAGGGTGGATGATTTTCTAGGTGATAAATAACCTATCAAGGCCCCTAGTATTCATTTACCATCAATTTATACAACATTCTATCAAACATTCCCATTACAAACAGTTTTCTATGGCAAAGACACTATTTTTATAGAGCCCTAGGTCTCAAATCCCTTAGTTTACGATTCTAAATGTTCAATTTATGACAAATAGCAACTAATCAATCCATTTAAATGATAAATAAGCAATAATAACCCCAACCCATCGAGTTTAGAAGGTTCATTGACATTCTAGGGTTTCTACTTCACTTTCACCATCAAAGACCCATGAAGATGACTACAATAACGAAGGGGAAGGGAATGATAGAATGAAAAGCAATTAAACTTACCTCTCAAGGTTATCTTGCCCTAGCTTGAAAATTCTCTCTAGGTGCTTGTTGGGAAGTGTGTTGGTGTTTTTTGAAAAGAGAAAATAAAACTGAGTATATAAAATTCGGGCTACTGTTTTACGGCGACCGCTACAGTGGTCATCACGCCGCTGCAGTGGTACCGATATAGCTGTCAAGTGACCGTTATAGAGGCCCACCATAAAATCATTATGACCGCTATGGAGGTCCATCTATCACTATAGCGGTACCACCATAGCGGTACATTGCTCACTACAGCGGCCACCAAGGAAAATGGATGGCCGGCGCGGGTCCGAGTACCGCGTAGGTGTCCGAGTACCGCGTAGCGTACCGTCGCAGCGGGTACTCCTACTGCCACAACGACTCATTTTGGGTAGTGAGCTTGATTTTGTCTAGTTTTTCCCCCTATCACCCCACATTTCATCCAAGGCCTCAAAAACACAACACAAAACATACACATATACAAAAAGACGCCCCACGAATCCACCCGTGGCCTTGAAATTCCCAATGAAGTCCTAATTTCCCATTATGATCGGAAGGGTCATTACAGGGTCGAAGCCACTTCGCACAAGTCAGTGACTAAGAAGGTCATGGCTGACTTTATAAAAAATAATCTGATATGTCGCTTCGGTGTACCGGAATCCATCATCACAGACAATGGTGCTAATTTGAATGGTCATTTGATGAAGGACATTAGCGAACAATTCAAGATAACCCACAGGAACTTTACCACCTACCTGTCATAGATTAATGGAGCCGTAGAGGCTGCCAACAAAAACATCAAGAGGATCCTAAGGAGAATGATCGACAACTACAGGAATTGGTATGAATAGTTGCCTTATGCCTTGTTGGGTTATCGGACGACGACCCGCACTTCTACCAGGGCAACTCCGTATCTCTTTGTCTACGGTACAGAAGTGGTCATACCCACAAAAGTGAAAATCTCCTCACGCAGGATCATCCAAGAGGCAGGGCTAAAAGATGTAGAATGGGTCAGAAACCGCTACGAACTATTGGCTATGATAGATGAGAAGAGAATGGTAGCCGTATGCCACAGACAGCTGTACAGACAAAGAATGTCTCGAGCTTTCAACAAACGGGTCAGGGCCAGACTTTTCCAAATTGGGCAACTCGTGCTCCAGCGGGTCTTTCCCCACCAAGAAGAATATAAAGAAAAATTCGTGCCGAACTGGCACGGGCTATACATGGTCAGGAAAGTACTCTCTGGAGGAGCCGTAGTCCTAGCCGAGATGGATGGACAAGAGTGGCCTAAAGACATCAATGCAGACGCGCTCAAGAGATACTACATTTAGGATTCCATTTGCTTGTATTGCCTTATCATTTCCTTGTAACCGTACATCCGTAACAGGATGAGAAATGTGTATCCTTCTTTGTAAAAGAACAGCACAACGACCTAACTTCCCCACAGTGGGATACATAGGCAGTCCATATCGGACCCGATCACATTATTAGTAAAATCAAAAACTCAGTTAATTTATCCTGAACTACGTTAAGCCTGAATTCCTACTGTGACAGGATACATAGGCGCTTTCGAGCTCGGTCGTCATAAAATAAAAACCGAGAAGCCATTAGGAAAACCTCAGAGACAATAAAGCAGGATGGAATCAACTAGATCAAACTACGAGGACCAATACAAGAACCGGCCAGCGTCAACCCTACACTGGGGCAAAATTTTTAGCGGGTCTCAAAAATTCCTATCGGGAACAATTAACAGGAAGATAGCAAAACAAAGCCCTACACTGGGGCATAATTTTTTAGGGAACCTCAAAAATTCCCACGTAATAAGAAGTAGCAAGGGCTACTCAAGGCAAACCTAAATTACGAGACAGAATTTTCAAGAAAGATCTTAAAATTCTTCCATCAGTTCGGAAATCAGTGATCATACCTCCCGGAAGATCCGGAAGACCTCGCTCAAAGTCACATGTCATAACAAAAGATTTTTCCAAAAAAATATATACATAACAATGTGCTTTACAAAATTTTACTTTAGATTTCCAACATACACCCCTTAGTATAAGTACGCTCTAAAACCATCTCTTGAAATACCAAGCCCAAGAGGGTTCGAAAGAGCGTCAAGAGGAGCTACCAGACGGGAAGACAATGACACTAATTGGTCTTTTAGGAAACTCACAATTTTTCTGTGGATGCAGGATTGTAACAGGACAGCAGGCACGCCACTAACCGGTCTGCCCACAGCTCGGCCCAGCAAGGAAAGACCAAAAGGGTCACAGCAGAAATGAGCAGAAAAGACTCATCCGACCAAAAGGGTTAGGACGAGGAGCGAATATATATATATATATATATATATATATATATATATATATATATATATATATATATATATATATATATATATCCGACCAAAAGGGTCAACAAAACAAATGAATGGCCAAGGCATATCCGACCATGAAGGTCATGAAAGATTGAACGGCAAAGCCATATCTGACCACGAGGGCCCTACAATGAACAGGCAACCAAGACATATCAGGCCAAAAGGGTCACGATGAATGAGCACAAAGACATATCCGGCTGAAAGGGTCGTAATGAATGAGCACAAAGACTTATCCGGCTGAAAGGGTCATGACAAAGACAAAGGGGCATATTCGACCACGAAGGTCACAACCCATACTCGGATGAAAGAAATATCATTCAGCCACAAGTGCCATATCTGTCATCTTTTAATTCCTTTCAATTTTTCCATTCTTTAAACTCCTTTCAATTCATTCATACAAACTGCCAAGAGGGCCATTGCATTTTTACTTTCCTACTGCCGAGGGGGCCATTCATACAAACTGACAAGAGGGCCATTGCAATTTTACATTTTCTGCCGAAAGGGCCATTTATTCATATATACTGTCGAGAGGGCCATTCATTCGTACAAACTACGAAGAGGGCCATTGCACATTTACTTTCCTGCTGCCGAGAGGGCTATTCATTCATACATACTGCCAAGAGGGCCATTTCATGTTTACTTTCCTGCTGCCGATAGGGCCATTCATTCATACATACTGCCGAGAGGGCCATTGCACGTTTACTTTCCTACTGCCAAGAGGGCCATTCATATATACTGCCGAGAAGGCCATTCATTCATACATACTGTCGAGAGGGCCATTCATTCATACAAACTGCCAAGAGGGCCATTGCACATTTACTTTCCTACTGCCGAGAGGGCCATTCATATAAACTGCCAAGAGGGCCATTGTACGTTTACTTTCCTACTGCCAAGAGGGCCATTCATACAAATATCGGGTTCGAACTACCAGTGTTATATCCCGTATTTCATACATTCGGATAATTCGAGAAAGTCGTGGCAAGTTAAGGACAAGATCATTTTCAAGAATTATTTTAATGTACGAGTTGCTAGAAATATTATTTATGAACATTAGTAGTATGGAAAGATTTGGAAAGGCCATGGTAAAAAGAGAAACTTGCAAAATGACCAATGGAAATAATGTGGAAGGTTAGGGGCGAAGTGGTAATATTGAGAAAAGTCGAAGGGCAAAACGGTAATTTTACACAAGGTTCATGAAAATTCCAAAGAGGCCATATTGGCCATGTGACAAAAAAAGGGAAAGAAAAAGGATGAAAAATGATGACAATTAAGTCATCTTTTAATTTCAAGAAAATTCTAGAAAAGGAAAGAAGGGGGCATGTGACTAATTGGGATTGGAAGGGACTCAAGTGTAAATATGAATAAGTGATGGAAAAAAAAAAGGATAAATAAAGCATAATTCTCTTCATCTTTTAGAAGATGAAGAAACTTGGAGAAAGAGAAGGGAGACATAAGGCCATTCGGCCATATGGAGGAAAAATGGACCATGGGAAATCTTGAGCAAAAAAATTTATTTCTCCTTGAATTCCTACTAATTTGAGGGTCCTCTCCAACGTGGGATAATTATTTGAGCAAGAAAGTTACTCTTGGTTGCAAGTTCATGATCCAAGACAAGAAGAGAATCAAGGAAAAAGGTAAGTATTAGCCTTCTCTTATATGTTATGGATGGTTGTATATGTTGTGGTATGTAGAAAATGAATGAAATTCATGAAACCTTGTGTTGAGAATGTGGCCGTGTGTGGTGATGTGGCCGTGTGCATGTGTGATTTGTAGGAGCAATGATTCAATGATTCTACTTAGTATTTTAGTTGTTGTTGTTGAGAATTCTATGTTGACAATGAAAGTGTGATGGTTTTAGTTAGAGTTGTAAAAGTTGGAGCTTTGGCCGTGTGGTGTATAGGTTGTGTAGGAAAAATGAATAAATTTCTATGTAGTAATTTGATTGTTGTTGATATGTGTTCTATGATGAAAATGAGAAATTTATGGTTTAAATTGATGTTGGAATGGGTACGGGCTGGTTGGGAAGCCAATATGATTTTGGTGTTGTTTCTTTATTTATGAATATAATGTTGCTAATGTGTGTATTGTTGAGGAAGTTTATGAATTTAGAAGATAAAAACGTGTTGGTGATATTGTTTGTTGAATTTGGAGGATTCGGGTGGTATGGAATCATTATGAGTATTGTAAGTGTTGTTGGAATTGTTGTTAATAATGTGGCCAAGTTCCATTCTCGGATTGTTGTTGGAATTGGCCGAGTTGTATCTCGGGGATGGTGTAGTTACAGGGGAAATGCTGCCGAAATTTCGACAGAATATAAGTGAATTTATTTGAAAGATTAAGACAAGTATTGGTTAAGCTTAAATTCTTAAAGCACTATGATTAATATTTGGTAAATGTGACCAATTGTAGATTTTGGAGGAAACGGGATTTGAATTTGGAGAGGCGTAACCAGCGGAAAAGGTATGTAAGGCTTACTCCTTTTTTTCTTTGGCATGTCCTAGTTGTAATAGGTTTGAATACGAGCCTCGGGGACGATTCTACTCTAAGAAATCCGAGCTTATGTTTGACCCTTTTTCATTCAGTATAATTGAATTAGGTATATTATGTTTAGTTAAGAAAAGTGAGTTTGAACATATGTAACTTCCACCAACGGAATTGGATTACCCTGAACTTTCGTAGATGACATTATAAGGCCAAATGTTTATAATTTACGTATGCCACCTCGACTTGACCCGAGGTGGGCCCACAATTCCCGAGACCTATTTGTATTGCTCTATTTGTCCTTTTACCGTACGATAATTAAGGAAATCTTTGACTATTGTTCCGAACTTGATATAAGTATCTGGTAACTCAGATATAAGTATTCTGGTTTGACTATTCCGATATAAACGCTTCGGTACGAATGATCCGATTTGAATATTTTGATATAAGCATTCGATGTAAATATTCCGATATAAGTATTCTGATATAAGCATTCTATTCTGATATATATATGTTCTGACATAAGCATTCTGATCTAAGTATTCTGGTATAAGCATTCCGACATGATAACTCCGATATGAGTATTCTGGTATGAGCGTCCGATATAAGTAATCTGCTATGTGTATTTGGATATGAGTCGTCCGATCCGAGTATTCTAATATGAGTATGATCTATAAGCCTTAATGTTCTTCATGTCCGATCTTGGAACGCTTAAAAAGTCCGAAGAGGTTTCTGTACTACAAACGCTCATAACTTCCGATACTAACTCGGCGAACCCGAAACTCGTTTTGAGCCATCGAATGTTGGTAAGAGTACGTATTCATCGAGTCTGGATTTATGTGCATATGGTTTCTCACGACTCTGCTTGTGCATGACTCAATGTATCTTTCACTGCGTCCCGGGCCAGGTTCTGTTATGTTCTTGTGCGTACTCCACGGTACGATTCACTGCGTCCCGGGCCAGGTTCTGTTATCGTGCTCTTCCTTTGCATTGTTCACCGCGTCCCTCATAGGCGGGCCGGGTTCTGTTATATGTATGTTTATATATCATCATGAGTTGGGAGTGGCGGCCAGGATGTCACATGATGATTCTGTCCACCGCGTCCCGTACTAAAGGGTCGGGTTCTGTTACATGCGCCTATGGTGCATGCTTTTGGAATATGATGATTTTGCTTACCGCGTCCCTCACTAAAGGGACGGGTTCTGTTTTGTGCATATATGTTATATGATTCTGTTTACCGCGTCCTTTATCACAGGGCCGGGTTCTGTTATAAGCATACATGACATATGATTTCGGTATATGATCTCGTTCACCGCGTTCCTTCGTAAAGGGCCGGGATCTGGCATCTGTGTGAATATTATATGATTTTGATATGCATAGTCTGTGTCCGGAAAGTAAGCGAAATCGAATATCATGTACGTTACGTATTCCGTCCGTGGTCCGAATATTCTCCGTACGTCCCGTATTCCGTCCGATACATGACATCATCCGAGAATTCTCGTACGTTCGATATTCCGTCCGATATATGACTTCGTCCGAACATTCTCGTACGTTTCTACTCCGTCCGACGTGTGACATCACCGGTGTACTCGTATTTTTCGAACCTCTTCGGACATGCGATCTGTGATTGTAAAATAAGCATTTCGGTACTTTGGATGACTCGTCTTTCTGTACTCCTTCTGATATATGAGACAGGTACGTATGATTTGTGGCTGAAAAAAATAAGCGTCTGGTATTTTGAGTAATGTACTTATCTTTTAGTCTTGTCTGTCTCAGTTATGGTTCTGTTTTCTGTATTGCATGCCTTATATGCTCAGTACATTTTCCGTACTGAACCCCTCTTCTTCGGGGCCGCGTTTCATGCCGCGCGTGTACTCCCGTATGAGCCGGGTTATTATAGAAGATGTTCAACAGAGATGGCAAGCTCCATTCTCCGTGAGAGGGTGCCAAGTCGAGTTTGTTTGTTATGATTTCTGGAGTTATGTTAGAGACTTTGTAGAATGGCGTCGTGGGTATTGGTTGTCGGTCTGTAAGCTGCTTCGTCAGCCGATATGTCGGTCCGTGTTACGTATTGAATTTTGTATGATTATAAATTTGTTGAAGTTGAAGGCTACGAAAAAAAATCTACTATGTATTTTATCTTATTTGATTTAAAAAGTTTGACGTGATTTTATGTGAAGCAAGAGTCTGAGGGTTCGCTCGGCCCTAAATAAGGGTCGGGTGCCCATCACACCCTAGTAAGGTCGGGGTGTGACAACCAGACGGGAAGACAATGACACTAATTAGTCTTTTAGAAAACTCATAATTTTTCTGTGGATGCAGGATTGTAGTAGGACAGCAGGCACGCCACTAACCGGTTTGCCCACAGCTCGGCCCAGCATGGAAAGACCAAAAGGGTCACAGCAGAAATGAGCAGAAAAGACTCATCTGACCAAAAGGGTTAGGACAACGAGCGTAATATATATCTGACCAAAAGGGTCAACAAAAAAAATAACTGGCCAAGACATGTCCGACCATGGAGGTCATGAAAAGAATGAACAACAAAGACATATCCGACCACAAAGGTCCTGCAACAAACAAGCGACCAAGACATATCAGGCCAAAAAGGTCATATAAATGAGCACAAAGACATATCCGGCTGAAAGGGTCATGACAAAGACAAAGGGGCATATTCGACCACGAAGGTCACGACCCATACTCGGATGAAAGAAAGATCATTCAGCCACAAGGGCCATATCTGTCATCTTTTAATTCCTTTCAATTTTTCCATTCTTTAAATTCCTTTCAATTCATTCAGACAAACTGCCAAGAGGGCCATTGGGCATTTACTTTCCTGCTGCCGAGAGGGCCATTCATACATACTGACAAGAGGGCTATTACACATTTACTTTTGTCTTTGTCGAGAGGGCCATTTATTCGTACATACTGTCGAGAGGGCCATTCAATTGTAAAAACTACCGAGAGGGCTATTGCACGTTTATTTTCCTGCTGCCGAGAGGGCTATTCATTCATACATACTGCCAAGAGGGTCATTGCACGTTTACTTTCCTGATGCCGAGAGGGCCATTCATTCATACATACTGCCGAGGGGGCCATTGCACGTTTACTTTCCTGCTGCCAAGCGGGCCATTCATACATACTGCCGAGAAGGCCATTCATTCATACATACTGCATAGAGGGCCATTCATTTATACATACTGCCGAGAGGGCCATTCATTCATACAAATTGCCAAGATGGCCATTGCACGTTTATTTTCCTACCGCGAGGGAGGTCGTTCATATAAATCGCAACAGGCCATTGTACATTTACTTTCCCCGCCGCAAGAGGGACATTCATACAAATACATAGAGATATCAGCAATATTTCGAATTTCAAAAGCAGGTGCATAGCCTCCAAGAGAAGCCGTCAGCCTGCTGAACCCGATCCAGACAAATTGCGGAGCAAACGTGGAACTTTTTCTTACACAACTGGTCAAGCTAGGGTGCCCATTGTGGCGGTTCTATTTTTTTTTCGATTCGTATTTGCACTTGCCTCATTTAAGAAGAAAAGTGTTCTGGGGAAGTACGGTTGTTAATCGTACTGGAAAAAGGGAAAAAATATACTTCTACGTGGATGGTGCTCTAAATGGTCTTATTTTAGAGTCTCCACCTAATTTTTAGGAAATTAGAAAAACCAGTTCGAAAAGGGTTCATTCAAAACGGTTAAATTTTAAAAGAATCCTAATCTAACCAGAGTATGGGTAAGGGTTCTGGTGATCCTCCGGGGAAGGTGTTAGGCACCCCGGTATTAAGGATCCGTAAAATACGGTTGACCTACGGGTTCTAATAATATGCCCGTAAATATAAATCAATTCTGATAAAAGCAGTTTTTTGTTCATATTTCCGCAAATAGAAATTAGTCATTTATGTAAAATATACCACGTTTCAAGAATCAAAAGTGGTAAAATTTTGCCCAAAATTGAGCGTTTAGGATGTTGGACTAGAACACTTAGGCTAATACCCGAAGGCTCTTAGCCTAAGTAGGACTCTACGTAAGTCCACCCAAAAATAGTTTTGAAAAAATATTTTAAAGTATAGGAAAATAGTTTTTAAGAAAATAATTTAGGTATACTATTATAGTCCATAGAATATTCTACATATATATATAGTCCATTTTTATTCTATTTTTTGCTAAGTTTTATTCAAATTTTATTTTTTAGCCTAAGTCTAAATAATCATAGTTAGTCTCACAAGTTTTGTCCAAATCAGTCCACACATCCAAGTCCATAGGTCTTTCGTAAATGTTCAAATCAGTCTCACATTTCACAAAGTCGACAGTTTTGGTCCCTTTAAATCAAATCAGTCCCAATTTGTATTAATGCCTCTAAATTAGTCTTATCTTTTGTCGCAAATTCATTTTGGAGACTTTAAAACATGGCAATCTCATAAGGGTTCCAATTGGCACAATAATTATGCTTTCTTGCTTTCATCCTAAGCTTTTCCTCAAATATATTACATGATCCTCAATGGGTATACGTTTTCCTTGTCCAAGTTTCTCTCCCCTTCATGATATCATAACCTTCTTTTTTCCTAATGCTCGTGCTTACATATTTGGTCGCGTACCGCTATATGACTTTAATTCCCGAAAAAACCCAATCCTAATTCTCTCTGTAGTGCTTGCAACCTCAATCTTGACATACAACACAATCAATACTTTTAACATGTCGTAAAATCAATCATAAAGGTATACATAATACTCGATGTAGCCACTCGTGACTCATCTTTTTATCGCTTTTCAACACCTTTTCTTGCGAGATATCCCGTTGCCATTTGATTTTGTCCTGAATCTGTGGCTTTAATACATCTCGCCTCTTTTTTTTTCCAGCTAGCGTACTCATACCTCGCGATCATTTCGAAATTCTAATTGTAAAGCTCAGATGTTCCTAATTTCCCTCGGACTATTCTGGTTTCTCATATTCTTTTTTCGTATGTCTAAATCTGTAGGTCTTCCTAGCATATCTTTCTACGTCCTAACTGTAAATCTTGGCGATATAACTTTACTTAAAAATCTTTACTCGTACGCATACCCTGTCTCTTTGTCTAAGATAATCAACCTCGCATCCTTTACTTTCCTGTAGTAACCGAATCGATCCTTGCGATATTTTATCTTCACTTGTACACCTACTCTCTTCTCTCCTTACACATAAACCGACATCGCACCTAATTTCTCTATCGTCAAATAACCTTCACAACGCCCGTCTGAAAATTGAGGTGAATCCTTCTTATAAGGATTAGCTAGAAATACACCACATATTCCTAAGGTTGATACAATCTCTACTTCCTTCGTCGGCCAAGCAACATCACATTTAGAAGTTATATAAACAATCCAAAAGACAATCATAATTGCAATCCAACTTACCTAACCATTTCTCATTCTTGAGTTCAAGGTCATCATTAATACTCGAAGTAACTCGGCTATAATGATTCTCAGAATAGTACCAACTATCAAATACTCAGAATCCCCTTGAAGTCGAATGACTGGTGACTTCTGAATTCCAATGTAAACTCACATCATATAGGAAAGTCCGATAAAACGAGTCTGTGTGCCTGTCATCAACCCGTCCTGATCTTATTTATATATATGTAAACTTCTAGAGTAAAACTTTCCCCTACTCGTTAACTTCCTTTCCCGTATCAATATCTTTTCGTTATCTCTTACTCACTAATCTATAAATCGTAATACTGCATTTAAATTCATAGTGTCAACTTTCCCTATAGCTTCAATAAGTCTCAATTCTCCGAAATCTCGAATGCAAACTCATTCCAGTTCCTTTAATTACTAATCCTTTTTTTCCCTCCAGGGTTCTTCCCTTAAATTAAATTAAAATCATTCTAAAAACTTCTTTGAAATGTCTCATAATTGTTCATTCAATCATAACATCCGATTGTCACATTTTCCCTCCATTCTTTCTCTATAGCATAGACATTCAAACAATTCAATTTGTAAAAATTTCTTACGAGTTTCCCTCTATACTTTATCGCCTCATTCTCGCACACAAATTTCTTTAAAAACATATCCAATGCCTCACAAAGCGATCACAATTACCCGTAACATCTAGCTCAAGTTCTTATATCAAAGTCTATCAATATCAGTAAGGCAGGAAACATACCTTTTCGAGGATCAATTTTAATTCTCATCAATTACCTCATAGCGGCATAATCAATTGCTTATTCACAATCAAATCATTTAGGGTTAGAATCAGGGACATCTTATACTATAATTTAGCTCTACGGCACGATATAAGATGAGAAGGAAGGGTCAGTGGTTCCTAAATTCCCTACAGCCTCTTGTTTATAAGTATGGCGCGCTTCACACCCATAAATAAGACTCTACTGGACACGGCTCATAGACACTCCCTAGAACGAACTGGTCTGATATCACTTTTATCACGACCCAACCGTAGGCTAGCGACGGCACTAAACTAACCTACTAAAGCACCCGAAAACGTATCTCATAATCATCTCTAGGTAGACCACAAAGATAGCTCATGGGTATCATGGTCTGTAAGGGCATATGCCATAAGATAATGGCATATTTCTATATAATCCTCAACAATTGTACTCATCATCACAAGCCGACAAGGCTGCCAAAATATCATACAACAATACAATAGGTTAACAACTATACGGTAGTGCCTACATAAAATACAAGTGACTAGGACATATACTAACCGTACACACATGTTTACGATCCTCTACATAGAATAAAAGTGACCATAAGGACTAATACCAAATAACACCGTAGCTCAAGTAAACAACATGAGATAAAGCTCCCGAGAATCCGCCGATAAAGCATGCTTAGCCTTTTTAAAGAAACATTTTTTCCATATATAATACCGTCTCCCCGCCACCATTGTACGAGTCCGTAGCGTCCACAAGGGTTAATCAACGCCCGCACGAGCAATGTACTGAGTATGTAAGGCATGAATAGTAGCATAATAAGAGATATGGAACAAAACATGATATAAAGAGATAACCTGTACATCTGTTTGCCTCATAAGGCGGATATCGTACATGCTTAGCTTTTTAAAGAAAACATTGTTCATGCATATCAAACATAATATCATCATTATCATCATAGGAAACATCTATCTTTAGCAATGGAAGAACTTTGAGAATCATGAACTTCTATCTTTAAACATCACGGGGAAAATCAAGGATATTATGAAAAACATGTTATGGGTTCATATAAGAAAAGAATCATGCCTTTGAGAAAGAAAAAGTAGTTTAGCCTTAACATACCTTTTTGGTCTCCTTAACTACTTAATGCTTATCCTCCCAAGCTTGTAATTCTACATCCAAGAGAATTAATACAATTGTTAGGCTTATCGTCATATGCTTGTCTTAAGCCTTCAAATTAAATCCTCTTAGAATCATTACGAAATTCTCAGTAAGATCCCGTTTCTATTATCTACTTCCTCCAAATTCTAAGACAAATCCCAAACATCATTAACAACATCAACCATAACATAATCAATATAATACATGACAAACGTATACAAATCCGTCCGAAACTTACTTCGAAAATCGGTCCATAAGTCAACAACATCAACATATCTATCTACCACCTTTATGCCATGTTTTCCCTTACTTAAAACCATTAAAATCCTCAAAAGAACGACGATTACGAAACTCAAGACGAAAAACATACCTTATAACTCGAAGAACTCGACCTAACCCAATTCAACGAAAGCTTATCTACCACAACTTCAATTAGGCACAGAAGCTCCTTCCATGAACTAGTTAAGGACTTTATGGCTCGATCTTCTCATAATTTGATTTGGAATGGGCTCGAGTGTCGAGCAGATCTCCCCAAAGGTTCAGGCGGTTCGTCGGTGAAAATACGTATCCCCAAAGTCGTGGCCCTTCTTTGATTCATCGAGATTCGTTGTTAATCTTACAAACTCGAGCTTAATTTGATGTATAAACTCATAAATTTGCTATATCTGTGTAAAAATATTGGACGAATGTCGCTGTGGGAGCTTGTGAGAAGCGCGGGAGACGAGAAATATTGACGAGGCGACTTGGCGGGTATATAGCACAGTCCAATCTCGCTGGGCTAATGTACGAAATTAAAGGGCCTTTTTTTAAGTGGCCTAGAATTTTCCCCATAGGTTCGCCAAGCCCGGGCACCATTTTAAAACGCCAACAACTCCCTACTCCGATGTCGTATTGACGAATGGTTTGTTGTGTTGGAACTACACTCGACGAACTTCATTTAGGCTCTTGAAACACCTCAAAACTTGTGATATACCAGGAGATATACCTCTCTGAAGTTGACCCAAAATTTATGTCCAAAATTCTACCAAATTTTTTCAAATTTTCGACAAACTTATTTTCTTTGATTTGTTTGATCCCGAAATCTTTTGAAACTTTTCTTACATGATATTTATCATTAATTATACTTGATAAGGGTCATGTCCTTTGGTTCCAAGATTGTCCTTCTTGGTTATAACTTACGAGATCATAATTCATCCTTTACTTTATTGTTACGTACTTTCTATGGCTTGTACCTTTCAAAACTTCACGAGACGTCTCCGATACTCCATTAATATGGTGAAATACGTGGCATGCTCATGCTCTGAAAGTGCGAGGTGTAACAGTCGGAGCATCTTTCTTGAGGAGTTTGTGGATTGGTTCTATGATTACTGTGGACTGGGCGATGAAGCGTCCAATGTAATTCAACCTTCCTAAGAAACTCATGACCTTTTTCTTCATTATTGGTGGTGGTAGTTCTTGGATTTCTTTGATCTTTGTGGGATCTAACTCAATACCACGATGACTGACTACGAATCCTAGTAATTTTCCAGCAGGCACTCCAAATGCGTATTTTGCAGGATTCAACTTCAAATCGTACTTGCAGAGTCTGTCAAAGAATCTTCTTAAATGTGCGAGGTGGTCCTCACCCACCCAGGATTTGATGACGAAATCATCCACATACACCTTGATATCTCTATGCATCATATCATGAAAGATGGCAGTCATCGCCCTCATTTAAGTGGCGCCGGTATTCTTGAGTCCAAAAGGCATTACCCGGTAATGACACCTCCCCACTGCGTGTGATGAATGCCGTTCTTTGAGCATCTTCTTCATCCATGCATCCGATGATAGCCCACGTAAGCAATCCACAAAAAGATTGCACCTCGTGGCGCGATTATCAATAGGCATACGTGAATGTTTAGGAATGGGAAATTATCCTTTGGGGTAGCGCGGTTAAGATCATGGTAGTCCACACAAATCCTTGTTTTCCCATCTTTCTTTGTTACGGGGACTATGTTGGCTAACCATGTCGGGTAGCGTGTCACCTCAACAACTCCTGACTGAATCTATTTTTATACTTCTTCTTTAATTCGGATGCTGACATCAGGCTTAGGCTGCCTGATTTTCTGATTTTCTGGATTTCCCGACCTACTAAAGTGATCAAATTTGGGATTTTTGAATCCTTTTGGTAGACCCAGGTTCGGGTGTATGCACAGATCAGAGTATCTTAGCCTAACTTTCTTTTCAGAGCTATGTTCTAGTTCAACAATTTTCTTCCCCATTTCCTTCTCGATCATGTCTATTCTTGCTTCAAAGAACATTTTCAAGTTCTCTAGTTCTGGCGAAGAGTCAATATGCATGACATGGTCTTGAAAAGTGACATTTGGTTGCACGGGGTGAATCACAGGAACTCCTGTCGCCCGAGGGGCTTGATAAGAATTTGCGTTTGTAAAGGTGGCTTGGTGTTTTCAAAAGTTTGGTGGGAGGAATTTCCCACATGGGTGGTATTTCGACATAGTGGAGTTTGAAAAGTAGCCCCAGTATGGGTTTGTGGGAAATGGTTAGGAATTAGTAAATCCAAATTTGGGAAAGTGGGTGGAGGTCTCGTAGCCTGAGCATTAGTAGCATTTTCCTTTTCGGCCCTCAGGCGGTCCGCTTCTTCTCTAGCTTCAGCCAATTGCCTAATCGAGGCTAACGACGCTCTTCAAAGGCATTCCCGGCTATGTCGGTACTTTGGGGTACCTTCGACTAAAAAAGCAGTTGTTCGGTGGCGGAGTTTGCATGTTTTCTTCTTGAGGGTTTAAGGATCCGCGGCGGCTTTTGATAAGTAATCGGAAAGCCCCGAATCGACCCTGTCTATAAGAGAAAACAATTCAAAATCTCCCAAGTGAGCGTTAGATTTAACCACGAAACACAAGATATCACGTTGTTTATAGTTTATAACACGTAGATTCATATATTTTATTTCAACTCTTGACCGATTCTTATTCCAAGGGTATTTTGGTCTTTTTGTATTTTTGGGAATATTAACTTTTTGGTAAGTGGTTTGTACGGTTGATTTGCTTCTACCCATCATGTACTAAGGGGGATTTAGATTTTTATTATAAACGGACCGATTCTTAAATAGACTGCCTACGTATTCCACTAAAGGCAAATCAGGTCCATCCGTAGTTCAAGCATACACAGAAAAGGTTTTTTTCTATGCTACCCGAAACTTAGTTTTCTACCCTGACCAGGCCTTATGTAGGCTTCCCACAAATCCCCCACGGGACATCAAGTTGGCGTGGTTCCGTTTCTATAAAAAGGGAAAGGGATACTCCATCTTAGTGAAAGCAGTAAAGGGATACTTATGTTTTTCTACCTAACCATACTAAGCAGGTATTCATTGTCTTCTTCATCTCCGTCTTCTATCCTTGTCTTCCCGTAACAATCCAAATGTGGGCTTCATTCACGAGGCGATCCAGTTCAAGCTTGAAATCCACACATTCTTCAATGTCGTGGCCAGGGCGGCCATGGTGATACACACAAACACTTTCTTTTGGAGATCTTGGGCGACCCTGATAGGTTTGTGGCACTGCTTTTATCTTCTTCATGCTACATAGTAGGGAGTGGATCCTGGAGTATGACTCTTCGAATTTAGAAAAGTCGCTTCTCCAAAACCTAACCTTTGATATCCTTTCTGGATGATTTCTTTCTTGGTCATGAGTCAGGAGAGAGTGGGGCCCCCACAGTTGGCTAATTCTCCCTTGGTCAATCCATTGGATAAGTTTCCTTTACAATGCTCCACACTCATTAGCTGTATAACCTGGTTGGCTTTGGTGGTAGAGGCATTTTCTGTAAATCATGGAAGGAGCACGTGGTGGCAACAAATTTGGGCTTTGCACGTATACTCCAAAGCTTCCCAAAGTCTCCAAGAGTTCTTGTTTGGACAACTCTGCTGGCATACCCCAATTGTGCGATCTTGTGCCCTTAAGAACAATTGTGCATGAAAGTGGAGGTTCCTCGAGCTGAGATTCGCGAGGGTCTCCATAGACTTTCAGATTGGGGATAAGGAGTTCGTCGTCTCCATATGGTATGGGGTCAAGCCCTTCTTGTCAATCGAGCGGGACATAACTCTCAAGTGATGCTTGTGCCTTTTTCCTGTTTTACCCGATTGTGGTGGTGTTGCTTTGTTAGTTCCTCAACATAAGCTAGGAGAGTTTTTGTTTCTTTCATTTTCTCTTTGGCCGCCTTAGTGGTTTGTACAGCCTCTTTCATTGTGGTAGCGGCTAGGGCCATTCTATCATCCTATTGTCGGGAGGGCCATTCATACAAATATCATAGAGATATCGGTAATATTTCGAATTTCGGAAGTAGCTGCACAACCTCCAAGGGAGAGCCAGCCTGCTGAACCAGATCTAGATAAATTGCGGAGCAAACGTGAAACTTTTTCTTACGCAACCGATCAATCTAGGGTGCCCATTGTAAAGGTTCTATTTTTTCGATTCGTATTTGCACTTGCCTCATTTAAAAAGGAAAGTGTCCCGGGGAAGTACGGTTGTCAATCGTACTGGAAAAGAGGAAAAAATGTACTTCTACGTAGATTGTGCTCTAAATGGTCTTATTTTAGAGTCACCACCTAATTTTTAGGAAATTAGGAAAACCAGTCCGAAAAGGTTCATTCGAAACAGTTAAATTGTAAAAGAATCCTAATCTAACCAGCGTATGGGTAAAGGTTCTGGTGTTCCCCCGGGGAAGGTGTTAGGCATCCCTAAGATTCAGGATCCGTAAAATACGATTGACCTACGGGTTCTAATAGTATGCCTTTGTAAATATAAATTGATTGTGATAAAAGCAGTTTTTGTTCATATTTTCACAAATAGAAATTAGTCATTTATGTAAAATATACCACGTTTCAAGAATCAAAAGTAGTAAAATTTTGCCCAAAATTGGGCGTTTAGGATGTCGGACTAGAACACTTAGGCTAATACCCGAAGGCTCTTAGCCTAAGTAGGACTCTACGTAAGTCCACCCAAAAATAGTTTTGAAAAAATATTTTAGAGTATAGAAAAATAATTTAGGTATACTATTATAGTCCATATAATATGCTACATATATATATAGTCCATTTTTATTCTTGTTTTTGCTAAGTTTTAGTCAAATTTTATTTTTTAGCCTGAGTCTAAATAATCATAGTTAGTCTCACAAGTTTTGCCCAAATCAGTCCACACGTCCAAGTCCATAGGTCTTACGTAAATGTTCAAATCAGTCTCACATTTCACAAAGTTGGCCGTTTTGGTCCCTTTAAATCAAATCGTCTCCCAATTTGTATTAATGCCTCAAAATTAGTCTTATCTTTTATGGCAAATTCATTTTGAAGTGCCTTTTTAAAACAAAATCTCATAAGGGTTCCACTAGCACAATAATTATGCAAATAACAATTTAAAGTACATAATTTAAATGAGGTAGAGAATTCGGGCCGACCAAGCCCAAAAAGGAAAATATTTATGCAATCAGTCTCGTCTTAATTCTAACGTATGCTCCATTTCACTCCAAGTTGGGTTGACTTGATCTAGATACGTTAGTGGGAATGGGTTTTGGATGGACAGAAAGGTAAAGGACATGCATGACATTAGTATATGCTCACAAATTAAATTAAGTACAAGATTTAAAACTATAATGATAATTATTACAATGCCCAAGAAATGAATTACATTAGATTTAGGCCAAGCCCATGTAATAATGACTCAAATATTGTCCCTAACATCGCAAAAAGAAGGCCCAAAACAATGATAGCAGCTCAGATACACAAATCACAAATGATGGGCCCAAGCAGTGGGCCCAAACTCACTCTCTTCTTAAATTCTCTTTAAGGGTTAAAGCTGTGGTATACGTAATATACCACTGATATACTACGTAGTTTTCTTCTGAAATTACTAAGTGACAAGACTCAAATATACATGATATACTATCAGTGTATCACTAATATATGAAGAGCAAAACCCTTTAAAGGGCATATGCTCCATAAACAATACACATTCAGTTAACTATGACTGTAAACACCACATTCAAGTCATGTACAGGCCACAAATTCCCCAGAAATCCACACAATTTCAAACTCAAGTTTTGGCTACTGACCAAAACTTGAACAATCAAACATAGATACAAGGCCAGTTATCACAGAAGCAAAAAATGCCACAGAGTAGTTCATCAGACACAAGGTGAAGAAGACACACAACTTTAGGCAATATAAAGATAACTAAGGCAAACAAGTGTTTGAGACTCAGAAGTTAACCATAGCATAATTAGGAAGAACATGAATGTAGGATAACACAGAATTTAACTATGGCATAAAGAATAGCTAAGACAGGATCAACAAATTCCTAAGAGGGTGAAGCTAACATAGGTGCAAACATAGTTCAAACTGCAAACATAGCAAATCACAAATGACAGGAGACTTATATGAGAGCAATTACAGATCCAGATAGTCCTAATTGTGGTCAAAATGGGTTCATGACACTGTCATGGGCTCAAAATACTATACTAAAACTGTTATGGTCACAAACAAGCAGGAAGAGGTGGGAAATCATGTACATGGGCCATAGAAATTCACAAACCAGCTACAAAGGCAAGTACAAGTAGGCAGGTACCACAGTTATTCTTGTAAAAGCAGTTTTGATTTCAATTTTAGCATGACATTGAGTATCAAAGTTCAGAACCAAACATAGCATAATTAAGGAAGGCATGGCACACTTTTAGGTGGCTAGACAAGTAGTGTTGATAGTGGAAAGGCAAAGAAGTAAAGCAGTATAAGATTAAGGTAAATGAGACAGAAAACAGGCTAAGGACCATACTCATAGTCTTTATTTCTGAACTTTCTAGGAGGGAATTCAGCAATCAAAGGAGACTAAGTGATGAATTAGCCAATCATGAGTTCATTTTAGTTAGCAAGAAACTGGAACAATGATAGGAACCATTCTTAAACTAGTCTGTACCTGTCCAAGGGTCATAGTAGCTAGTAATAGGTCCTAAGTTATTTTCAGGCAAGTTTTAGTTTAAACAAGTCATGGTATAAAGCAATGCAAGCCATAAATTCATCAATACCCCCACGGTTTCAAGTCAAGATCTAGGATGAACACAGAATGATCTCAGCTTAGTCACAAAAATCATCTCAACACAGCGAGTCCTATGTATACATTGGCTCGCAGTCTCAAAGATAATCTAACTGATCTTTTTCCAAAAAAAAAAAAAAGAAAAAAAAACACATATAGACCAAAACAATGTATGTAAACTAAATGTGGTCCAACAAGCCACAACAAAGGTAAAGCGGAAAGATGACATTTATCTTTTCAATATTTTGACAAGATATCGCTCATAGTTCAATTTTGACAAGCACATAAGGAACAAAATAGACATGAGGCACCCTCAAGTTTTTACAAATGAACAATAAGTTATATGCTCAAGTATACAGGTATCTCATCAGTTTTCTTAAAATAGCTTTAATTCTAGTTCAAAACCCTTATTCTTAGTCTTTTAGGTGACATTATTAGGCAAGGAAAGGCAAAGTGCAAGCAACACAGATATCACATGTAAGCCACCTATTCAACTTCTTAAAAGCAAAAGATATTACGCCCAACAAGGTATAAATCTTAATCACCTCAATACCGTTTTAAAGAGAAATTTAATCGTAAATCGTGCTCTCCAAGAAGCCAAGCACATAGAAGGAAAGAACAAGAGACCGAGCTAATATTAAGTTCTACTTTTCGCTTCCTAGGCTTAGTTTAACCCCTTTTTACTCCTACTTATTCAACAACAGCACATGTAGAACCGCCTATTTAGCACTTCAAAATTCAAACTAAACATAACAGCTTCCTAGCTAACTGGCCAACAAGAGAAGAGGAGACTTGTAATCACAAAAAGAGATCCATACACAATAGTTAAGCAAAAACAGCCTCCTTCTTTCCTTTTATAGCAGAATCTAGGTAAATATTAACAATACACACAGATTCAGAGGTGAGTTTTAAGACTTCAATGATTCCACTAGTAGGATAGAGATATTACCTCTTGCAAAGGCAACCTAAAGATCAAATGGGGAGATTGAATCAAGCCTTCAACAACAATCACTCCAAAAACCTTTTGCAAGCCTTTTTTTTTTCAAGTATAATGCATTGTTTTTTAGAGTAATATCCTCTATATTAAGGTAGTATATATATATATATATATTAGTAATGTAGGTATATATGTAGTATATTTTGGGTAAATCATCAAGAGATTCAAACCCTCACAAACGAGTACTAGTAGTTAAAATTCTCTCTTTTTTTCAAAGAAAAAAAGATCCTTTTAATGTTGCACACAATATCTATTTATAGCATGAAAGAATCTACCCTAGTGGACAAAATGGAAAATTCTAGGTCCTTCCCAAATGAATTTCCCTCAATTCTACAAATCGAATTCAAAACGAGTAAAACAAAAAGGGATTCTATCCCAATCATACTAATGGTACAAATAATCTCTAAAATCACACAAAATGGTACACCAAAGGACAAAATGATTCCAAATCAGTACATATTAGGGTAATAGAAATCACGAACACATGTCTAGTCACACACAAAGATAAAAATCATACCAGAAACGATCCAAAAGGACCGTTGAAAAATAATCCAAACCTTACACGTTGAAACAATGAAGACGAGGTAGTGGTGTTGATCCATAAGAAATGGGCCACACACCATTTCCCATTGTGGCGTGGTATTAAGGTGCTGAGCCTTTTTAGGCTCGGGCCATGGTATCCCACAACACGAGAAATGAAGGGACATACTTATATGTGATCAAAAATGGTGGACGAATGGTGAAATCGACGGCGCCCACCTATCAAAACCCCAAAGGCCATCGATTCTCTCAAAAGAGAAAGAGATGAAATATACTTAGTAGTAAACAAAGTGCCGGGTTCCAAGAAAAAATGCTCGTAAAGGGTATGAAGGTATAAAGGGCGGGGGAATATATTATTTCTATTCCCCCCCCCCCCCAAAATATAATGCACATTTTTAAAAATATAGTACATAGTTAAAAATTAATTAACACAAAATGCCCTTGTAAAATAATGTTTTGGCAAGATAAAAATCGTAATACGTCGTTTTAAAAATACGAGCTTCGAAACGAGCCCAATATCGACATACTTTTGAGTAATATTTAAAAATGGAAAACAAATGGGGAAAAAATGAGAAAGAACCATACGTCTTTTTAATTCACAATTTTCCCGATTTCCAGAAGATATGTATCTTCTTTTCAAAGCACTTTTTGGAAAAGAAATAACTCGTAATTTCTTAACGTTAATTTTTATGAAAATAATAATTAAACGTCAATTTTTTGCAATTTTCTGGTTTTTTAAAATTTTTTAATTTTTAAGGTTGCATCCTTACTCCGTCTTTCACCCCGGGAATTTTGAGAATTAAAATATGATTTAGGGGTTTAAAAATTTAAAAGGGCCAACACCCACGAGAGTCGTTCCCTTTAAATTTTAAGCCGTCCAATCTCGACTCCCCAAAACCTTTTTATTTTGCAAAAAAAATCGCGACCGATTGATACACACCGCATAATCCGGGTTTTCCCGCAAAGGAGGAGGCCGTCCCCCAAAAGAAGCCGAACTAAAAAATTCCCGTTTTTCCAGACCAAGGATAGGGGGTAGACCCAAACCCAAGGGGCCCCCCCGCACTTAACCACCGCCCCGGGGGAAAACCCCCGGGTCGCAACACGGGAGCTCGGATTTTCCAACAAAATCACTTAAAGTCTTTTACCGAGTCGAACTATTTTGGCCCGAATTTTTTACATCCCGAGATCCGGGGGAAACCCCCGGGGGTTGGGGTTCCGGGCCCACGTGTGAATTGCTTTAAAACAAGGGCAAGAGAGTAGGGGGCCGTAAAAAAATTTGGGGTCAAATTTCTTGCTCCAAGGGGCCCCCCCATCCCCGAACACCAAAAGGGCGCTTTTTTACACCTAATTTTTGACCTCCCATAATTTATTTTAAGTTTTCGGGGTCCCGAATAATAAATAAGATCGAGCACACCCTTAAAAGGTCTAGGTAATTTTTTTAAAAAAAAATTTTTTGGGATAGATAAAAGATCTCCAAAAATATTTTTTAAAATTTTTTGGAAATTAATTTTTGGGTTTTTATGACATTCAAGGAATATTTTTATTGAAATTAATCAAAGGCAAAAACAATTTTTAATAATTATTTGCTTAATTTATTAAATCAAGAAAAATTATATTAATGAGTAATTTATTCTATTTTATTGTCCAAGGCACTTTGAGTAATTAAAAGAATCGACCATTTTACCCCTCAAACCTTGATTTGTGTTTGTGTAGTTGTTTAATTGGTAAATTACCCGGTTAATTAATTTAGGACCAAGTTTGCAAAATAATTTTAATGAGTCATTTTTTTAAATTAACGAAGTCCTAATAGGCTAATAATTTTTTTTTATTTGGGATATTTATCCTCGACCCTTTCCATACATATAAAATATCGCTATGTATATCCCAATATACATGGTGTATATATATATGTTTTACATATATGGCCCGTTTTAAAATAATAAAAAGGACCGGGCCCACCAAAATCTAAGACCCGTCCACTAATGATTAGGGGGGGTAATTACTTTTTCCCCCCCCCCCCCCCCATTTCATTTCGACCCAGGATCTCGTGAAGAGAAAAGGGAGGCGCGCTGGGGGAAAAACCCTGCGCCGCCCCACCGCCACACTTCAACCGCCCCCCGTTTTTTGGGTTTTGTCCCATCGCGAGTTGAGTGTATAGCGGGGAGAGGAGAAGCATTAATGTTCGTCTTCCTCCACAAAATCGGGCCAAATGGCCCCCAAAGGACGACCCCCTTTCTTTTTATTTTTCCGTCATTTATGTTGGTGTTGAAGTGATTTGAGCCATTGATTTCATTTTTAACTCAAATCTAGACTGTGTGTTGGATTTTTGAGTGAAGTCTTGTGTAAATCTACAAGTCCCACATCGGTTGTATAAGTTCTGAGATGTTTTCTGGGGTTCTATAAATAGAACCCCATTTGTTAAAAAAAAAAAAACGAAAAAAAAAGGAGGTTGGAATCGAGAAAGGCTTGAAAATTATGATTTTTTCAAAGTTTTTAAGTTCCATTAGTCAAATTTTAAGCAGTAAAGGTTTCGCTTTTTTTTGTTCTAAAGTTTTGATTTTATTTGGGGTGGTGTGTGTAGTTTGGGCATTGGAAGGATAGAAGCATCCAAGTCCATTGCTTTCCCTGGTTGCACTCGCAAAAGGTAAATACTTTTTAGTTTATTGCTTTCCATTTATATTTCTCTCTATATCATGCTTTTTTAGTGTGATTAAGAGTATTATCTGTGGTTTAGAATATAGTTTAAGCTTATATGCTTGTTTGATTTAGATCCCCATTTAGATTTATGTCTATATCATGCTTATATATTATGATTAAGCGCATTATGTGTGGTTTAGAATGTAGTTTAAGTTATTATGTTTGTCTAATGCGTGTAATGAGTCTTGTGCTTTGAATTAGGATCAAAGGGGTCATATATCATGTAGGTTAGTCTTAGGTCATGATGTGTTGGTTCGGGTTTTTTGGTT
>NC_081346.1:45840699-46002391 GCF_029784015.1 Lycium ferocissimum
GCCTTATGCATGATTTTTGTTGCATTATACATACATGTTTTTGATACACTGATTCGGTATCTTCTCTCTCTATACTTTTACTTCAGTCATGATTTGGATTTCTGTACTCTATGCTTTACATACTCAGTACATCTTTCGTACTGACCCCCTTTCTTCGGGGGTGCGTTTCATGCCCGCAGGTACTGAGATTCGTGATCCGCCAGTGTAGGCCACACATTCTGCTATTACAGAGCGCTCCTTTTGATCCGGAGCCCACATTTTGGTGTATACCTTTGTCATGCATATGCTTCGTAGATATTTGATTATTTGGGGTACGGCGGGGCCCCCGTCCGTCATATGTTTCCGATATGATTTGTAGAGGCACAGTAGTCATATATGTGGGTCGTGGGTCCTATGTGTGTTCGTTTTATTCGTGATTTGTGTCTTAATTCGGTCCCGTACTCGCTATGGCGGCCGTGATGGCCCATATGTTGTATGTGTGTATATATTCGGCGATGTGTATTCCGCCGCCCTTTTGACTTTGATATGATATTTTACGTACGCGCGACCGCTTAAGATAATATTTTGCTTCAGTTGTTTAAAATGATGAATATGAAATCTGTGTTACGCTAAAATATGACGATTCGGTATGCACGTCTGTTTGGGGTGTCCGAATAAGTCACCAGTCGCGGCCTACGGGGCTGGGTCGTGACACTTAATCCACCTGTAGCCACTAACACCCTTAAGGCCAAACATATTACCAAGTAGAACAAATAGAATCCTACCAAGCACACAGTAAACCTTCAATTTTTTAAACCAAACCTTATTAAATAAGACAAACATGATCAAACTAGGTCCCTTCATAACAAGTCTCCAATCTTTAGACAATCTCCAAAACAAACACACTATCAAATAAATTACTCAGCACCAGATCAGACGCCTCACTTTAATAGGCCTTTAGCCTTTTTTTGAGTTAACCTTCAAGCCAAAACACATTTTCAAATGGACACAGCCAAGAATGTAAGTCAAATAAATCAGTCAAAGGTCCTATAACTTCGAACCAAACCCTGAACCAAGCACTGTTACATGGAACACATAAGACTAAGCCCAACATGATACTTAACAGACCTCTTTGATCCTAATTCAAAGCACAAGACTCATTACACACATTAGACAAACATATTAACTTAAACTACACTCTAAACTACACATAATGCACTTAATCATAATAAACAAGCATGATATAGATAGAAATCTAAATGGGGATCTAAATCAAACAAGCATATCAACTTAAACTATATTCTAAACCACACATAATACTCTTAATCACACTAAACAAGCATGATACAGATAGAAATCTAAATGGAAAGCAATAAACTAAAAAGTATTTACCTTTTGCGAGTGCAACTGGGGCAAGCAATGGACTTGGATGTTTCCATCCTTCCAATGCCCAAACTCAGCCACCAACACCATAACCAAATAAAAATGCAGAAACTTTAGAACTAAAAAAAAACAAAACCTTTCGGCTATGCTTAAAATGTTGACTAACGGAACTTAAAAACTTCAAAAAAATCATAATTTTCAAGCCTTTCTCGGTTCCAACCTCTTTTTTTTTTTTAACAAATGGGATTCTATAAAATAGAACCCCAGAACACATCTCAGAACTCATAAAACCGATGTGGGACTTGTAGATTTACACAAGTCTTCACTCAAAATCTAAAACACGGTCCAGATTTGAGGTAAAAATGAAATCAGTGGCTCAAATAACTTCAACACCAACATAAATGACGAAAAATATAAAGAAAAGGGTGGGTTTGTACCTTTAAGGGTTGTTATATATAGCAAAGTCATGATGTCATCCTCATTTTTTCACTCCCTAAGTCAGATGCAAACCCTAAAATATCTCTCCCAATATTTTCTATCATATTAGAGAAGTTGTAGCAAGATCCGAGCCCCGTGAACCCGAGCTAGTGAAGGGAAAGTTGTTCCTAGGGTTTTATTGAAGTTGTTGAGCTTAAGAGTTGAATGTGAATCTTGATTTTGGAAGTTCCAGTTCCTTCAAGGTATGCATATGATTCTTGCCTTCTTTTTTTTTTTTGGAGTTAACTACCAAGAGTTTTAGTGGTTTAAGGTGAAGGAAATGGTGTTGTGGAGGCATAAACTAGTTTGTTGATATGGTTGCCTCGTGAGCTATTTTTTATTAGATTTTTGGAGCGACTCTTACTTGTTTATGTTGCCATATGATGTTGTTGTTGTTGTTGATGATGATGTGTATGTAGTGTGCTGTTTTGGAAGTTGGATTAGAGTGGGAATATTAGGGGAAAATATTGTCCGAGATTCGTTAAGTTCCTTTCGTACTTAAATTGGATAGTAAGTGATGTAAATGGTCTAATTGTGGCCTATGTTATCTTGATTGTAGACTTACTAGTTTAAGAAGTAGACGTTGGACGATTAGATACGCTTCAAGATATGTTAAGGCTATCCTTTCTTTCATTTTGGCATGATCCTTATGATATGAGCGAATGAACGAGCTTCCATATTACTCTACTCTTAGAAGCATCACGAGTACCTTAGTCTTTGATGTTCCTATACCCCTTTTTATGATTGTTCCTTCTGTTTTTGGGTCTTTCGATCTCATACATTGATGATGTTAGTTCAAAAGATGTCTATCGGAGGTAGTACGACCTTATGTCACTCCGACAGTTCTATTTACTTATTTTATTTATGCATTGCATTCATTTGTACATATGCACATTGACCCATGACCAGAAGGCGTTATATAAACATATAGTATATGTATATGGGGTACGGAGAAAGGGATAGGCATTATATACGCATTACCACCTAATCAATTAGTGCGGAGTGATCATGATAATGATGAAGGCCACAGAGAGGCTGATGGGATATGATATATGGATCGGGTTGTACGTTCCTCAGTACTAACATATGATATATGGATCGGGTTATACGTTCCTCAGCACTAACAGTTATACTATTACCTATGCATATCATACATAGATACTCCCAGATGTTTAGTCGCAGATGTATTCAAATAGTTGGATTGGCTTCCGTGTTTTAGATTTCTTCCATGATCCTTATGTACATGTTGTTCTTATGCCTTACATACTCGGTACCTTATTCGTACTGACTCCCCTATTGCTCGGGGGGCTGCATTCATGTCCGCATGTTCCGGTAGACAGACAGGCGGTCCAGCTCAGTAGGACTTTCACCCAGCGGTAGTCAGTGCGCTCCACTTAGTTCGGAGCTGCATTCTATTTTTGGTATGCTATTCTTGATATGTATATACATGGGTATGACGGGGCCCTATCCCGTACTTTCTACAGCTTTGCATTTCATTAGAGGTCTGTAGATAGCAGTATGTAGTTGAGATGTTGTGTAGCCTTGTCGACTCTTATTCTTTTGATGTACAGAACATGTTGCTGCCTAGTCGGCTTGCACTATTATTCTTAGTATATATGTATATAGGTGGATATGATTTCTTGGTGCAGAGTCCATGGTGTTATTCTTACAAGAGTCAGTATAGTTCGGTTACAAGTCATATATGGGCCACCCTGTTATTCAAAGGAGATTCAGGTGCGAGTATAGGGGTGTCTGATCAGTAGAGGTCAGGCACTCGTCATGACTAGTCGGTTTGGGTCGTGACAATTACCCTCCCCCCCCCCACCCTTTAATCGTTAGTGGACCGAGTCTGGTCCGTTTTGGACTTGGCCTGGTCCCTTTTTGTTATTTTTTAAAAACGGGTCTGGTATATGTATACATATATATATGCACTATATATATTGGTATATACATGGTGTATATTTATATGTATGGAGGGTCGAGGATAAATGTCCCATATAAAAAAAATCAATTATTAGCCTATTAGGACTTAATTAATTTTAAAACATGACTCATTAAATATCATTTTGCAGATACTGGTCCTAAATTAATTAACCAGATAATTTACCAATTAAACAACTACGCAAACACATAGAATCAAGGTTTGAGGGGTAAAATGGTCGATTCTTTTAATTACTCAAAGTGCCTTGGACAATAAAATAGAATAAATTACTCATTAATATAATTACTCAAAGTGCCTTGGACAATAAAATAGAATAAATTACTCATTAATCTAATTTTTCTTGATTTAATCAATTAAGCAAATAATTATTCAAAATGGTTTTTGCCTTTGATTAATTTCAATAAAAATATTCCCTGAATGTCATAAAAACCCTAATTAATTTCCACAAAATTTAAAATATCCTGGAGATCTCTTTATTAATTTAAAGGGGCGAAATATTATTCCAAATAATTTTATGAAAAATTACCTAGACCCTTTAGGGTGCGCAGTTGATCTTATTTATCGACCAAGGACTCCGAGCACTTAAAATAAATTACGGGAGGTCAAAAATTAGGTGTCAACAATTTTCCGTTTGGTGTTCGAGAATGGCAGGACCATTCCTGAGCAACGAAATTTGACTAACCCTAATTTTTGTCGGACCCGACTCATCTTGCCCTTCAATTTCAAGCAATTCACACATGTGTGGCCGGACCCTGGCCTCCGGGTTTCTTACATATCTCGAGATGTATGAGAATTTAGGCCACCTGTAATTCGACTCGATAAAAGACTTTAAGTGATTTAGCCGGAATGTCCTGAGACTCCCGATGTTGCGACCGGAGTTTCCCTAAACGATGGTTAGAGTGTGGCCGACTCCTGGGTTTTGAGTCTACCTACATATCCCTAGTCTCTGAGAATTAGGCCACATGTAGTTCGACTTGCTGGAGAAGAGCATCCCCTTTTTTGCAGGAATACTTTCAGATTTTACCGGTGTATATCCGACCGGTCGCGATTTTTTAGCAAAATAGACAGATTGTGGCTGAGTATGAGATTGTAAGGCTTCCAAGTCCTGGCTGGAGAGCTTGACACTCATAGGCACCCTAGCTTGACTGGTTGCGTAAGAAAAAACTTCACGTTTGCTCCGTAATTTGTCTGGATCTGGTTCAGCAGGCTGGCTCTCTCTTGGAGGCTATGCACCTACTTTCGAAATTCAAAAATATTTTTGATATCTTTATGATATTTGTATGAATGGCCCTCTTTTCAGCAGGAAAGTAAACGTGCAATGGCCCTCTTAGCAGTTTGTATGAATGGCCCTCTCGGCAGCAGGAAAGTAAACGTGCAATGGCCCTCTTGGCTGTTTGTATGAATGAATGGCCCTTCTCGGCAATATGTATGAATGAATGGCCCTCTCGGCAATATGTATGTATGAATGGCCCTCTCGGCAATATGTATGTATGAATGGCCCTCTTGGCATCAGGAAAGTAAACATGCAATGGCCCTCTCGACAATATGTATGAATGAATGGCCCTCTTGACAGCAAGAAAGCAAACGTGCAACGGCCCTCTCAACAGTATGTATGAATGAATGGCCCTCTCGGCAATAGGAAAGTAAACGTACAATGGCCCTCTCAGAAGTATGTATGAATGAATGGCCCTCTCGGCAGTAGGAAAGTAAACGTGCAATGGCCCTTTTGGCAGTTTGGACTAATGAATGGCCCTCTCAGCAGCATGTATGAATGAATGGGCCTCTCGGTAGTAGGAAAGTAAATGTACAATGGCCCTCTTGTCAGTTTGTATGAATGGCCCTCTTGTCAGTTTGTATGAATGGCCCTCTCAGCAGCAGGAAAGTAAACGTGTAATGGCCCTCTTGGCAGTTTGTATGAATGAATTGAAAGGAATGTAAAGAATGGAAGAATCGAAAGGAATTAAAAGATGACAGATATAGCCCTTGTGGCTGAATAATCTTTCTTTCGTCCGTAGTATGGGTCGTGACCTTCGTAGTCGAATATGCCCCTTTGTCTTTGTCATGACCCTTTCGGCCAGATATGTCTTTTTGCTCATTCATTGCGACCCTTTTGGCCTGATATGTCTTGGTCGCTTGTTTGTTATAGGACCCTCGTGGTCGGATATGTCTTTGCCGTTCATTCTTTTCATGACCTCCATGGTAGGACATGCCTTGGCCATCATTTGTTTTGTTGACCCTTTTGGTCGGATATATATATATATATATATATATATATATATATATATATATATATATATATATATATATATATATAAACGCTCATCATCCTAACCCTTTTCGGGTCGATAAGTCTTTTCTCGCTCATTTCTCGTCAGACCTTTTGGTCTTTCCTTCGGCGAGCCGTGGGAAAACCAGTAAGTGGCGTGCCTGCTGTCCTGCTACAATCCTGCATCCACAGAAAAATTGTGAGTTTCCTAAAAGCCCGTCTAGTGGCTCCTCTTGACGCTCTTCCGAGCCCTCTTGGGCTCGGTATTTCGAGAGATTGTTTTAGAGCGTACTTATACTAATGGGTGTATTTTGGAAATCTAAAGTAAAATTTTGTAAAGCACATTGTTCTCTATATATTTTTTGGAAAAATCTTTTGTCATGACATGTGACTTTGAGCGAGGTCTTTCGGATCTTCCGGGAGCTATGATTGCTGATTTCCGAACTAATGGAAGAATTTTATGATCTTTCTTGAAAATTCTGTCTCAGCTTTGGGTTTGCCTTGAGCGGCCCCTGCTACTTCTCATTACGCGGGTTCTTCCCCAGTGTAGGGCTTTGTTTTGCTATCTCCCTGTTGATTGTTCCCGATAGGAATTTTTGAGACCCTCTAAAAAATGCTGCCCCAATGTAGGGTTGACGCTGGCCGACTCTTGTAACGGTCCTCGTAGTTTGATCTCATTGATTCCATCCTATCTTATTGTCTCTAAGGTTTTCCTAATGGCTTCTGGGTTTTTCTTTTATGACGACCGAGCTCAAAAGCTCCTACGTATCCTATCGCAAAGATAAATTCAGGTCGAACGTAGTTCGGGATAAAGTAATTGAGTTTTTGGGTTTACTAATAATGTGACCAGGTCCGATATGGACTGCCTATGTATCCCACTGTGGGGAAGTCAGGTCATTGTGTAGTTCATTTACAAAGAAGGATACACATTTCTCATCCTGTTACGGAAGTACGGTTACAAGGAAATGATAAGGCAATTACAAGAAAATGGAATCCTAAATGTAGTATCTCTTGAGCGCGTTTGCATTGATGACTTTAGGCCACTCTTGTCCATCCATCTCGGCTAGGACTATAGCTCCTCCCGAGAGTACTTTCTACGACCATGTACGGCCCCTGCTAGTGTTATAACCCGCATTTTAGTATAATCGGATAATTCGAAACAATCGCGGGACGACAACGAGCGAGGCCATATTTTATTCTGTTTGGCATATGAGTTGATTATGAAAAATTTAGAAGTGGAATTAATGAGAAAGGTCAAGGGCAAAAAAAGGAAATTCGCAATATGACTCGTGGAAATATGGAGAAAGATGAAGGGCAAATTTGAAGTTGGAAAAAATTTTGTTTTCATGAATTACAAGAACTAGCCTAATAATTGGGCTTGGAATTTTTTTTAAAGAAAATTTGAAGGCCCAACCGGCCATGTAGGGGGGTCCAAGCCCACAATGAATTAAGCTTGGTCAATAAATAAGATGACTAAGTCATCTTTGATCCATAATTCTCTAGAAATTTCAAGAAAACAAAAGAAAGAAAAGAAGGAGAAAATTCAAGGGCCATTCGCCATAGCAAGAAATCCCAAGGAAAATTGATAAAATTCTTTCAAAAATTAATTTCTACCAAGTAGAGAGGTGCACAACAAGGTGAAGTTGTTGTTGGAACAAGAAAGGTTCAAAATCATACAAGTTGCCAAGAGTTAGGCAAGTGAGAAGTTGAAGAAGAAAGGTAAATTCTAATCTTGTTTTATGTGTTATACATGGTTTATATGTGTTGTAGTATGCTAAAATGGATGAAATTCATGAAAGAGAGGAATATGGCATGTGGCCGTGTATATATATGTATGTGAAGGAATCATATTTCAATTATTTTGTTTAGTGTTTGGTTGTTATTGTTGTGGATGATATGTGAAGAAAATGGAAGTTGAATGAATTTTGAGAAGTTGTAGTATGTATGTTGGTGTTGGCCGTGAGGCTATGGTGAGGGATGGAAGAGAATGAGTCAATTTTATTTAGTATTTTGCTTGTTGTTATGTTGTGGATTCTATGTTGCTAACGAATGTCTAGGAACCTTAGTGAAGTTGTAGTAGTGAAGACTTGTTTTAGAAGTTATATGGATGGAATGTAATGTCTTTCATGCATGAAAGATGATAAGATTAGTATGATGTTGTTGGAATATAGCTTGTGAGGTTGTTATTGTTTTCATTAAAGTTAGAAAGTTTTTGGAAGAAGTAGTAAGTTGATTGAGTATGGAAGTTGTTGGTATTGTTGTTGTTAGAATTGTGGTTGATAGTTTGGCCGGGTTTGAATTCCCGGATTGTGTTTGATGAGAATTTGACTAAATTAAATATTGAGGATGGTATATTTACAGAGGAAATGCTGCCAAAATTTCGGTAGCCAAGTGGTTCCTTAAGATTCTAACTCTAAGTATACTAATAAGAGTTTTGGTAAACATGACCAATTTGCAGATTTTGACGAGATTGCGACGTGAATTTGGAATAGCAAAAGGAGCTGAAAGAGGTATGTAAGGCTTCACCCTTCTTTCTATGGCATGTCTTAGACGTACTAAGTCGACTACGAGCATCGGGGACCAATCCTTTTCTTGGAATCCAAGGTTGAAATTCAATACTATCCATTCGGTAGAATTGAACTAGAAATTGCGCCAATTGTTGGAAAAGTCCCTAGACGTCTAGAACTTACACAAATAGGACCCGATTACTCTAAGACCCTCATAAGTGACGCCATGAATTATAATATACGTAAATTTGGTACGCCGCCTCAATTGGCCCGAGGTGGACCCCTTTTGTTCCCGGATTTTCTTTATTGTTTTATTTGACTTATTGTGAAGTAGAATCTAAAGGAAACCTTTGGGTTATTGTCTCACTAATAAGAGAGATAGTTGCTTTAACTAGTCCATCGATTCCAAGGCTTGTTTTTCTTTCTAAAATTTATAAATGTTTTCTAAAATATTTATTTTTCTCCAAATTAAAGTTGTACACTTTTTGAAAGTCCTTAAAACTAAAATGACGACTATGATTCTATGATGGAAATAATTATCTTTCGAAGGTGAGGAAACGTCTATGACCCTATATAACATGACACGATATGATATGATATGCTATATGTATATATATGGGGATATGGGGGAAGGGATACCTGGGAATTGGAAAGGGAACTATGTTTCATTGCCACTTGGTCAGCTGGCTTATCATCCTAGACGCGGGATGCCCGGACGCGGGATATATGGGCGAGCCGATATATTCGGTGCTAAGTGGGCGAGCCGACGTTGTTCGGTGCTATGCTATGCCATGATATACTATGATACGCTATGCTATGCCATGATATACTATGATACGCTATGCTATGCCATGATATACTATGATACGCTATGCTATGCTATGCCATGATATACTATGACACGCCATGCTATGGTATGATATGATCTCCTATGATATAGTACGACATGATATTATATGATAAGGTATGTCATACTACGCTCTCTATTTTCTATGTCTATGATAAGAGATATCCTCCTAAGATAAGCACGCATAGTACCGGCCTAAAAAGGGCCTTCCTATGTACGTGTGGTTTTCTTACTTCATTGTATATCTCTTTGAACCTATGATTCGGTGATTCTTACTTATGATTATACTTGCGTTGTTTACCTTCACGCCTTACATACTTGGTACACTATTTGTGCGCGTCCCTTCTTGTGGACGCTTTGCGTTCATGCGCGCGGTCGGCGGTAGACGGACCTGGTTTCTAGGAGTTCTATCGACGCGGATAAAGCTCCGGTTGCTCCGGAGCCACAGTCTTTTGGTACTACTCTTGTATATGTATTCGGGCACGATAGTACTCGGCCCTTCCTATGTATATGTATACTATGTTAGAGGCTCGTAGACAGCTATGCACAGTAGATGTTTTGTGTTCTGATTGTCCTTGTCGCTGTATAATGTATTGTCAAAGTTGGCTAGTCTATGTATATTATTATGTTACCAAGGTATATGTCGAAAAAAAAAAAATGGTGCAGTTCATATCGCCCACTTAGTAATAAAAGTAATATGGCAGACAAGGGGTGCTCGGTACAAGTATCGGGTACTCGTCACGGCCCGAGTTGGGTCGTGATGTAAGTGGTATCGAGCAGTTCGGTCCCTGGGTTTGTCTACGAGCCGTGTCCGGTAGAGTCTTGTTTATGGGTGTGTGCGCGCCACACTTATAAACGGGAGAGGCGACAGGGCATTTAGGAAATATGACCTTCTTTGTACTCTAAATCGTGCGATAGAGCTATGCTATCGAGTTTCCATGTTGTTCTCTAATCCTATGTTATGATTTCAGTAATGCCGGTGAAGAGGAAAGCCACAGCAGCCCAGAAGGGCAAGACGGTGGCCGAAAAAAGGACTGAACGGGAGCCACCAGCGGAATTGGAAGAAGGTGAGTCTCATAACGAGGCTCCTTCCCAGGCTTTTCATGCTCCCCCCCGTGACGGCGGCGCGGGAGAGAGTCCCGGCTCCGGCCCCGGCACCACCGGTCCCCCGCCGGTAGCTCGGGCCGGCGGATGGCGGGGCCATCAGCCCGTTGACCCGCTTGGTTGCCGCACGGGCTCGGCGGCAAGATACGGACCGGGAGACGGGGCGGTGAGCGCCGGGGGCCCGTGACTTTATTTCCCTTCGACCTCCGGAGTTTTATGGGTCAAAACCGGAGGAAGACCCGCGAGAATTTCATAGACGAGATGCGAGGACACCGAGGATTATACACGCTTCGAATACGAGTCGGTCGAATTGGCGTCATACGGGTTTGCGGGATGTAGCGGTTTTGTGGTATACTAGTTGGATATCTTCGAGGGGAGCAAATGCCCCTCCCCCGGTTTGGCAAGAGTTTACGGAGGCATTTTTACGACACTTCCTACCCCCGGAGGTTCGACGAGCTCGGGCTGAGATGTTCCTGAATCTTAAACAGGGAAGTATGAGTGTTCGAGAATACAGCCTTCGTTTTAATTCGTTAGCTCGGTATGCTCCAGCCATGATAGCTGATAGGGGAGACCACGTATACCGGTTTGTGAGTGGGTTGGGGCCACATATAATCGAAGGAGTGTTTGACGGCTTCACTCCAGGATGGGATGACCATTACCCGCATCCAAGCCCACGCCCAAACCCTGGAGGAACAGCATCAGTTACAGAGAGGGGAACGATATCCAGACAGGAGTTTTAGGAAAAGGGGTAGATCTTCGGGGCCGAAGCGAATATAGAGGGCGGGAGGCACGGGGCAATGCGGGTATTCGGCCAATCGGTGGCCGGTGCCCCACCTCGATTTGCGGATAGGGGATTTGACCGCTTTGCTTATTCGGGACCGGATCAGGGTACTAGAGCTTCAGGGTCCCAGTACAGAGCCGATTCCAGCAGGACAGGGCAACCCCCACTACGGTGTGCTCGGTGTGGCAGACCACACTCTGGGCAATGTTATCGCGAGACGGGTGCATGTTATGCTGCAACGGACGGATGGACCATTTGATGCGAGATTGTCCGCTAAGAAATGAAGGAAGTAGAGCGCGGCCCGCCGGGTCGGCGGTGGGTTCGTCACCGTCCGTGCGCCCTCGGGGCGAGGCCTCCCGGACTCCCGCTGGGTCGTGGTCGAGGCGAGAGAGGGGCATCCGGTTCGGTGGCCCTCCACATCGCATATATGCATTGGCGGGACGACGAGGATCCGAACCCTCCCCGGATCTTGCTACAGGTACCTTATCAGCATTTTTCTATTACATGTATACGTTAAATTGACCCCGATTCTATTATATTGTCTACCGCTCATGGTATTATTGAATAGAGGGGGAATTCGGAAAATTAGGACGAAAAGTAACCATACGTACAGGTAACAGTGAATACTAGAGTAGCCGGAGGGTAGAGCGTAAATAAAAGAGAAAAACGTGTTATGTGGGCGTTTTAAAAAGCTGCTAAGACTCCGACTTGTTCTATATTATGTGATATAAACGTAGTGCGAGGGAGTGGAGGCGAAAATACTAAGGCTAAGACGCCGAGATGCATTAAAGTTTCAAGGTTAAGCGTGCTAGGGTGAGAGTAATTTCACGATGGGTGACCCCCGGGAAATATCTTTGAAAATTCCATAAATGTGGGGACAAGAGACGAATGTAAAATTAGGTAACCCAGTGTACATTAGAGTGTGTGGGGTGGTTATAAACCCTATAAAAGTTATAAGAGACGGAGACGGACTAGACTAGCAGAAGGGGTGGAGATGTTGAGCGATATGTGAGATATCTACGAAGGAGACCTCCCGAAGTATTATAATGCACCATGAGGTCGGTTTAACATTCGAGGACGAATGTTCTAAAGGGGGAAGGATGTTATAACCCGCATTTTAGTATAATCGGATAATTCGAAACAATCGCGGGAAGACAACGAGCGAGGCCATATTTTTATTTTGTTTGGCATATGAGTTGATTATGAAAAATTTAGAAGTGGAATTAATGAGGAAGGTCAAGGGCAAAAAAAAGGAAATTCGCAATATGACTCGTGGAAATATGGAGAAAGATGAAGGGCAAATTTGGAAGTTGGAAAAAAATTTTGTTTTCATGAATTACAAGAACTAGCCTAATAATTGGGCTTGGAATTTTTTTTAAGAAAATTTGAAGGCCCAACCGGCCATGTAGGGGGGTCCAAGCCCACAATGAATTAAGCTTGGTCAATAAATAAGATGACTAAGTCATCTTTGATCCATAATTCTCTAGAAATTTCAAGAAAACAAAAGAAAAGAAAAGAAGGAGAAAATTCAAGGGGCCATTCGGCCATAGCAAGAAATTCCAAGGAAAATTGATAAAATTCTTTCAAAAATTAATTTCTACCAAGTAGAGGGTGCACAACAAGGTGAAGTTGTTGTTGGAACAAGAAAGGTTCAAAATCATACAAGTTGCCAAGAGTTAGGCAAGTGAGAAGTTGAAGAAGAAAGGTAAATTCTAATCTTGTTTTATGTGTTATACATGGTTTATATGTGTTGTAGTATGCTAAAATGGATGAAATTCATGAAAGAGAGGAATATGGCATGTGGCCGTATATATATGTATGTGAAGGAATCATATTTCAATTATTTTGTTTAGTGTTTGGTTGTTATTGTTGTGGATGATATGTGAAGAAAATGGAAGTTGAATGAATTTTGAGAAGTTGTAGTATGTATGTTGGTGTTGGCCGTGAGGCTATGGTGAGGGATGGAAGAGAATGAGTCAATTTTATTTAGTATTTTGCTTGTTGTTATGTTGTGGATTCTATGTTGCTAACGAATGTCTAGGAACCTTAGTGAAGTTGTAGTAGTGAAGACTTGTTTTAGAAGTTATATGGATGGAATGTAATGTCTTGCATGCATGAAAGATGATAAGATTAGTATGATGTTGTTGGAATATAGCTTGTGAGGTTGTTATTGTTTTCATTAAAGTTAGAAAGTTTTTGGAAGAAGTAGTAAGTTGATTGAGTATGGAAGTTGTTGGTATTGTTGTTGTTAGAATTGTGGTTGATAGTTTGGCCGGGTTTGAATTCCCGGATTGTGTTTGATGAGAATTTGACTAAATTAAATATTGAGGATGGTATATTTACGAGGAAATGCTTTGCCGAAATTTCGGTAGCCAAGTGGTTCCTTAAGATTCTAACTCTAAGTATACTAATGAGAGTTTTGGTAAACATGACCAATTCGCGATTTTGACTAGATTGCAACGTGAATTTGAAGTAGCAAAAGGAGTGGAAAGAGGTATGTAAGGCTTCACCCTTCTTTCTATGGCATGTCTTAGACGTACTAAGTCGACTACGAGCCTCGGGGACCAATCCTTTTCTTGGAATCCAAGGTTGAAATTCGCTACTATCCATTCAGTAGAATTGAACTAGAAATTGCGCCAATTGTTGGAAAAGTCCCTAGACGTCTAGAACTTACACAAATAGGACCCGATTACTCTAAGATCCTCATAAGTGACGCCATGAATTATAATATACGTAAATTTGGTACGCCGCCTCAATTGGCCCGAGGTGGACCCCTTTGTTCCGGATTTTCTTTATTGTTTTATTTGACTTATTGTGAAGTAGAATCTAAAGGAAACCTTTGGGTTATTGTCTCGACTAATAAGAGATAGTTGCTTTAACTAGTCCATCGATTCCAAGGCTTGTTTTTCTTTCTAAAATTTATAAATGTTTTCTAAAATATTTATTTTTCTCCAAATTAAAGTTGTACACTTTTTGAAAGTCCTTAAAACTAAAATGACGACTATGATTCTATGATGGAAATAATTATCTTTGAAGGTGAGGAAATGTCTATGACCCTACATAACATGACATGATATGATATGATATGCTATATGTATATATATGGGGATATGGGGGAAGGGATACAGGAATTGGAAAGGGAACTATGTTTCATTGCCACACAGGTCGGTTTTGGCTTATCATCCGGACGCGGGATGCCGGACGCGGGATATATGGGCGAGCCGATATATTCGGTGCTAAGTGGGCGAGCCGACGTTGTTCGGTGCTATGCTATGCCATGATATACTATGATACGCTATGCTATGCCATGATATACTATGATACGCTATGCTATGCCATGATATACTATGATACGCTATGCTATGCCATGATATACTATGACACGCCATGCTATGGTATGATATGATCTCCTATGATATAGTACGACATGATATTATATGATAAGGTATGTCATACTACGCTCTCTATTTTCTATGTCTATGATAAGAGATATCCTCCTAAGATAAGCACGCATAGTATCCGGCCTAAAAAGGGCCTTCCTATGTACAGGTTGTTTTCTTACTTCATTGTATATCTCCTGAACCTATGACTCGGTGATTCTTACTTATGATTATACTTGCGTTGTTTACCTTCACGCCTTACATACTTGGTACACTATTTGTACTGACGTCCCTTCTTGTGGACGCTGCGTTCATGCCGCGCAGGTCAGCAGGTAGACGGACACAGGTTTCTAGGAGTTCTATCGGCGGATAACGGCGCTCCAGTTGCTCCGGAGCCACAGTCTTTTGGTACTACTCTTGTATATGTATTCGGGCACGATAGTACTCGGCCCTTCCTATGTATATGTATACTATGTTAGAGGCTCGTGAAACGCTATGCACGGTAGATGTTTTGTGTTCTGATTGTCCTTGTCGCTGTATAATGTATTGTCAAAGTTGGCTGGTCTATGTATATTATTATGTTACCAATGTATATGTCGAAAAAAAAAAAAATGGTGCGATTCATATGGCCCACTTAGTAATAAAAGTAATATCGGGTACTCGTCACGGCCCGAGTTAGGTCGTGACAGCTAGTTCGGTGCGAATTTTTCTTTATATTCTTTTTGGTGGGGAAAGTCCCACCTGAGCACGAGTTACCCAATTTGAAAAAAGTCGGTAATAAAAGCTCGAGACATTCTTTGTCGTCGAGTTTGTCAATGGCATACGGCCACCATTCTCTTCTCATCTATTATAGCCAATTGTTCGTAGTGGTTTCTGATCCATTCTGCATCTTTTAGCCCTGTCTCTTGGATGATCCTGAGTGAGTAGATTTCCACTTTTGCGGGTATGACCGCTTCTGTACCATAGACAAGGAGATACGGAGTTGCCTCGGTGGAAGTGCGGGTCGTCGTCCGGTACCCATTTAAAGTTGTCGATCATTTTCCTCGTTTCTCGATGTTTTTATTGATGGCGACCAAGATGAAACGATGTCCAAATGGTCGGATGCCAAACTTTTGGTCACCGACGATGGGTCGATGTCCATGGAGGCTATGACATCCTCGGAATCCTCTTGATGTTTTACATCCCTCATGCCACAAAGGGCCATGGCGAGCTCATGGATGGCGCATGTAACTCGATGGGTCCTATGAACCTCCCTGATTAAATCTCCGTGTGTAACTCGATGGGAGGAACCTTGATTAAATCTCCGTGTATCTGGCACTGATGGCACTTTTGTACGAATTTGAATGAATCAGGCTCCATGGTCATCCAGTAATATCCTGTCCGTAGGATTTTCTTTGCGAGGACGAATCCATTCATTTGGGGACCGCATGCCCTTGCGTGCACCTCTTTCAGCAATTTTGCAGCCTCTTCTATCCTTCCAATGCCCAAACTCAGCCACCAACACCACAACCAAATAAAAATGCAGAAACTTTAGAACTAAAAAAAACTGAAACCTTTCGGCTATGCTTAAAATTTTGACTAATGGAACTTAAAAACTTTGAAAAAATCATAATTTTCAAGCCTTTCTCGGTTCCAACCTCCTTTTTTTAAAAAAAAAAAACAAATAGGGTTCTATTTATAGAACCCCAGAACACATCTCAGAACTCATACAACCGATGTGGGACTTGTAGATTTACACAAGTCTTCACTCAAAAATCCAACACACGGTCCAGATTTGAGGTAAAAACAAAATCAATGGCTCAAATCACTTCAACACCAACATAAATGACGGAAAATATAAAGAAAGGGGTGGGTCTATACCTTTGGGGGCTGTTAGGCCGGATTTTGTGGAAAGAAGGACAAAGCCATTAATTTTGCATCCTCTCCCACGCTATACACTCAACTACGAGATGGGACACAACCAAAAACAAGCGGGGTGGTTGAAGTGTGGCAGTGGGGCGGCGCTATGGCTTTATCCCTAGCCGTCTCCCTCTTTTACTCTTTACACAAGAGACCCATAGGGATTTGAAATGAATTGGGGGGGGGGGGGGGGGGGGGGGTGAGGTGTAATGTTACCCCCCCCCCCCCTTTAATCATTAGTGGACCGAGTCCGGTCCGTTTCGGACTAGGCTTTGGTCCTTTTTGTTATTTTTTAAAAACGGGCACTGGTATATATATATATATATATATATATATATATATATATATATATATATATATACACTATATACATGGTGTATATTTATATATGTGTGGGGGTCGAGGATAAATATCCCATATAAAAAAAACCAATTATTAGCCTATTAGGACTTAATTAATTTTAAAACATGACTCATTAAAAATCATTTTGCAGATACTGGTCCTAAATTAATTAACCAGATAATTTACCAATTAAACAACTACGCAAACACACAGAATCAAGGTTTGAGGGGTAAAATGGTCGATTCTTTTAATTACTCAAAGTGCCTTGGACAATAAAATAGAATCAATTACTCATTAATCTAATTTTCCTTGATTTAATCAATTAAGAAAATAATTATTCAAAATGGTTTTTGCCTTTGATTAATTTCAATAAAAATATTCCCTGAATGTCATGAAAACCCTAATTAATTTCCACAAAATTTAAAATATCCTGGAGATCTCTTTATTAATTTAAAGGGGTGAAATATTAACCCAAATAATTTTATGAAAAATTACCTAGACCCTTTAGGGTGTGCAGCTGATCTTATTTATTGTCCATGGACTCCGAGCACTTAAAATAAATTACGGGAGGTCAAAAATTAGGTGTCAACAAATAGAACCCCAAATTGAAACAAAACCCTACTTCCAACCGTTGTGGGACAAGTCACAATTTTGAACTTCTTCCTCACATTCAAGCATTAAAGGGTCGAGATTAATCGTGAGAAACAAATAAAGGGTCAGATTTTGCCCTCAATTGATCGATCCGCTTGGTTCTTTATGAACTAATAAAATTCGTGGATTCAAATTCGAGTAACAACAAAACCCATTAAGAGATTCATTCCATTTGACCGTTATAAGGCAGAAAAGGTGAAGAAAATGGGAAGATTATACCTTGTTTGGGTGGAGTTAGGTGAAAAAGAGTGAAACAATTAATGTCTTGCTCAATCTAGCTATACCAGACCCTGGAAAATCAACGTACGTCTGCAACTTTGCTAAAAAAATGATGGTGACGAGGAGAGATGGAGTTCCTCCTCTGGCGCCGCTAGGATTTGCAAAAGGGGGGAGGGTGAGAGATATTAGGGATGTGTTTGGCGTGAAATGAAGAAGTGAGGGGTATACCCTTCTTCTTATTTCTGAGTTGGGTCGGGTCATGCCTTTTATTGGGATGGGCTCGGTCCAGATTTAAAGGGAAAACAAAGGGGGCCTTGATACATGTATATACACTTGATATACGTGTATACACACGTATATATCGTGTATATATGTGCATATATGTGAGGATTTGACACTTGTTTTAACACATGACCATAATTAAGAAGAGATCAATTAATTTAAACCCTTAATCATGGTCAAGTAAGACTAATTAAACAACTAAAGGCTAAATTTGCGATCAATGGCCTTAATAGATTTAAACCAGGGTATTGGCTTTCAATTAAGGTCAGAATTGACCATTTCAATAGTAGCCACTATCAATTTCGTAATAAACAATTTTATGGAATTAACCACAATTAAACATTTAACTAATTATGATAAATTCTAAGAAATTGTACCAATTCACATTGAATATGCAAAAATTAAGAATTTGAGGGGTAAAAGTGATTAATTCATTTAATTAATCAGATTTCTTGAATTAAACAGAGTAAAATACTTGCTAATTGATTTCCGATAATTTAAAAAATTAAATAAATAATTATTTTAAATTTATCCCTTGATTAATATTTGAAAAATGCTCCATATTAAAAAAATGTAAATTGATTTCTAAATGATTTATAATATTATCGAAGTTATTTTGCCAAATGAAATGGCAAAATATTATCTAAATAATTTTATAAAATCATTTTGACTTGTAGAAAATACACATTTTACTCCGCTTGATATTCAAGGACTCTGGGCAATTAAAATAAATTACGGGAGGTCAAAAATTAGGTGTCAACAACTATTTGTTATTTCTTGTACTTTGACTATTGTATTACTCTGTTTTCATGGTTTGTTCATTATTCCTTTTTCGTCTTGCTTTGAATTGCTTGTTCCTATGTCGAGGGTCCATCGGAAACAACCTCTGTACCATGATAGAGGTAAGGTGCCGTACATTCTGCCCTCCCCAAACCCCACTTTGTGGGATTTCACTGGGTATGTTTGTCACGACCCAACCGGAGGGCCGCGACGAGCACCCGGTGCTAGCCCACTCGGGCGCCCCTTAACATACTTTCATATCACATCTAGGTGAGCCACATAATTAAATCATGCTTTTCATTCATCATCATTCTATTCTCATCGGGCAACAACATATCTAAATCATCAATAACATCTATGCCCATACAAATGTACATAAGCCGACAAGGCTGTCAAAATAACATCTCAAAATATAGGCCGACGAGGCCAAATATATCTAACCATATACACATGTCTATGAGCCTCTAAGAAGGGTACACCATGTCATAACATATGGGCGGGACAGGACCCCGCCGTGCCCATGAATATATACACAGAAGAATCTATCCAAAAGCTGCAGCTCCGAATGAAATGGAGCTCCGCTATGTAGTCCCTGAGAAAATACAGCTATGGATCAAGTCTGTCTCCACGCCACCCGTGCACATGGCACGCGGCGCCCACAAACAAAAGGACGTCGAAGAATGTACTGAGTATGTAAAGCATGATCAATATCAGTATGGAAGCATAATGGATGACATATGAAATAACATAAGATGGGAGATAATAGCATCATCATCACAGCACTTACCTGCTTTCCATAGGGACGTTCCATTTCTATTGCGTATTCGCGTACATACATTCATATCCGTACTCATTTACCTTTCGTATTCATTTTCCTTCCATACTCATGCTCATATCACATACATTGCATATACATAGCCCTTACTTGGCACTTACATGGTCTTAATATATTCGTACTCTTATTGATGTCATATACATAGCATAATCGTACTCATATTGATGTCATATATATATATATATATATATATATATCTTATTCGTACTCATATAGATGTCACATACATAGCATAATCGTACTCATATAGATGTTATATACATAGCTTTTATATATAGCATACCCGACCACGAAGGTTCGGTGTTTCACGTACACAGGCTCGGTGCACGCCCCTACTAAGCTCGGGGTTGTTCGTACCCAAAAAAACGGGTGCGCGCGCGTGTCGTGTAGATACTTACTATATTCTACCCGGCCTACTAAAGCTCGGTGTTCACAATAGCCTCTCGCTGGCATGCATACATATTCATTATATTCTACCCGGCCATATAAGCTCGGTGTTCACAATAGCTTCTCATGGGCACACATACATATAAGCTCATATCTATCTTTAGCCTTTTTTTTACTATCGTCATTCATTACCTTCAATCCTGAAAGTATTACTCGTCGTATAAGGAACTTAGTACAATCGTATCATTTGAGCATCATAAGCTTAGTAGCTTCTAGAGATAGAATCATTAGAGAACATCGTGGGCTCATAGAAGGAGAGATACTTAGCCAAAGAACTATGCCTTATGAAAGAAGGGTTAGCCTTACATACCTTCCCGTGCAACTATTTTATCACTCGTACGTTCTTCTTCAAAGCTCACGTTCTACCTTCATTGGTGCACACTCATATTAGATGGTGGATAACTTTAGCATTCATGACTAACTCTAGAGAAAATCGGACAGCATCTCCTTTATTTATACGACTTCCTCCATATCATATATCAACTCCCAAACATTAATAATAACATTCATAATATCATCACAATAGCCTTTAGTCATCTACATTACTCTTACTTCACAATTCTCTTCAATTTATCCATATTCATAGTCATAACTCGACAATATGTTCATTCACATACAATGTCGATCTCCATACTCTCAACATCGTTTATAACATGATTATATTCATAACGCATCAAGAATCATAACTCGTTCCAAACATTTACTCAAAAGTGATACTATTCACCCATTCATGACCCATTTCCTATTTCCTTATGTAATCCAAGTGTTTCGACTTCCAAATACTTTAAACAACATGGAAACATCATAAAACTTACCTTATATGGTGTAGGGTTGAACCTTGGTTGCATATACCTCACTTGAGCAAAACCCTAGATTTTCCTTCACTTGAATTCTTTGCTTTTGATGAACTTTAATGGGTTCTCTTACTTTGATTCACTTGTTTTGATGATACGAACCTTTGATTTCCCTTGGATTATTGTTCATGAAATACATATGATGCCCTAGAGACTTTAGAGAGAAGTGGAGAGATGTTGGGAATGAAATAATGAAGTGGGAATCACGTTTATACACTTAGAACATTTCGGCTCGTCGGGAGTTCACGGAATCGTTCCCGGGGGTCCGTGGAACCTAGTGTTGTCCGTGAAGCTGGTCGTGGTTCATGACCAGCCAGTTGTCTTCTCTGCTGGCAGTTCCATGGATCCATCCACGGTCCGTGGAACACAATGCTGGCCGTGAAACTCACTGCCTCACCAAGTTCGATCCCGTCGTCTCGTTTGATCTCCAATCCTTATGGAACCTTCTTGGCACTTTTTTATCACTTCATTAGCAATCTAAGGGACGTTATAACTCTTCTCCAAATATCATTAGGTTGTCATCAACTTGCTACTCATAAATCCTTTCGATACTTATCGTTTACATGGCACTTCTCTTGCTTGACTTTCTGCGTCTAACATCGAATGTCTTTCAAATCTTATTTAGAATCATCAAATGCTATTTCTTACTTATGGAAACATCGTATACTTCGTATTCCTCATTAGCCTACTCACTGTGCATCAACGAAAAAAATTTCGAGGTGTAACAATGTTGTTGTTGTTGTTGTTGTTGCATCTAACCAGATGGTGTCAAATATAGAAATGCTTTTATAGGATACTATAGTTAAAAAAAAAAAACTGAGGCCCAAACAAGTCACATTGCCTAATGGAGATATATCTCATGTTACACATATTAGTTCAAGTTCAATTTCTACTAGAAGTGTGATAACAAATGTCTTCCATATTCCTAAGTTTAAGTACAACAGAATGTCTGTCAGCAAGATAACTAGAGAGTAGGGTTGTTCAGTGTCATTCTTTCCTGATTTTTGTGTTTTCCAGGAACTTTACAGTGGCAAAATCAAGGACATTGGTAACGAAGAAGGAGGATTGTATCTACTATTGAACAAGCTCATAAACAAGGATGGAGAAGTTTCTTTTTCTGTAAAGGAATATCTTAATAAAGCATATATCAAGCAATGTGAAGATATGGCCTATGGCACAAAAGATTTGGTCATGTATCAGCAATAATATTGAAGAAGTTACTATCAGTTAGTATGGAGAATGTTGTTAGTACTGTAGACAAGTATGTAGTTTGTACTTATGCAAAGCAGATCAGACTGTCACTAGCAGTAGTATTAAGAGTTTATCTTCATTTGATTTGATTCATGTAAACCTATGGGGTCCTTATAAGACAGCAACTTTTGATGGCAATAAATACTTTCATACTATAGTTGATGACACAAGAATGACATGGATTTCTTTATTGAAGCAAAAGTCTGATGTGTGCATTTCTTTACAACAATTCTTCAAGTTTATTAATAATCAGTTCAACAAATCGGTGAAAGTACTTAAATCAGATAATGGTACAGAATTTGTGAACTCTGCGTCTGACAATTTGTTCAAGAACTTGGGTATAATGCAAAGGTCATGTCCCTACACCCCACAGCAAAATGGGGTGGCAGAAAGGAAGCATAGACATATTTTAGAAGTGACTAGGACACTCAGATGCCAAGCAAATATTCCTCTCAAATTTTGGGGTCAATGTGTTTTGGATGTTGTATATCTTATTAATAGGATGCCAAGTCCAGTTATTGATTATCAGACACCTTATGAGAGGTTGCATAAGAGAAAACCATTGTTGTCACTTCTAAGGGTAATTGGTTGTCTATGTGTTACATCTCGAAGATTTCGGATTGTTACATTACGAGTAGACCAATGCAAGCTTAAGGTGAACATGAATTCCTTATGAGATTAAGGAGAGTATTTGATAACTTTAAGTGCGTACCATAAGATTTTGAAGTCATATGAATCGGTGAAACTAAGTTCGTCGAAGGAAGTGAAATGTAAGTCATGTTTGGGAAGGTTTCGCAACAAGTGAACTATAATTTGTTTAGTAAAGTCTTGAGGGGGAGCTATAGGTCCCCTTGGATGGTTAATGAAGTGTTATACAAGTGCCAATAAGGTTCTATAAGGATTGGGGGTTGAACGAATCGACGAGAATAAGTTTCGGGAAAATATGGATTGTACGGTCATTTATACGGCCCGTATACTTATCCGTAGAATACTTCCAGAAGAGGGTCAGCCTCTGATGGAATTATACGGTCCCATTATATGGACTGTATAATTTATACGGCCCGTATAATTGGCTCTTTCACTTCGACCACTAGTGATGAGACCGCTGGATTCTGAAGGGTAGCTCCCATACTACCTGAGTCCACTACTCGAACTCCTAGGCTAGCTAACTGCTGGAGCTCACGAGCCATTTCCCTCTTCTCTGGCTGCACATCGCATAAACTTCCCATGGATCTACGGCTAAGAGCATCAGCCACAACATTTGCTTTTCCGGGATGATACAGGATGTCAACATCATAGTCTTTCAATAATTCCAACCACCGCCGTTGCCGCAAATTCAACTCTTTCTGCTTGAAGATATACTGAAGGCTCTTATGATCTATATAAATATCCACATGGAAACCATACAAATAATGTCTCTACATCTTTAATGCATGAATCACTGCAGCCAATTCAAGATCATGGGTTGGATAATTCTTCTCATGTTTCCGTAACTGTCTTGAAGCATACGCAATCACCTTACCATGTTGCATCAACACACAGCCTAGCCCAACGCCTGAAGCGTCACAATACACAACATAACCTTCCGATCCCTCTGGAAGTGTCAGGACTGGGGCAGAAGTTAATCTATCCTTTAGCTCTTGGAAACCACGCTCACAAGCATCTGTCCATTGAAATTTGGCTGATTTCTGGGTTAACTTCGTGAGTGGTGCAGAAATAGAAGAAAAGCCTTCTACGAACCTCCTGTAATAACCTGCTAAGCCCAGAAAACTACGAACCTCCATAGGAGTTGTGGGCCTTGGCCAAGTCTTCACGGCCTCGATCTTTTGGGTATCTACCCGAATACCATCGACTGAAATAATATGCCCTAGAAAGGTCATTGAGTTCAACTAAAACTCACACTTAGAAAATTTGGCAAATAACTCTTGAGTTTGAAGAACTCTAAGAACGATACGCAAGTGATCCCCATGCTCTGCCTCGGACCTAGAATACACCAAGATATCGTCGATGAACACAATCACGAATAAATCTAGGAAGGGCCTGAACACATTGTTCATTAAATCCATAAATACCGCCGGCACATTAGTTAGCCCAAACGACATTACCGGAATTCAAAATGGCCGTATCTTGTTCTGAAGGCTGTCTTAGGGATATCTTTCTCCCTAACTCTCACCTGATGATACCCGGATCTCAAATCTATCTTTGAAAACCATTTGGCGCCTTGCAATTGATCGAATAAATCATCAATCCTTGGAAGAGGATATTTGTTCTTGATCGTCACTTTATTCAGTTGCCGATATTCAATACACATTCATAAGGAGCCATCTTTATTTTGCACAAACAACACGGGTGCTCCCCATGGGGAAAAACTAGACCTAATAAAGCCTTTCTCAAGCAAGTCCTTCAATTACTCCTTCAACTCTTCCAACTCTGCGGGAGCCATTCTATAAGGAGGAATAGATATGGGCTTTGTATCTGGTAGCACATCGATAGCGAAATCAATCTCCTGCTCTGGAAGGAGGCTTGGAAGCTCTTCCGGTAACACATTCGAAAACTCATTCACTACGAGGACAGACTGAAGAGCTTGTGGTTCGGCTTCTGCATATTGAACCCGAACTAGATGGTAAATACAACCTTTTGTGATCATTTTCCGTGCCTTAAGAAAGGAAATAAACCTACTTTTTGGTGACGCAAAGTATTCCTTTCCATTCTAAAATTGGTTCTCTCCGGAAAATTGAAGCGAACCATTTTCATTCTACAATCAACATTGGCATAGCAAGAAGCCAACCAATCCATGCCCATGATAACATCAAAATCCACCATTTTTAACTCATGTAAGTCAACCATAGTATGGTGGTCATAAATCACAACTACACAATTTCTATATACTCGACTAGCTATCACCGGTTCACCAACGGGTGTAAACACCTCAAAAGGTTTGATTGTCTCCGGTTTAACCCCAAATCGACCCGCAATATATGGAGTAACATAAGATAATGTGGAGCCCGGGTCTATCAAAGCATATACATCATGAGAAAATGCCGATAATATACCTTTGACAACATCAGGAGAAGACTCAAGATCTTGGCGTCCAGCCAAAGCATAAATATGGTGCTGAGGACCGCTAGAACGGGGGGCTCTCCCCCTACCTCTACCATGGCTGACTGGCGCATGTGAACCTGGCCCCATTGGGTGTATGGATGATGAAGATCTGGCTACCGATCCTGAAGGCTGGGTCCTACCCCTACCACCAACCGAGGGGCAATCACGTATAATATGGCCTGGCCAACCGCATGCATAGCAAACCTCTGAATGTAGTCGATACTGGCCCCAATGTAACTTCCCACACTGGGAACATTGTGGAACGGGTGGCCTCGCCTGACCCAAATCACCCCTGAACTGAGAACCTGAAGCCTGAAACTCTGACTCGGCTCGGAATAAGTAGACCTATCATATCTCTGGCCTGTAAACTGTGGAGGCGCACTAGTCATAGCATGGCCTGAGTGTCTAGAAAACTACTGTCTCGGCCCACCTCTAAACTCACTCATCGGACCCGAAGATCTAGCCCTCTTTTTATACCCTCTATCATACTCACGCTCACTTCTTTGCTGTTGTTGGCTTTCTTCCAAATTCTGGGCATGGGCTTGAATGCATGAGATATCCATGTTGTCCTGAAGGGACGCAGTCAAGCACCTATCTATCAAATATGGCCCTAGGCCTCCAAAAAATCGGTGCACTCGGCCACCCATATCCGCTACCATGGCCGAAACATACCTAGCCAAGGAATTGAAGCGGAGGCTATACTCTAAGGCACTCATACTCCCTTGCCTAAGATTCAGGAATTTATCGGCTCTAACCCGCCGAACCTTTGGAGGCAAGTAATGTCGGAGGAAGACATTCACAAATTCTTGCCATACCGGGGGAGGTGCATTGGCTCCCCGTGAAGCCATCCAAACTGTATACCAATGAACCGCGACATCCCTCAATCTATAGGATGCTAACTCCACCGATTCAATGTCCGAAGCATGCATTAACCGAAGTGTCCTCAACATTCCATCAATAAAATTCTGAGGGTCCTCATCCGGCTTTGACCCGAAAAATTTCGGAGGGTTCAAGCTAATAAAATCACGGGCCCTTGCACTAACAACCCTATCACCTTGCCCCGTACCTGGCCGCTGAGTCTGGGCAGCAACCAACTGAGTAAGTAAATGAATGGCCTCTTTTACATCTTGGCCCGAAGCATCCGGTGGAGGAGCTGGGGCTGAGGCTCCCTCATGCTCCTCAGAAATAGGCACTGAATGGGAGGACTGAGATCGAGCCGCATTCTGGGACTCACCCTCCTCAATATCCGTTGGCGGTGCTCTTTCAACTCGCTTTTCTGCCACTGTCTTGCCCTTTTGGGCTGCCGTAGCCTTTCTCTTTACAGGCATTTCTGAAATACATAACACATGGTTAAGGAAAGAAAAGTCCTTATATCATAGCTCTATCGCACGATCTTATGAAGAAAGAAGGTCATTCATTCCTAAAATGCCCGCATCCGCCTGTTTATAAGCGTGGCGCGCAACACACCCATAAACAAGACTCTACTAGACACGGCTCGTAGACACACCCTAGAACTGCTCTGATACCAACTTTTTCACGACTCGACCCGAGGGCCATGATGGGCACCCGGTGCTAACCCACCCGGGTACCTCTTATCGTACATTCATATTTACGTCTAGGTGGACCACATAGCTTATTCATGAATACTATACATCAATAAACGCTAAACTCATTGGGCAACAACACATTTATACCATCATTGACAACTATGCCCACATCAATATACATAAGCCGACGAGGCCATCAAAATGATATACAAAATATAAGCCGACAAGGCTTCAAGACATCTAACCATATACAACTGTATACGAGCCTCTAAGAAGAGTAGGTAACATTATATAGGCGGGACAGGACCCCGCCGTGCCCATGTATGTACACAAAAGAATAATACCAAAAGTTGTGGCTCCGGATGAAATAGAGCTCCCCTAAGTAGTCCCTGAATAAGAAAGCTATGGATCGAGCCTGTCTCCCTGGCCACCTGCGGGCATGACGCAACATCCACAAACAAAAGGACGTCAGTATGAATATTGTACTGAGTATGTAAAGCATAATCAACATCATAATAGGAACATAAGAGACAACATAAGAAAGAACATAAGATGGAAGAATTGGGGGATAGTAAAGCCATCATCATCATTACTTACTTACTTGTCTTTCATAGGGACCTTCCATTTCTAAAGCGTGCTCGTGTACATACATACATATATACATTCGTGTTCGTATTCATATTCGTATCCATACCATACCCGACCATGAAGGTTCGGTGTTTCGCATACCCGGCCATGACAAGGCTCGGTGATCATACATACCTGGCCCTACCAAGGCTCAGTGGTATCCGTACCCAACTGCAGTGGTGTGCGCGCATTAGGTATCATACCCGGCTATATAAGCTCGGTGTCACGTAATAGTCATACATACTTAGACACGTATACATAAGGGTCCATAAGTATCATCAACATCATTACCATTATCGTTTTTGTTACGTCTATCCTTGGAGGATCAACTATCATATAAAGGATGGAATGGAATCATGAAAGTATCGAGGATCATGAGCTTTAGTAGCTTTGGAGATAGAATCATTTGGAGGACATTATGGTACTCATAAAAGGATATATATATATATATATATATATATATATATATAGCCAAGGAACCATGCCTTATTGAAAGAAGGGTTAGCCTTACATACCTCTTTGCCTTCTCAACTATCTAACGTTCACCGTTGAAGCTTGAACAATCTACATTTAGAAGGATTCATGCCATGGTTAGGCCTTAATGACACTCTTAAATTCAAACTAGAATAATTCATAGTCTAATGAAAATTGGGCAGCATTTCCCCTATTTCATCAACTTCCACCATATCACAAAACAACTCCCAACAACCACAATAACATCCATAATACTCACAATATCCAATTCAAGTAATCACATTACACTAAGCCTCCAATATTCACCCCATGTTCAACTCATACTAGCAACTTCATACCCATTTTAGCACATTTATATATAATGCTTCTTCATCACCATTATTACCTTCCATAACATGGTTATATCCATATCATACTAAGAATCATGACTACATATAGATTACTACTCATAAACATCATAAAAGCTACATTTAGACTTCATTTTCTACTTTCTTCTTCTACCCAAGTCTTTCAACCTCTCCATAGTCCAAATAACATGAAATGATCATAAAACTTACCTTTGATTGAGTAGGAATAACCCTTGGATGGAAATACTTCACTTGAAGAAAAACCCTAGCTTTAATCCATAAAGTTTTCTTGACTCTAGCAACCCCTAAGAGCTTCCTTATACTTGATTCCCTTAGATTAATGATATGAGCCTTGGATCTCCTTTGGATTCTTGTATATGAAATGTATGGAATGTTCTAGAGACTTGGAGAGAAGTGGAGAAGTGTTAAAATGAAAATAATGAAGTAGGATCACATTTATACACTTGAGAATAACTCAGCCTGTCGGGTGTTATACGGACACTTATACGGTCCGTATAACATTGTACGGTCCGTATAAGTGGCCGTGGTTCACCATCAGGGAAATCATCTTCCTGCTGGGGGTTATACGGACCCCTTATACGGACCGTATAAAGTTATACGGACCGTATAAGTGGTCGTATAACTCCACTTCCCTGAAATGGTTTCCGTCGTTTCGTTTGATCTCCAATCCTTATGGAACCTTCTTGACACTTGTTTAACACTTCATTACCAATCTAAGGAGAGTTACAACTCTTCTTTAAGACATCATTAAGTCAACATTAGCTCGGTACCTTACGGAATTTTCCAAAACACAACATATACTTTGCCCTCCTTAAGGAACTTTCTCCTCTTACTTCCAACATCTTTGAAATCTCAACTAGGATCGTTAAATAACCTTCCTTACTTATAGAAACATCATATTCATCTCACCCTACATTATTTTATCTATCATGTAAGCGACTGTGTGACACCAAACCTCCATGATCGGGTATGGTATTAATAAATATGTATGCGTATGTATGGAAGGTTTCCATTAGAAAGAGGGTAAGTAAATATGATGAAAGTCTCAAGATATATATATATATATATATATATATATATATATATATATATATATATATATATATATATATATATATATTATGTTATCCTTCTGCCTTATTATGTTATCCACATACTTAGTACATTGTTCGTAATGACGTCTTTTTGTTTGTGACGCCGTGTCATGCCCGGTGGACGGGGAGATAGACTTGATCCTTAGGTCGCTTATCCAGAGACTGCTTAGAGGAGCTCCATTTGATTCGGAGCTGCCGCTGTTGGTACTATTCTTTTGTGTATACACATATGGGCATGGCAGGGCCCTGTCCCATCGTTATGATGTTACTTACTCTTTCTAGAAGCTCGTAGACAGTTGTGTATAGCTAGATGTCTCTTAGCCTTATCGGCTCGTATTTTGTATATCATTTTGTTAGCCTCGTCGGCTTGTGTATATGTATATATGTATATGGGCATAGTTGATGATGTTGATATAAAAGTGTTCTTACCCGATAAGATCTGTATTATTGATGCACAAGAATTGCGAGTTAGCCATATGGCTCACCTAGTTATGGTTATGAATGTACGATGAGAGGTGCCTGAGTGGCTTAGTTCTGGGTGCTCATCATGGCCCTCCGGTTGGGTCGTGACACTATGCTTTGCCAAAATCTTGTCAGGAAATGATAAACTTCAACCTAGATCAAAAGTTGTTATTCACATGGGCTACTCAAAGATACAAAAAGGATATATATTGTATGATATAAATGATAAAGTGTTCTTTGTAAGTAGAGATGTACTGTTTAAAGAATCAATATTTCCTTTCTCTAACACTGCTAAAGAACAACCAATATTTGTTGATAATGGTGGAACACTGTATGATCTAGAATTACAGTTCCCTCTTAGGAACAGTCAAACTACTCAGAGACTTGATCCTACAGGCTCATGTGACACAAGTAATGAGGTTGCAGATATAGCTGGTGAGCACAACACAGATATAGCTCATGATGCATCAGGATCCATGCATGATCTGTATGAGTCTAACACTCAACAAGATGAGATACAGGATGTGCAACAACCAGCTGCTGACTTGGCAAAACAACTTCATCAACAAGAGGCAATTCCACAGATGCAGGATCAACAAGTACAACCTATTCCTGTAGCTGACACTAGAAAATCAAGCAGGATGGGTTATCCACCTATATGGATGAAGAACTTTATTACCTTGAATGTGTATGAAGGAATACAATATCCTATGTGCAACTACATCAGTTATGACAAAGTCTCACCTTTCTATCAAACATATATTGCTACAACTTCTTCACTTATTAAACCAACTAGCTATGCAGAAGCTATTAAAGATCCAAGGTGGATTGAATCCATGAAAGCAGAAATTCAAGCCACGAAAGCAACCACACTTGGCAGTAATGTCCTTACCTAAAGAAAAGACTCCTATTGGGTGCAAATGGATATATAAGATTAAGTACAAAGCAGATGGTGAAGTTGAAAGGTTTAAGGCAAGGTTAGTTGCAAAGGGGTATAGTCAAAAGGAAGGGATAGATTACAAGGAAACATTTTCACCAGTGGTGAAAATAGTCACAGCTATATCAGTTCTAGCACTTGCAGCTTCAAAAAACTAGTTTATCCACTAAATGGATGTGTTTAATGCATTTTTACAAGGAGATCTTCATGATGAAATCTATATGCAACTGCCTTAGGGATTTGCAAGTCAGGGTGAGAAAGTATGTAGTCAAATCCCCTATATGGTTTGAAACAGGCTCCAAGAGAGTGGAATGCCAAACTTACAGAATCACTATTATTAATGCAGTTTTCACAAAGTCAGCATGATTATTCCTTGTTTACCAAAAGAACTTCTGAAGGAATGGTTATTGTACTTGTATATGTAGATGATATGCTGATAACTGGAAGTTCATTGGCACTGATGGAAGAAACTAAGAAGACATTGCAAAAGGCTTTCAAAATGAAAGATTTAGAGAACTGAAATATTTCCTAAGAATAGAGTTTGCAAGATCCAAAACTGGGATCATCATGCATCAAAGGAAGTATTGTTTTGAACTAATATCAGAAGCAGGACTTGCAGCCGCTAAACCAGCAGTCACACCAATAGACATCAATGATAAGCTCACTTCTATGCAATATGATGAGGTTCTGAATAAAACTAAAGAAAATATAGAAGAACTACCACCTGATCCACCTGCTAATCAAACTAGATATCAGAGGTTAATTGGGAAACTTCTATATCTTACTATGACAAGACCAGATATAGCATTTGGAGTTCAAACACTAAGTCAGTTCTTGCAATAGCCTAAAGGGTCACATATGACAGTTGCTCTCAGAATTGTAAGGTACATAAAGAACCAACCTGGATAAGTGATCCAAACACTGCTCTTACAGCCTATTGTGATGCTGATTGGGCTGCTTGCCCCCTTACAAGAAAATCAGTGACAGGTTTTATCATCAAGATGGGAAATTCACTCATTTCATGGAAGGCAAAAAAGCAAACCACTGTGTCAAGGAGCTCAACAGAGGCTGGGTATAGAAGTTTAGCAACAACTGTCTCATAACTGACCTGGTTAATTGGACTATTCAAAGAGTTAAATGCTGAAGTTAAGTTGCCTATTAGCATCTACAATGACAGCATAGGAGCACTGCAAATTGCAGCTAATCCAGTCTATCATGAAAGGATAAAATACATTGAAATTGATTGTCATTTTATTAGAGAAAAGCTACAACAAGGAATCATCTCAACTAGCTACATATCAACTAAAGAACAGCCAACAGATGTACTTACCAAAGGGTTAAGCAAAGTACAACATGAGTATCTACTGTCCAAGCTAGGATTACTGAACATTTTCCCTCCATCTAGCTTAAGGGGGAGTGTTAAATAGTTAAATACAAATAGATAAGGGCATTTGTGCAATTAGTATAACTTAGTTAAAGTTAGTTAAAAGTTGTTGTGAAAGTTTTGCTATATCCAGCTGTATACCTTGTATATATACACACACTTGTAAGCTACAGTTTTTATCTGATCATTGAATCACAAAGCGAGATATCTCACATACAATTTCTTCTCTCTAGAATTCATCTTCTTGCTCATTTAATTTCAGTGGCCAACCTAAAAACACCATATAATAAGGACCGAAGGGAATATCATGGTATAAATATGACTTTGTAATTGCAAAGTGTCTCTGGGGACAAATGAAAAGAATATGATTGCATCAAATATCATGAGGACTTCATATACCTCGACCTGCCTCAACAAGCTTCATTTCTAGTAATTAGAGGCGTCAATTTCTTTCTTTATTTTGGACATCTCTCTATGCGCGCATATACATATTAAAGGTTAGTATGCGAACGGGTAATTAGACCATAAATTTGTAAAAATAACACCAGGTTGTCACTTTTAATGGTGCTATTTAAAACATAGCATATCTAGTGTATATTTAAAATTTAGTGACTCAGTGTTGCCTCCTTCTCCTGCATATTCAGCGATTACAAAGTACTCACATTTAAGGAAAAGCAACTTTGTGCAAATTTTTTTATAACTTTCAGACATTGACATACCTTGGACTACTTGACTCATCAAGTGATCAAGACACGGTAAAATACGAATTACCATGGCTAATAAAGTCTGATGTTGCAATATTGATTTTAACAGTTTTACCCAAAATTGTAGTTCGGACTTCAGAACTGAACTTTTGGAATAATATCTTAAATTTTGAACTGCAAAATAAACTTCACGATAGTATGTTGAAGTTTGAACGGCAAGAATTGGACTTCAGCAGGGGCGGAGCCAGCGGCACTTTGGTGTGGGTTCGTACCAAATCAAAGCCTTTGTCTGAATCATATATTTATATTAAATATTTTGTCAAATATATACAAATAATTAATTACGGTCCGTGCTTTAAAAATTGAACCGAAATGACGTCAAATCCCAACTCCAAACAAAAATCTGCTGGACTTCAAACACTATCCTTAAATTCGAAGAAACGAATTTCTGCAGTGAGGACTATATTTTGGAATTTTGAGTGACTATATTTTTAATACATTGCAAATGATAAAATTTCTAGAGTCATTTGCACTATTGCCCTTATTCAGGGGGTGGTCTTTAATTTTTATCCCTCAAATTGGTGGTCTTTAATTTTTTCCCTTCGCTAAAAGTCTCTTGGTTCCTGATTTGAACCCCCGCTCAGTTAAAAATTTTTTAAAAAAAAATCGGAAGGTAGAGTATGGATTCGGAAGGCAGAGTTTCAAACTTTACCTTAAGGCAGAGAGTTTGCCTCAAACTCTACCTGATCAAGCAGAGTTTGACTGTAAACTCTAACTGATCGGGCAGATTTTGACTGTTCAAACGTAAGGCAATCTCTACCTTAAGGTAGATGTTTGCATTAAGATAATTTTTTTTTAATTCAGTTGAAATTTTACAAAACTCTATCTTAAGTTCTGACTTTTGCCCGAATAGACCTAATTTTACTACTAAATTCTGCCTAGCGATTTTCTTTTTTTAATTTTTATTCTGCCGAAATTTGAACCTCAAACCTCATAATATTAAGCGAAAGATAAAAATTAAATATTATAGTGCCTTTGAAGGGCAATCCGCACAAGAAATGAAATGTCTATAGCAAAATGCGAATGAGCCAGGAATTTTTTATTTGGATTTCTTTTGTTTTTTCTAGCTAGTACGATAACTGACAAGTGGACGATTTTTAATTATCTCAGAAAACCTCGGCGTGCTTCACGTTTAATAACTTAAATTAAATCCAGATATGCCAAAATACAATACCTACCAACCAAGTCTCATTTATGGATAGGCTATTTAAATTTCTTGTTCCAAAGTCTTAATCACATTTAAAGTTTAATAAAATAATGCAGCGCGAATTACCGTGCCTTGAGCTCCAAAGATCATGGTCTTAAACATTTTTCGCAGATTGTCCCTTCTTTTGGGGTGGTCTTTAAATTTTGTCCCTCTAATTGCTGGTCACTAAGTTTTGTCATTTGCTTGAAAAGGTAATGGAAAATATCCTAAGATTCTGAGTTCGAATCCCCACTCAGTAAAAAAAAAAATTTAGCAAGGCAAGATTTTGCAAAAAGTTCAGCCTTATGCGGTATACTTTGCTTTAAGGCATAACTAAAAGTCTGCCTCATACGGCAGAACTTTTCCTTAAGGCATAGGCTTTACCTAATAAGACAAATTTTTAGTTATACCTTAAGGAAAAATTCCGCCTTATGGGTAAACTTTTAGTTAAGGTATAACTAAAAGTCTGCCCCATAAGGCGAAACTTTTCCTTAAGGCATAGACTTTATCTTATAAAGCAAAGTTTTGCCCTCTCCGGCAGATTTTTAATTATGCCTTAAGACAAAGCCTGCCACATACAGCAGAACTTTTTGCAAAGCCTTGTCTTGCGAATTTTTTTTATTTTTATGATTACGCCGGATTCGAATTCAGAACTTCGGGATATTTTAGGCAAAGGTCAAAAATTAAAGACCAAAGAATTTGAGGGCCAAAAACTAAAGACCACCCCCACCAAAGGGCATTAGTGCAAATTGCCCGGTCTTAAACCACTTCCCACTCCACTGGTAAAGAATAAAAATTACTACTGTAATTGGTATTATTCGACTAATTCTCAATAGGATCATAAAGATTATACACCTAATATTTGGTTAAAAAAATGGAGGTTAATGGCACATAATCCAAGTAAGCTTACTAGTGAATTAGCGATGCAGCTAGTACCTTACCTTTAGGTCTAATTGACATAAAGTAAACACACCTTGTAAACAGATTTTGCCAAAAATATACTCTATATTCTAATATCTTCTTTTTGAGCGGATTGCCAATCATTTGGGTTGGTCTGTAGTTTTTACCCTTCAAATCGGTCATCTTTAAGTTTTGCCTTTCGTCTAATACTTTGAGATTGTGGATTTGAACCCTAACTCAATAAAAAAAAAAAATTTAAGGTAGAATTTTGCAAATCTATCCATGCAAAGCGGATTTTTGCAAATTTCGCCAGTGCCTTAAAAGCGAAATTACGCTTTAAAGGCGAAATTTAAAACTACTGCATGCGAATATTTTTTAAAATTTTGATTGAGCGGAGGTTCGAACCCGAAATCAAAAAAATTTTAGCGAAGGGCAAAAGTTAAAGACCCCAAGGTTCTGGGTTTGAACTCCAGCTCAGTAAAAAAAAAAAAAAGAATTTTCGCAAGGCAGATATTTGGCTTCGCAAGGAAAAGTTTTGCGAATCCAAACTCTACCTTATGAATTTTTTTTAAAATTTTGACTGAACGAAAGTTCGGACCCGAAACTAAAAAAAATTTAGTGAAGGACAAAAATGAAAGGCCACCGCTAGCGAAGGGTATCGTACAAATTGCCCATAAATATAAAACTATTCTAAACACACTATTTCTTTGGTAAACTTACCCAATGGCCATGAGAATTATTTATTTATTTTTCGAATTTTTTTTCACTTTATTTGAAAATCAATGTTTGATCATGAAAATTTCAAATACAACTTTAGAAAACACCTAAAACCTGTTTTCATTTTTTTTTTACTTTTGGTATATTTAAACAACCAAATATTTTTTTGCCAAAACTATAACCAAATATAATTTTATCTTCAATTCCAACTTCAAAAATTCCAAATAAAATGAAAAATATGCGTTTCTATGCAAAATACCTACTTATGTTCTCAAATTTTTCCAAAACAAACTGAAGATTTCTAAAAGTTTATATCAACCGTCAGTCTTTTGTTTTTTGCTTACAACATATTTTTTGAAAAAATATACGTGTCTTGCATAGAGGGGAGGAGCCACCTCAAGGGGCTACAACTGGTAGGTTGGACAAATCCTATTCCCATGTCCTTTCTTAATTACCGAAGAAGACAAAATAGAGACTTTTCAGATAGTTGATCAAGATGTATTCATCGTTTCAAAAGTAATTAAAATTAATTATTTTATAAGTATTTTTAAATTAAATTAGACATAGCAAATTTACTTTTTTCTTCTTCTTCTTCTTCTTCTACGTCTTACGCACTTTTTCACCGCACTTCTCCCCTCTAGTTTTGATTATTTGAATCCGACATGTTCGATAATTTGTGCATAATTGGTTGGCCAAATTCATATAAGGCCTCCTCAACTTCTCAATTTTTCATTTTAATAACTGATTGAGGCCTAACTTAATTTAATACTTATAGTATTCAAAATATCATACCTATTAAATACTTTTTTTTGCAATTTGTTGTAAAGAACTGACGTGTGTTACCAAGTGCATATTACATGGCAAAATAATCATTTTTTGTTTTCCGTATACTAGACCACTCTGGTATTCACCCTGAGTGACCTTTCTATTAATAATAAAAGAACCTCAAAAGAGAATAAGTACAAATAAGGGGGGATAGGTCTTATCTTACAAATCTTAATGAGGTCAGGCACCTCTACTATTCGTACCAAGCATGTAAGAAATAAGAACTTGATAGAACCTGATACTATATGATCATCACAGTGTTTATAACACACTCTATGAGGATATTAATAAAATGACAAAATAAAACAAGAAAGAAAGTAGAGTAGAGCTCATTCTTCTCTGTACCTGTGATAAATACTAGAATTTGTAACCTTGTATCAATTTGGTTCTTCTCCTTGTCTCCTTCCCTCAACCTATTCAAGAGTTCTTGAAAATACATAATTCTTCTTAGATCTCTAGTTGATGTAGTTGAACCTTGTCATCTTTTGCTTTGCCACTCTCATTTGGTAGTTGCCTTGGGACAAACTCATCAGACACTTTATCATCCCAACTATGATGTCTACCATGAGTTTTATTTTTATTTTTGCGTTTTCCACTTCTTTGTTGCCTAGGAGAGATGTCAGCGTCCCTAGAGGCACTTGCAAAACATCTATCCAGAATTTCATCCTCCTCGCTTTCGTAAAAAAAATCTGCATCTTGTAGAATATTTGGAGAAAAAGAACTACTTCCAACAACTTGTAATTGGTTACTCGTGTTAATAGGAGTAAGAGAGTTCAACTTTTTAACCTTATTACTTACAAGTTCATTAAGAAGATCTCTATTCACAATATTACTATTTGGAGCACTCGCTTAGCCATAAGCTGTCCCACGGATAGTGGTGGAACTACCATGGCTTGACTAGGCACAAATTCTGGGGCTACTGGACTCAACTTATTGCGCACTGGAAGGGATATAACCTACTCATCCTCCTCCATCATATCCGCCCAACTCTTCGCACTCGCACCATCTTTTTGGCCATTCTTAGCATCAAAGTTGTTGATTCAGTGCACTGGAGTTGAGGCCATCATTGTATCCACATTTTGGTCATTCCCCGTAGAGATTAGTTGTTGTCCAGAGTCATCTTGTAGCTCACCAAACGACTCCATAGATTGTGTTGAACCTCATACTCTGACGTGTTCAAAGTATCCATTAAGGGCTTCAAAGCGGGGATGAGACAAACCAAACTAGCAACATGTTGTTGAGTTATCATGTTTGCCAATTCCGGATGTGCAACATGAAGTTTAGGACTGTCGACACTAGGTAGTTGTTCCTCTCTAACCGACAGAGCATCAAAAGAGTTAGGACAAAGAATATCCTTTGAGGAATTTGATTGAACACCTTGCTTCATCTCAACGTTTGACTCATTGGAGCTAACCAAAGTGTCAACTACGGTGCCCACGCCTTGCTTGCGTGTTACCACGGTCCAATCCTCATCACCAACTCTATCTTTACCTTTGTTTAACTCTTTAGTTTGCATGGAAACCTCAACATCATCCGCAACGTTCTCGAATCCACATTCACTACGGCCTCCTTTTCTTTAGCCCCTCTTCTTTATGTTCATCATCCAAAACCTCATTAGTCCCTCTAGTATTATGAAAATTCTCAACTTGCTGCTCATCCATGATACCACTAGGTTTTCCTGAATTGTCACAAACTATTGAGTCGACATTCGAATCTACTTGCTCACTTCCTATCGCGGGAGATTGAGGATTTGAGCCTTTGGACACTGTTTCGTATTGCACCTCATTATTGACTTTCGTAAGTTGCTTTCTACCATTCAAATAATCTCTTGTATCACCTTGAAGATTTTCAACCGAGACTCCATCAACTGTTTGTATCATATCCTGAATCTTTTTCAGTTTCTTCCCTCGTAACAAGCGACATGTACTCTCATCATGTCCTTGATGCTTGCAATATGATGGTAAATTATCATAGACAAACTCCTGGAGTTCCTCCACTATTTTATCAGTTCTTTTATCCACAAATTGAAGCCTCAACTTGTCCGGCAGTGTGCCCGTTAAATCAAGAATTACCTTAACCGTAGTTGTACTAGGTCTTGACTTTGTTTGCATGGCTTTATCGATGGCAATGGATTTTCAAACTACCGAAGCTATGGACAGCTGCGACCTCTCCGTAAATAGCTCCGGATACAAGTTTGAAAGAGAAATTCAAACGACAGCCTCCGTAGTTTCCTCCTTAGGGTTATAATTTATCTACCATGGAAAAATCCTGATTTGATGCTCCTTTCCCTTATGCGTAAAGAAGGTGGCTGACCTTGTTAGATCATCTACAAAGTCGTCATATTGACCAACCCTAATCAATATTTGTCTAGCAGCAAGTAATCCAATCAAACAATGCCCCTTGATGCCAAACAATTTGGCAGCAAAGTTCTCATCGTTGGCAAGTCCGGCGCACCTAAGCAACGCTTCACCACTATGGCTGGATGAAGCCCTTACTCCTTAGAAAGTTCTTGTTGTTTATCCATTGTAAACTGAAGCTTGGGAATCTCATGGATAACTTCAATGGGTTTTAGGTTTGTTTTGAAAAAATGACTCAACTGGTTTAGAATTTCGGCGTGTGGCCTAAGAAACTTCAGGGTTAGCGTTAGAAGTGTGTTTGTTAAGGTTTGGAGAAGGCTCTCCCGCAACCAAAGGTTGGGGAGAGATGGTGGCAGCCATGGATATGGCTAAACCGCCACCATGCACCAAAGAGAGGAGAGAGTCGTAGGGTTAGGGCAAAGTCTTTATAATTTGACTTATTGGAATCTTTGAATATTTGCTTTGGGAAAGTTAACACTTCGCAAAATAAATCAAGTAACAACAAAAAGATAAATAAAAAATAAAAAATTGACATGAGTCAAGTAAGGTTTGGTGCGTGATGTGTACTTATTTTTTGAAATGGAGGCTGGCCTAAGAAAAGGTTTATTACATTTCGAATAAAAATAGAAAGGGTTATATTGTTGTAGAATATTCCAAACAATCCAAGAGAGTGAACACCAAACAATATAATTCTAACGGAGAAACACAAACGAATAGGCAAGACGTTTTTCAGGAAACTATCTTTAAGATAGTAATTTTTCTCACACGGTGCAAATGATTAAAAGGAAGTCTACTCCAATAGTACAATGCCTACTCTTTAATTTCTTCTATCACAAGTACTCAACCTAAAGAAAGGAGATGTCGGAAGAAGTCAACAGGAGAAATAAAGAAAAGTTTTAGTTGGAGGAAGACATAAGATTTTTAGAGTATCTTCGTAGTATGTTTTTGGCTTATAACAGCATCGTTGGTTCCGAAATTTTTTTAGTGTCATAGCGAATAATTGTTATACACCTAGAACAACATTTGGCATTTATATTATATTTGGTTGTTATAGAGAGGTTTAATGTCAAATCCTTTGCTTAATCACACTTAGGGTAAAGAAGGGAAATCTTTTAGGGCCTGTTTGGAAAGCCACCCAAGTAATTGGAATTGGGTGTAATTATACAGTTTGGCCTATTTGTTTGACCAAGTAATTACACAGTTAGATGGGAATTGGGTGTAATTGAGAGGGTGTAATTACACTCTCCAATTCTGAAAGGGGAAGGGGGGGGGGGGGAGAATTAGGTGTAATTACACCCCGTAATTACGAGGTTACTTTTTAGTTTTTTTTTTTTTTTAAATTTATTTTTATTTTTAGTTTATTTTTTATTTCTATTATTTTAATTTCTTTTAATGTTTAATTTATTTTTTATTTCTATTATTTAATTTCTTTTTTATTTTTACTTTTTAATTATTTTTATTTTTTTAAATGTATTTTTCTTTTTATATTATTTATTTTCAGTTCCTTTCTTCTCATTCCCAACCTTTACTTCTTGTGATTCTATGTAATTGTCGTATTTTTTTTAATTCATTTAGCATAACCGTGTTATTGTTCAAATTTTTTAAACTAAACCTCTTAATATTGGAAAGAATGAGTCATTAACAAACTTGGCATATAATGAGTGACGTTATTAAAATAGAATTTCGTTGTGAATGAGGTTATAGACTTATATTTTCCCTTTCTTTTGGATTTTTTTTTGGGTAATTCAAGATATTATATGTAATACTTAGCATAATACAGTAAATCAGTCTGAGGCACGAGTCCCATTCAACCCAAGGTTGTTGTTGTTGTTGTTTCTAATAGTATTATAAGCTGAAATATTTCTTTGAAATGTAGTTCCTAAAATGTCTGCCCAAACAGCTTCAGTAGCAAACACTGGAGGAACTACCAAAATGTTGATTCTTTCAAAAAGCTTTAGACGTGCCCTTTCTTTTGCCATAAGATCTGCAACTCTATTTTGCTCCTTGTAAATATGCTCGATCACTGGAGCACCAAATTTCTGCATCAAGTATCTTAACCATGGCGTGGATTCCTTGTTGAGATATCGAGAAGTCTTCAAGGTTGAGGATATCATTTTTCCACATAATAACTATTCCTCCGTAAAAGGCCCACTGCAGCAAATTGCAGGTGACCATTGAAGTTGAAAGCATCCACCAGTGGCTTGTGGTTAGACATAAGTGTTTCTAGCAGTACCAGCATTGCAGGACGATGCATTTTGACCATAGCATCGCAATGTCTACAAAACTCTAGGCTATTCGCACCCCTTGCGTTCCAAATGATGAAGTTCATCAGCGGGTTCCGTTATGCAGGGTTCAATTCTTGGGCTATCCTTTTCCCCTTCTGGGATTGCTCCATCAACTTCAGAATAGGGATTAGATTCACAATCAGAACCATTTCCCCCTCTTGATATTTCAGATTCATCGAACAAGCTCTCAGATTCTTGGGACATAGAGCGATAATAGCTTCGCTAAATAGCTCTTTGAATTCTGCTATCACTTGTTTTTCCAGAGTATGGGGACTCGGTATTGTTATTCCACAATCTAGTAGTAAGCGCTCTATATCCTGATTACTTTTTCTCAGATGCTTTAGTGTCGAATGATTTCCCTTTTCTAGGTTTTCTACCTGTTTTTGGTTGACTTGGGGTTGTTGTTCCCATGTTGTGTTGGTGGTGTCCATGGGACAAAGGTTGGGTTGATTGGTAGAAGTTTGGTGAGATCGAAGGGAAGAAGGGCATGGTTTGGAAAACTTAGTTCATGAGAAGGTTCAGATCCTGGGTTGACATGATGTTCAATGTCTAGTAGAGGTGTGATTGGAGGAGAGTTTGTAGCCAAAGTTGATGAGAAAAGTTGGACAAGGCTTGGTTCATCCCTTCCCTGATGATGTGAGACAGATACAAAGGGTTCTGGATGATGATGTTCACTGGTCGACCCTCGAGATTGAGATTCAGAGTTAGGCCTTGACTCTGTAGAGACATTTCCAACCATGACGCAGTCGTGTGGTCGGCCGTCAGTGGTGCTGTCACATAGGTTAGAGGTGGGGTGTTTGGTTGGTTATTTTCTGGATTCATGGCTTTCTTGGGTGTTTCCAACAAAGCTAAGAGTTGAGTGGTGTTGATTTATGTTAAGATTTTTGATATTTGGAAGAGTGTCCATATTGTAAGATCTCGAATCCGATAGAGATCTACTAGACGTAATGAGAAGTGTCATCTCCATATCATAGATGTGATGATTACCATCTGCAATTGACTGTTCATCAATATTTTGCTCTGTGGGGAGATTTCTGGTGAGAGAGGTTGGCGGCGCATCGTAGGGTTGAGTTTTAGATTTTGGGGAGAGAGAGAGAGAGATGGGAATTTGGCTTGACCTTAGCGGGCCCCAATGTAGACAGTTGTGCATCAGACCTCATATCTTTTGAGATATGGCTCGTGATAGCTTCAGTGGGAGTGTGTTGAGTGGAAGTGTACTTAGAGTGTGTTTTGGTGTGGTCGCTAACATGTGAGTGGAAATCTAATGTGGGATTAGCCTTTTGGGTAATGTTATTGTTTTTGGAACCTTGAGAAGTTGGGCCATTTCTTGTTGGATTTCTGTCCAGGCCTAGTCTTTTTTTGTTGTTGTATTCCTTTTGGCCCACTCCAGATGTATTAGCAATGTTTAGCTTAAGAGTATTATCATTATTAATGACGTAATTAGTGGATTCAAGGAATTTCCCATAAACGGCATTCAAAGTCTTTACCTGAACTTTCTTCGTCGATCTTTGATGGTTTGCTCCTGGATCGTCACCTATGTCCTTAGGGGTAGGGATTGGTTTTTTCCGCCTTGGAAAGATGATGGTTTGCCATTGATATGAGGTTACTGGATGAGTGGTAACAGGGTCTTTAGTTGTGGGATGAGGGATTGGAATTGTATAGTAAGGGCAATTGTCTTAAGTATGTCCAATTCTTCCACAACCTTGCAAAGAATTCCTTCTCCTTCATACAAAACTTCCTGCTTATGGTTCCCAATCGTGACACTCGTCTTGACAGGCTTTTCTTGGGGGATTTATATGCACAACCTTGTATACCTTCCACGTAGATTTTCTGACGTGCATGTGTCAACCTTCAGTAGTTTAACTAGTTTCCTGCCTACTTTCTCTAGTATAAGTTTGTCATAAAATTCAGTAGGGATTTGTGGTAATTGGATCTAGATTGTTGTATGGGATCGAGTTGCTGCAGCCGGGACAAACTTTGGTTCCCATCTCTTGACAATTAAAAAACTACCTGAAATGAACCAAGGACCTTCCTGGAATACTTTGACCATATTCTCTTCTTGGGAGAATTCCATTATATAGAAGTTCCACCCTAGATCAATGAGCGTGAGACTTTCGTTAGGTTTCCAAAGGTCGAGAAGTTTTCCTTTCAGGAACTGGTGGGAGGTTCTCTTTCCAAATTGTTTCACTATAAGGGAGAATCTCCATGGTTAGTAGAGCCTAGCCTTCTCTTCTACACTGAGGGAAATCTGATCCTCATCTATTGTTGATTCACTAGGTGCATTTGTATCAAGCGAGTCTTTGTAATAAGCTTCATTTAGGACATTCTTCTTATCCAGGAGGATACCTTTAAAGGTTTGGATTTTGGGGGTCTTCGTCCATGTCTTTAGCTTGGTCTGGTGGTTCTAGTGGTTTTGGAGGTGGTGGGGAGTGTGTGTTTTCGGGTTGGGGGAGTGTGGTCATTCTCCAGGGTGGTCTATCCTAGAGAGAGTTTTTTTTTTTTTGGATTATTTACTTAAGTTACGTTGGAACTTACTTATGTAATGTTGGAATTTGACATAAGAGTATTATGTTAAACTTTTTCTTTTGGATTTTGAATTTAGGTTATATTTTCAATTTTAAGTTATTTGCTTTAGTACTATTGATTTGTTATTTCACATTGCATGTTGTTTATTTTTCACTTATAGTTGATGGATTTTTTGTGTCAAACATTTGAATAATGTTATGCCATTATATTTATAAATAATATTTTTTAGTCAAACATCCAATCCATGACGTTCTCACAAAAAAATTCTTCTTTTAAGTTTTATAATTAATTAAAATTAAATATTATTAATTTGAAAAATATATATCAATTAGTTTTTACAATATTAGTCACAAATATATAATTATTAATTAATATATTTTCAAGAAAAAATGTCTTATTAAATAACTTATTTAATATCATTTACAAAGGCAAATATTTTTTAAATATTAATTTTAATTTTTTTTATAAGTAAATTTTATTTTTAAATTAAACTAACTGTGTAATTACACTTGTGCAACCAAACAACACGCTTGTAATTACACTGTAATTACGTTATGACAAACAAATAAGTTTTTGTAACTACACTACTATGTAATTACTAGGCTATGTAATTACTACCCCAGTAATTACACCAATTCCAATTACCAGGTGGCTTTCTAAACAGGCCCTTAATGGCGAAAATATATATTCATATGATATTCTTTGTCATAAATAGTGTATTAAAGTATCTAAATATTTGGTTAAAACATCTAGACCTATTATTGGTTTTTTTTTCGAGATTCTATTTTATAAAGATTTTTTTTTTGAACTGGTAACTGTATCTATATTTGATATGAGCAAAACAGTACAATGTACTGAAACCAAATTTACATAAGAACTCCATTACTCTACCGTCCTGTTCCTATATTGAAACCAAACATCAATGACGGTTTGAGTAAACTTGATTACACCAAAAGTATAAGATCAAAAGATAATCCAGCCTGATCTTTTGCATACTATTCTCTTACATTCTCAAAACATCTAGAATTCCTTTCCTTCCAAATAGTCCACCAAATACTTGTTGGGACAATTCTCTATCTACCTCTATTCTTTGCCTGCAAACCTGCTTCCTCCCAACTCTGAAGTGCTTCCGTAATCTTTCCAGGCATAGTCCATGAAATGCCTTTGAGATTTAAGAATAGTCTCCAAAGAAATTCATCCGTAATCTTGCAGTGTAGAAATAGATGGTTAACTATCTCTGCATCTTCACCAAAAAAGAAACATCTAGAACATAAAGGCATCCCCCTTCTAATCAGATTGTCTTGTGTCAGTACTGCTTCCTTAGCCAACAACCATACAAAGCAAGCAACTTTGTGTGGGATTTTTGTTTTCCAGATTTGAATCCAAGGCCAATTGTGTTACACCTCGTGGCTTTGTACATTGAGATTCATCGTGTGCTAGTGGTTCTAGTCTTGGACACCGAGGTTATCAAGGTTAAATGAGATTATACAAGTTTATCTTATAGCTATAAGGGGTTAAGTTCATGTTTAGCAGGTATTGAAAGGATTAGAGGCTCAATGAATTGACGAGAATACGTTTCACGAAAAAGTTTGATTTTACAGTTGAATATACGGACCGTATATCTGACTGACCCCCACCGTAAATTGGTTCCATAAGGGGTGAGCCACTGGATGGATTTTACGGTCCAATTATACGGACCGTATAATTTTTACGGTCCGTATAAGTGGACCGTAAATCTGAGTCGGTGCCAGATTTTTTTTATGATATATTTCGACCCTTGCTCATTTTAGCTCATTTCAACATTTCCCAAAGTTCATGAAAGCTTTAGAAATCTCTTCTAAACATATCTAACCAACCCCAAGTGAAATCAAAGATTAAAACACAACAACCAAGAGATTCAAGTGTTGGAAGGCTCACTAGGGTTTGTAGAGTCCAATTATTCCTTTGGTATTGAAGTTGGAGGCTTCATCCTAGTGGAATAATTTGATCCGAAGTTTGTTCTTGTGTGATTGAGGTAAGTTTTGATCCCTATTACATGTTATTGAGGTCACTTGATTGTTATACAATTTGATTGAGGAAAGAAAGTGAAAAAGGAAGTTCAAATACGAATTTGAGGATATTTTGAGTAGTAAATTAACTTGATTTATAGTTATTAGAATATTTTGGGTATAATCTTGTTATGAGGGGTAATAATAATGATGAGGAAATGTTGTATACAAGTGTATAAGGGGTTGTGTTGAAGTTGTTGTTATAAATTGATTATGAGAAGAAGTTTTGGGATTTTAGTGGATATAATTTGAATGAAATCTCTTAATCATGGCATTGTTGATGTTGTTATTGTTGTTTGGGGGTTGATTTGGAATTTGGTAGAAGTAGATGAAATAGGGGAAGTGCTGCCCAAATTCCGCTATCTCATTAATTACTTTAGTTTGAACTTATGAGTGTTTCAAGAATTAACTCTAGTATGAATTCTCTTGAATGTCGATTTGTGAGTCTGGGAGGAGAAACGTTAAGTAGTTAAGGAGATGTAAAGGTATGTTAAGGCTAACCCTTTCTTTCTTAAGGCATGATGCCTTTGTTGTGAACCTACACATGATATCCATAATGTCCCTATTCCTAAAAAAATGCTAGAAGCTTGTGACTCTCAAGGTTCTTATGATATTGTTGATAAATGTCCTCCATGATGATGATTCCATTTCTAGAGATACCAAAGCTTATAGTTCTTGGTGTTTTCATGATATTATTGAACTTGTTCCATGATTATTGATCTTGTGCATTGTTGTTGATCTCATCTTATGATAGTTGTTCCTTCAAGGTGAGATATAGCGATGATGATGATTCCATATCGACACTTCAGAGGTTACCGACCTTACGTCACTCCGATAGATTTATAGTTGTTATTTGGGCTCTCATGCATGCTTTATATATATGTATGTATTTTCTCACACCGCTCCATGCTATAGTCGGTCGGGCAGGCACGTAGATGTGCACACCACTGTAGTGGGCAGGTTATGGTGTTACCCAGGACGAGGGATGCCCCGAACGCGGGATGATGTGATGTATGGATCGGGTTGCACGTTCCGCAACACTAACAATTATATTATATATGTATGTATGAAAATGTTTATTTTTTTAAAAGGCGAAGCATGCATGATATCCGCCTTCGGAGGCTATCAGATGTACAGGTTATTTCTCGTATCTCATGTTTCTTCCATATTTTCATTATGTTGTTATTCATGGCTTACATAGTCAGTACGTTATTCGTACTGACGTCCTTTTATTTGTGGAGGCTTCTTTCATGCCCGCAGGTAGGTAGGAAGATAGATCAGACGCCTAGACTGCTTCATCTATGATTGCACAAGCGCGCTCCATTTGTTCTGGAGCTACAGTTCAGCTGGTACTATTCTTTTGTGTATATATAGGCATGGCGAGTCCTGTCCTGTCTTTATGATGTTATGCACTCCATGTAGAGGCTCGTAGATAGATGTATATGGTTAGATGTCCTATAATCTCACCGGTTCATATTTTGTATATCATTTTTGGCAGCCTTGTCGGCTCGTACATATGGGCATAATTGATAATGTTTATATAGGCATGTATATGTTTATTGACCTCATGCCTATTTCAGTTTATGATAATTGTGAGTTAGCTATGTGGTCCACTTAGATATGATTTGGAGATGGATGTTAGAAGGTACTCGGTAGGTTAGCTTCGGGTGCCCGTAGCGGCCCTCTGGTTAGGACGTGACAAAAGTGGTATCAGAGCAGTTCGTCTTAGGGTGTGTCTACGAGCTGTGTCCAGTAGAGTCTTATTTATGGGTGTGAAGCACGCCACACTTATAAACAAGAGGCTGCGTGCATTTAGGAATGATTGACCTTTCTTCCTCATCTTAGATCGTGCGATAGAGCCATGTTATAAGGATTCCCTTTTCCTGACTGTGTGTTATGATTTCAGCGATGCCTGTGAAGAAGAAAGCCACAGTGGCCCAAAAAAGCAAGTCAGCGGCAGACAGGAGGACTGAACGGGTACCGCCCACAGATGTGGAGGAGGGCGAGTCTCAGAATGACGTTCCATCTTGGTCCTCTCACACTCCGCCCGCTCCAGAGGAGCAAAGAGGAGCCCCAGCTCCAGTCTCCAACACCCCCAGTTCCTCCACCGGATGCCTCAGGCCAGGAGATGAGGGAGGCCATTCAGTTGTTGACCCAGTTAATAGTCGCTCAGGCCCAGCGGCAGGGTGCAGGTCATGGTGATAAGGCTGTTAGTGTCCGAGTTCGTGATTTCATTAATTTGGACCCTCTAGAATTGTTTGGGTCAAAACCAGATGAGGACTCGCAGAACTTTATAGATAAGATGTTGAGGACATTGCGGGTAATGCATGCTTCGGATGTTGAGTCGGTAGAGTTGGCCTCTTATAGATTGCGAGATGTGGTTGTTCATTGGCATAGTACCTGGGTGGCTTCTAGAGGGGTAAATGCACCTCCACTGGTATGGCAAGAGTTTGTAGATATTTTCCTCCGACACTATTTGCTGCCAGAGGTTCGACGGGCCAGAGCTGATAAGTTCCTAAACTTCAGACAGGGGAACATGAGTACTCGGGAGTATAGTCTTTTAATTCACTGGCTAGGTATGCTCCAGCTATGATAACTGATATGGGGGATCGTGTCCACCGATTTGTGAGTAGTTTGGGGCCACATTTTATTGATGATTGTTTAACGGCCTCACTTCAGAAAGGTATGGATATTTCTGGCATTCAGGCCCACGTCCAGAATCTAGAGGAGCGATAGCAGCGAAAGGGTTGAGCGTGAGCGTGATAGGGGTTATAGTAAGAGAGTTAGATCCTCAAGTGTTGTTAGTGAGTTCAGAGGGGGACAGATCCAGCAGTATTCTAGGAATTCGGGCCATCCAGCAGTTAGTATACCTCAACGATTTGAAGGCAAGAGATTTGATCGCCCTATTTATTTCGGACCAGATCAGAGTTCTAGAGTCTCGGGTTCTCAGTATAGGGGTGATTCAGGCCAGATGAGGCTACCTTTACCATGATATATTCAGTGTGGTAAGCTACATTCGGGACAATGCCGCTTGGGTTCAGATGCTTGTTATGCCTGTGGTCAGACAAGCCATATGATGCGCGACTGTCCATCGAGAGGTGGTAGAGGTATGGTTCAGCCCACGGGATTAGCAGCTGGTTCTTCATCATCGGTACGCCCTCTAGGACAAGGCTCACAGACACTGGCAGGCCGTGGTAGAGGTAGAGGGGGAGCATCCAGTTCGAGCAGTCCTCAGAACCGTATTTATGCACTAGCTGGACGACAGGATCTTGAGTCTTCTCCCGATGTTGTCATAGGTATATTATCAGTATCTTCTCATGACGTATATGTTATATCCCGTATTTTGTACATTGGGACAATCCGAGCTAACCATGATAAGTTAAGAACAAGTCTATTCCGGGATACGAGGTAGAGACTTTTAACCTCCGATATTGTTTTAAGGCATAAGTTGCTTATGATTTTATTGGTATGGAATATTAAGGAAAATTTGGGGTTAAAAGTGAATTAAAGAAAGTTGTTAATTCATGAAACAAAAGGCCAAGTTGGCCGTGTAATGTGGTGGGCCATGGGCCACATGGATGCTTAATATATGTGTATATTAGATGACCAAATTAAATATACTCATCATCTTCACCTTAGAAACTCTAGAAACTTGGAGAAAAAAAGAAGAAGGGGACATTCGGCCATAGTTAACCGAGCAAGAACCTTGGAAAACTTGATCAAAAAAATATCTTCTTCTAGCTTTTCTCCCAATTGGAAGGTCCTCTATAACATGGAGTGGTCATTGGAGCAAGTAAACCATTCATTTTTGCAAGTACAAACTCTAGCCAAGTTGAAGAACTAAGTGATAAAGGTAAGGTTCAATCTCCTTTTATATGTGTTATGGATGGTTTGTGCATGTTGTGTATGTGGAAATGAATGAAACTCGTGAAATTATGGTGTTGATGTTGTGGCCGAATATATGGCCGATTTGGTGTAGGCATGTTGAACTAATTTTATTTAGTATTTTGGTTGTTGTTGTTATGGATTATGTGATGAAAATGAAGGTGTTGGATGGTACAAGTTGGAGTTGAAACCGTAGGTGAGCTAATGTAGAAGTTGGTATATTGGTAATATAGTTTCTTGCGTTTACATGAATGATATTGTAACATGTGGATTGTTAGTATAGTTTATGAATTTGGAAGGAAGAGAATGTGTTGTTGTTGTTCTTGTCGGGTTGGAGAGGTTTCGGGTGGAGTGATGCTTTAGTTGGATTGTTTTGATTATTGTGCGGATTGTTTGAAATGTTCTTGAAATTTGTTTGAATGATCTCGGATTAGTACTTGAACATGTGAGCGTTGATGTTGGTTTGAATGTATGTAGTTGAATTGAATGTAAATGGAGTGTTGTCGAAGTATGTAGAAAAGAGTTACTAATGTTAATGTCACACCCCGATCTTACTAGGGTGTGATGGGCACCCGACCCCATATTCGGAGCCGAGCGAACCCATTGACTCTTATTACATACATACTTCCTTTGGATTCTTAGATTAAACAAAAATAAAATACATAGTAAAACTTTCAAAATCTTTTGTCGTTTCCAATTAAACACAATCTGTAAACATAAGGGCTCTGTAACATAATGTATAATAAAAACACATCGGCTCGTGGAACCATTTTCAAAACTGACACACTAAACCCACGACTGCATGCTGCAAAGTCTCTAATTTCGAACAAAGCGCACACATATAATCGACTCGGCGGCGCTCCGGTACAAATGGAGTCTACCAACTCCCGACTGGAACGTCTCTGCCGCCATAGCTCTTACTTGTACGAGTGTACCGCGCGGCATGAAACGCGCGCCCACAAAAAGGGGCGTCGATGCGAGTAATGTGCGAGTATGTAAGGCATGAGTAATATCACGGAATCATAATAGAGAACATAAAACACAACATAAGAGAGTGATATAACTTTGTAACTCGTTTGTCTATCATGATAGATATTGTGCACGCTAACTTTACCTTTTGGAGTACTATATAAATACTGCAAAACAAGCCGCCGACCGTGCGAGTGCGGTGTATAATCGCCCGACCATACGGGTGCGGTGGACTACTGCCCGACCGTATAGGTACGGTGTAACGCTTTACGAGTGCACCACGGAATAAAGGAAGTAATCTGTCATCGGAGTGCCCCTGGGGCGGATGCCATGCATGCTAGCTTTTTAAAAAACATATAAATATCTGTAAAGAACGCCCGACCACGTAGGATCGGTGTATAACTGCCCATCCATATAGGAACGGTGTATAAGCCCGCGTCCAGGCCTCCAGCGTCCGGGGTATAATCGCCCCGCCTGCGGTGAGTGTGCAGGCACGGCCGCCCATTGGACGGCGCGGTGTTATAAAATAAATCATATGTAAATATAAAGCATGCACGCGAGAGCCCAAGTGAAAACTACAACTCTATCGGAGTGACGTAAGGTCGGTAACCTCCGATCACATTATGGATAATCGGAATCGCCACTGCCTCACCAAGGAACAATTATAAGGCGAGACTATCAATCGAGAGATAACTTCACAGGAAAACATAAAACGGGGTCATTACATATCATTTCATATACTTTGAAACCTTTAAAATAGTCATTATCCAAAAATTAGCTTAACATTTCATATCGTCGTATTCATGGTAAGAACATATCCTTGACATATTCGTCTAGTCATTTTCTCATATCACGGCATCATCATTGTCATCATAAAATCATAGTCGTTGTTTTGGTCATAAAAACTTTCAAGAATCGTAAAACTTAGATTTTGGAGAAAAATGGATATTTTGGAAAACATTCATAAACTTTTAGGAAGGAAAATCATGCTTTGGAATCATAACTTCTAACTTTTGAAAATAGGGACGTTATGGGAGCATTTATAAAATCGCAACGTATGATTCATGCCATAAAAGGAAAAGGGACGAGCCTTAACATACATGTGTCGCACCTTACTAGCTACGCTTATCCATCCAAACTTGTTAGTCTACATTCAAGAGAGTTGACATAATCATTAGACTCATCACCATATACTTATCTCAATCCTTCAAACAAATTCATTTATATCTGCACGAAAATTTCGAAAGATTCTCTCTCAGAATATACCATCCCCGAGAATCTAACTCTAAAGCAAATTTTAATCAACAATAATCTGGGAATTCAACCCGGCCAACCAACAACAATACTAGCAATTATTCTAGCAACACTTCAATATTCAATTCAATTCAATTCAATTCAATTCAATTCAATTCAATTCGCATAATGTTACAACAACTCAATCAACACACTACCTTATCCGAAACCTTCAAATTCAACACCAACCATACATTTCATTATCATTCAAATACGTTAACTTCAACAACACCCTTCATTCTACATCCCATAATCCATAATGACAACAACTAAAACGTCAAATAACATCAATTTACCGTAACTTACCAAAACACCTACTATTCAGCCACAACCACTTCTTTACATATTTTCATGCATTTCCTTCCATCTCTACACATTCCAATACAACACAAGACTAAGTAAAATTAATTCATTCTTCCCATGCAACACAACACACACACGACCAACTCATACAATACAACACACAACATAACACACGGCTAAACTTGGCATGCACACTTTCATAAATTTTCATTCATTTCTTGATATAATAACAACCAAAACACTAAGTAAAACTTTGTCACCATTCCTTCACAATACAACAATATACACGGCCATACCCCCATATCCATATTCTCCATGAATTTCACTCATTTTCATACACTACAACATGCACAGCCATTTGAAACATATGAAGAGAGGATTAAATACATACCTTTTTCCCACTTGTCTTCTTACTTAGCTAGGCTTCAAACTTGCAAAACAAGTGCTCTACTTCTTCCAACAATCACTCCACGTTGTAGAGGACCTTCCATTTGGTGGAAATACTAGAAAAAAATAATTTTTCTTGATCAATTTCCCATGGCTAATTTTTGGCCATGTTGGCCGAATACTCTCTCCCAACCTCTCTCTTCTTTTTTTTTTTTTTCATTCTTTCTTTCTCTCTTGAATAAAATGATGACCACCCTCACATATATATACATATAATTCCTACACTCATGTGAGGGGCACATGCCCTTTTTCTAAATTTCTCTAGAAATTTCTTTTTTTTTTTTTTTTTTTTGTTGAATTTATCAAAGATGACTAATTATTTGTCATCATCTTTCTTCTTCCTTTTTTTTGTCACATGGCCAATATGGCCCCTTCTTGGAACTTTCATGAACCTTATGCGAAATTCCCATTTTACCCCTCGACTTTCCTCAATATTACCATTTTGCCCTTAGCCTTCCACATTATTTCCATAAACTCTTTTGTGAATTTCCATGCTTACCATTAACCTTTCTCAATATTTCCACACTAATGACATTCACAATTAATACCCATGAGCAACTTGTGCATTAAACAAGATCGCGATATAACTTTGCCCTTAACTTCTTGCAACTATCTCGAATTATTCGAACGTACGAAATACGGGTCATAACAGTTAGAATGCGTTTTGAATTAATTATTGATGTTGCTAGTGTGGTTGTTGGTATTGTTGTTGATGATTTGGCCGAGTTGAATTCTCGGGGTTGTTGAATTTACGGGGGAAATCTTTTAATTTCGTAGATAAAGTGATAGCTTGGAATTGAACTCTAAGTGCCTATAGCTAATGTTTGGTATCAATGATGTTGTTGTAGATCTTGAAGTCCGAGACTTAGGTTCGGATTAGCTTAGGAAAGCGGACGAGGTATGTAAAGCTAACCTTTCTTTCTTTTAGCATGTCTTAGTTGTAGGTAAGCTATGATACGAGCCTCGGGGTAACTCTACTCTTTACGATCCGAGCATGTCTACGATTCTTATTCACTTCTTGACTTTCGCATTCTTAATATGGTCGAACTATGGTCCTTAAGCCTTTTGTATGATTGGATAATAAATGTTGCATAAAGAATTTGTTCTTAAAGGATTCGTATCTACGAAATCCACCGTAACTTTCATAGAAGGGCTCGGATCGCTTCGATACGTTCGTAGAAGATTCTATAGCGTATAATGGCTCTAACTTTGTCATAAAGGGCTCGGATTGGTTTGATACTCGTCCGTGGTCCCGAGACTTTCCTTTGTATAGTTCTAACGACTTTTTTGAAAAGAACTTGTATGACTATCGTCTTAGCCCCGAGTGTTGATTACTTATTTATCTGTCGAGTACGGACCGACGATTTATATGCATATGGTTTTGATACGTGTCTATGGTTTCTAAAGTTCTATTGGATATGTTCCCGACGAGCGACGTTCGGGGAAACTTGATTTGACTATTGTCTTGGTTTTTAAATGATGATCCGTTTTGATTATCCTACTGAGTCTTTGAGAATGTTTTATGTGCATATGGTTTCTCACTACTCTGCTCGTGCTAGCTGTTATTACTTCTTTACTGTGTCCCGGGCCAGGGCATGTAATCGTGCACAACTCCATAACATTATTCACTGCGTCCCTCACTAGAGGGCCGGGGCACGTTATATGGAATGATGATGATATGATGATATGGGGAGGCGGCCTGGATGGCATATGATGACTTCATTCACCGCGTCCCTTACTAGAGGGCCGGGGCACGTTATATGTACATGTATATGATGATTTATTCTACCGCGTCCCTCACTGGAGGGGCGGGCACGTTATACATGCATATGTACATGATGATTATATCTTATGTCACTCCACAGTAGTTGAATATGATATTGGTACGCATGATCTATGTTTCAGAGGCAAGCCTTATGATTTTCTATACTCCTTATTTCAGTATGACCCTGTTTACTGTATTCCATGCTTTACATGCTCAGTACATATCCCGTACTGACCACCTTCTTCGGGGTGCGTTTAAGCCATGCCCGCAGTACGGATGATCGATTTGGTGATCCGCCGTTTAGGACATCCATTCTTGTCTTGGAGTGCTCCCACCCAGGAGCCTACATTTTGTGCAGGGGCTCTCCCGTTGTATATATTTGTGTCTATTCAGGGGTACGGCGGGGCCCTGTCCCGTCATATGATTCTGTTGTTACTCTTAGAGGTCTGTAGACATATATGTGGGTTGTGGGTAGTTACTATTCAGTTGTGTTTGTGTTTTAAATATTCCCAGGCTTATGTACGGTTTGTATATATGTATATGCGACACCGTGCCTTTCTGTATGTATACGTTCTTAACATGTTTGCTGTGGGCTGATTATAGTTAGCAGATGTGTACGGGTGCCCAGCTCGGGCACTGGTCACGGCCTACGGGATTGGGTCGTGACAGAAGTGGTATCAGAGCAGTTCGTCCTCGGAGTGTCTACGAGACCGTGTCTAGTAAGAGCTATTGTTTATCGGTGTGTTATGCACCACATCTATAAACGAGGGAGCTACGGGACATTTAGGATGTCATCTTTCCTTCGATCCTAGATTGTGCGATAGAGGGGCGTATTATCGGGATGACTCCTCCCTAACAATTTTGTTATGTTTTCGACGATGCCTCCCGAGGAAAGCGTCGACGAAGGTGGCCGAAGGGCGAGTCGACGGCGACTGGAGAGACTAGCCGGAGCCCGGAGGGTTACTAGGGACCGTGCCCGGCTTGAGCACAGATTGTGCTCTAGCGGCGGGCGCTGCTACTGCCGCCGCTGCCGGAGGAGAGGAGCGCCGGCCCGGCGGCATTTGCGGTCGAGGCGGCTCCGCCGTCGGCTCCGGGGTTCGGTACCGAGCCTCTAGCTCCCCCGGCCGGGGGCGGAGGACGAGGGCTATGAGGGATGCGGTTCGGCGCGGCCGACTAGTGGCGAGCCGAGGGCTCGCGAGCACGGATTGGGAGGTGACCATGCAGACCGATGTGATAGTTTGAGGTCCCGTGATTTCTTGACTTGTAATCCTCCAGAGTTCTATGGGTCAAAGCCCGAGGAGGATCTGAGTTTATTTGACGGTGCGGCGGCGCGCGGCGGGGATGATTGAAGCTTCGGAGGCGGTCTACGTTGAGGGCGCTTCTGCATATCGGTTGCGTGATGTGGCCGTTAATTGGTATGGTCGTGGGAGTTGTCTAGGGGCGAGGATGCTCCTCCGGCAGTATGGGACGAGTTTGTGGAGGCCTTTGCGGGCCGGCACCGCGCTCCCCGAATGCGGCGACCGGAGAGTTGATAGATGCCTACGCCTAAGGCAGAATGGTAGGAGCGTTCGAGATTATAGCCTTGAGTTCGATTCGTTGGCTAGATATGTACCCACTATTGTAGCTGATATGACCGATAGGATGCATCGGTATGTGATAGGGTTAGATCATTATGCGGTCGATTTGTTCATGTGGTGATAGCTTCCCGGCCGGTATGGATATTGCACGGGTACGGGCGTATGCCTAGGGTATGGAGGATCGACGTAGAGGGCGTCGGCCGGCGAGGAGATCATGACGGGGAGCCGGCCCGAAGGGCTAGATCAGCCGGCTATTCGGGAGAGTTTCGATGTGGGCAGCCTCAGCAGTACACTGGGTATTCTTCTCAGCCAGCACGGAGTGCACCCTCACAGTTTACTAGTAGGAGATTTGACGGCACAGGGTATTCAGGAGCGGGTCGAGCTCCGAGGGCTTCGGGTTCGCGGTCGAGCGGAGGTCGAGCCGACGAGGCCATCTATGCCTCGGTGCCTCGGTGTGGTAGGCGCCATGCTGGGGATTGCCGCCGCGCTGCTGTGTGCTTGTTTTACTTGCGACCGTCAAGGCCATATGATGAGGGAGTGTCGTGTATAGGGATAGCCCGGGTGGTGCGGCTCGGCTTCCGGGTCGGTTCGTCGGTTCGTCAAGCGGCTATGCGCCCTATGGGGCGGTATGCGGCACCCACCGAGCCGTGGTGGGGGCCGCAGCGGAGCCTCCAATTTTAGCGGTCCATCGAACCGCCTATACGCGTTGGCCAGTAGACAGGATCAGGAGGCGTCACCAAATGCGGCTACAGGTATATGAATTCTTATTGGAATTTATATTTTTATGTGTGTGTATTTGCTGTATGATTGTTACTTAATAACGATAGGCAGAAATCCAAAGGCTAATAATCAAGTATTTGTAAGTAACGGCGATTAAGGTGTGTTCACCACCATTGGGAATTTGGAAGTCTGGGACGGGAATTAGTCATATCCATAGGTGAGAAGTTAATATTAAGGATTGAAAAGGGCTAAATAGAAATTGTGAAGTCAGAAGAGTAAGAGACCCCTTCTAATTCGGAGGGAGATGTGTTACGAGAACGTTTTGAAACCTGTTAAGACTTCAATTTACTCCAGATTTTGTGATGAAGGTCATGCGGTGAAGTGGACGCTATTATACTAGTGTTAAAGCATCGTATTTCATCGGAGTTCCAAGGTTAAGCGTGCTGGAGTGAGAGAAATTTTAGGATGGGTGACCCCCTGGGAAGCATACTAAGAGTCCTATAGAGTCAGACACAGGAGAGCCAAATGGGAAGCTAGGGTAGCCTAAGGGGAAATTAGAGTGTACAGAGTGGGCGAAAAACTTAAGAGGTCGCGTAGGTCGAGGCGGACTAGACCGGTAAAGAGAAAGAAGGTGCATCACAGCTCTAGAATTAGGGTGAGTTGGAATAGTGTTTGGAAATATCTTGTAAGCAAGATAGTAGTAATTATGTCTATATAGGTATGCACATGATATCCCGTACCTGGCTATATCAGCAGATATGTATATTCCGGCAACCAACGTGGCGGTATATGGAAGGCGTTAATCGGACAGGGTAACGAAGATCAAGGGAAAAGAAAAAAATGGTGCAAATGTCACAAGGCAAGCTGATGCTGTTTTCACTATAGGATAAGCTTGGGAAGTATTAACACAATGGCATTTGGAAAAGAAAGAAAGTGAGTAGATGAACGGCAAGGGGATCAGAATGTCGGAGTAAAAGTGCCGCCAAATTGAGATTGGAAAATGCGGACATAGAGCAAAGTATAATTAGGTAATAGTATAAATACACCCCTTAAAGGGGGGAAGCGGGTGTGAGAGATGCAAGTGCAAGATGGAGACAATCAACACTACAAAATATTTGAACACGATGCTTCGGGCTACGAGTAAGATTCCACGACGAGACAATAAGAAGATCTAAAAAGAATGAAAAGGGGTAGAAGCTAGGATGGTAATTGAGGTAGTGCTGAGAATTAATTGTAGAGATCTTGAATGATATAGCATTGGAAAGTGGAGGCTTAAACGACAAGAGAACGATAACGAGTAGCTTACAGAGACATTGTGAAAGATAACACTGTTATGCTGGATTAGAGGCTAAGATGTGGGCAATAGAATTGTTCGCGCGGACCTTGCGACCTATGAGTAGTAAGGGGAGAAAAAAATATAAAACCTCCTTTTAGGTAGGAAGTGAGAACATCAAGGGAGTGAATAAAAAAAGGGAAAAGAGTATGACAGGATAGGCTACAAGCGAATGTTAGGACGGAAGGAATAGGTGGAGCAGAGTGAACCAGGAGAAGGAAAGACCGTAACTAGGATGGAATATACTTTATACAAGTCGTATGAGAGTAGTTATGTTACCTATGGATATTTATATGCTAGGGATGAGACCAAGCGAATGCTTAATGAGAAAAGTTTGGATTCAGTAATAACAATATGGTTACGGGAATTTTGGGTACATTAAGGAAAGATGTAAAGATGGTTTAAGCTAAACTACCGAGATAGAATTAGTACGGAGGACAAACAGGACATGGCTATGGTTGAATCAAAGACCTATTTCGATACAGGTTGTAAGAGAAGAGAGGCGAAGACAAAGTAAAACATGAGGATTAGTGAAGCCACGCTAAGGTACTTTTGGGCTAATTTGAGCACCTTGGCGTGTTCTTGCAAAGAATGCAACATAATGGGTGACCGAAAAGTTGAGGGCAAGATCTGAGCAAAAGGACAATAAAAGAGTTTGAATTAAAGATAAAGAAATGACACGAGATAATGTGCCTAGAATGTTACAAGTTGAGTAAAGGGAGATTATAAAAGAATTTAAGCAAGATGGTCAGAGCTAGCTGGTTACTAAAAGCGCGTGAATTTATACGACAGATTCTTTCAGAATTATACCAGCTGATGATAGTTAAAGCAGGGGACGGCTATTAGCGGCTGATGATGTAGAAATCATATGACGACAATCGATTGCGTCGACACTTAGAATTCCGGATTAAGGCGAGTGGGTATGTTTGAAGATATCACCCGCGAAAGGTGTAATGAGGTTCGACAAGAAGGAGAAGTTTAACCCGAGATGTATTGGACCTTATTACATTGTTCGTAAGGTAAGAATGTTGCGTACTAAAGACGTGGCTTTTGTTAAGGTATTGTGGCGGAATAATAATAGGAAGGAGATGACGTGGGAAGCTGAAGAGACGGTGAAGAAGAAATATGATTGGTAGATGAGACTGCATACTATAGTAATAAAGGAAACCCCCGAGATCCTTATAAGACCTTATGAGACCAGTTTAACATTCGAGGACGAATGTTCTAAAGGGGGGAAGGATGTTATATCTCGTATTTTGTACCTTGGGACAATCCGAGCTAACCATGATAAGTTAAGGACAAGTCTATTTCGGGATACGAGGTAGAGACTTTTAACCTCCGATATTATTTTAAAGCATAAGTTGCTTATGATTTTATTGGTATGGAATATTAAGGAAAATTTGGGGTTAAAAGTGAATTAAAGAAAGTTGTTGATTCATGAAACAAAAGGCCAAGTTGGCCGTGTAATGTGGTGGGCCATGGGCCACATGGATGCTTAATATATGTGTATATTAGATGACCAAATTAAATATACTCATCATCTTCACCTTAGAAACTCTAGAAACTTGGAGAAAAAAAAAAAAAGGGGACATTCGGCCATAGTTAACCGAGGAAGAACCTTGGAAAACTTGATCAAAAAAATATCTTCTTCTAGCTTTTCTCCCAATTGGAAGGTCCTCTATAACGTGGAGTGGTCATTGGAGCAAGTAAACCATTCATTTTTGCAAGCACAAACTCTAGCCAAGTTGAAGAACTAAGTGATAAAGGTAAGGTTCAATCTCCTTTTATATGTGTTATGGATGGTTTGTGCATGTTGTAGTATGTGGAAATGAATGAAACTCATGAAATTATGGTGTTGATGTTGTGTTATGGGGTGGTTGAACTAATTTTATGTAGTATTTTGGTCGTTGTTGTTATGGATTATGTGATGAAAATGAAGGTGTTGGATGGTACAAGTTGGAGTTGAAACCGTAGGTGAGCTAATGTAGAAGTTGGTATATTGGTAATATAGTTTCTTGCATATGAATGATATTGTAACATGTGGGTTGTTAGTATAGTTTATGAATTTGGAAGGAAGAGAATGTGTTGTTGTTCTTGTCGGGTTGGAGAGGTTTCGGGAGTGATGCTTTAGTTGGATTGTTTTGATTATTGTGCGGATTGTTTGAAATGTTCTTGAAATTTGTTTGAATGATCTCGGATTAGTACTTGAACATGTGAGCGTTGATGTTGGTTTGAATGTATGTAGTTGAATTGAATGTAAATGGAGTGTTGTCGAAGTATGTAGAAAAGAGTTACTAATGTTAGAATGCGTTTTGAATTAATTATTGATGTTGCTAGTGTGGTTGTTGGTATTGTTATTGATGATTTAGCCGAGTTGAATTCTCGGGGTTATTGAATTTACAGGAGAAATGCTGCCCGAATTTCTGTAGATAAAGTGATAGCTGGAATTGAACTCCTAAGTGCCTATAGCTAATGTTTGGTATCAATGATGTTGTTGTAGATCTTGGGAAGTCCGAGACTTAGGTTCGGATTAGCTTAGGAAGCGGACGAGGTATGTAAAGCCTAACCTTTCTTTCTTTTGGCATGTCTTAGTTGTAGGTAAGCTATGATACGAGCCTCGGGGTAACTCTACTCTTACGATCCGAGCATGTCTACGATTCTTATTCACTTCTTGACTTTCGCATTCTTAATATGGTCGAACTATGGTCCTTAAGCCTTTTGTATGATTGGATAATAAATGTTGCATAAAGAATTTGTTCTTAAAGGATTCTGTATCTACGAACGACCGTAACTTTCATGGAAGGGCTCGGATCGCTTTGATACGTTCGTAGAAGATTCTATAACGTATAATGGCTCTAACTTTCATAGGCGGGCTCGGATTGGTTTGATACTCGTCCGTGGTCCCCGAGACTTTCCTTTGTATAGTTCTAACGACTTTTTGAAAAGAACTTGCATGACTATCGTCTTAGCCCCCGAGTGTTGATTACTTATTTATCTGTCGAGTCTGGACTGATGATTTATATGCATATGGTTTTGATACGTGTCTATGGTTTCTAAAGTTCTATTGGATATGTTCCCAAGCTATGTTCGGAGGAAACTTGATTTGACTATTGTCTTGGTTTTTAAATGATGATCCGTTTTGATTATCCTACTGAGTCTTTGAGAATGTTTTAGGTGCATATGGTTTCTCACTACTCTGCTCGTGCGAGCTGTTATTACTTCTTCACTGCGTCCCGGGCCAGGGCATGTAATCGTGTACAACTCCACAGCATTATTCCGCGTCCCTCACTGTGAGGGGCGGGCACGTTATATGTATATGATATTCACCGCGTCCCTCACTGTAGGCCGGGCGCGTTATATGGAATGATGATGATATGGGGAGGCGGCCAGATGGCATATGATGACTTCGTTCACCGCGTCCTCACTGTAGGGCGGGCACGTTATATGTACATGTATATAATGATTTTATTTACCGCGTCCCTCACTAGAGGGCCGGGGCACGTTATACATGCATATGTACATGATGATTATTTACTTATGTCACTCAGTCCCATAATGAGTTGAATATGATATTGGTACGCATGATCTATGTTTCAGAGGGAAGCCTTATGATTTTCTATACTCCTTATTTCAGTATGACCACTGTTCTTGTATTCCATGCTTTACATGCTCGGTACATATCCCATCCGACCCCCTTTCTTCGAACCGCGTTTCATGCCCGCAAGTACGTACGATCGATTTGGTGATCCGCCCGCCAGGACATCCATTCTGCTTGTCTTGGAGTGCTCCTTGTTCGGAGCCTACATTTTGAAACGGAACTCTCCGTTGTATATATTTGTGTCTATTCGAGGCACGGCGGGGCCCTGTCCCGTCATATGATTCTGTTGTTACTCTTAGAGGTCTGTAGACATATATGTGGTTGTGGGTAGTCACTATTTAGTTGTGTTTGTGTTTTAAATATTCCCAGGCTTATGTACGGTTTGTATATATCTATATGCGACGTCGTGCCTTTCTGTATGTATACGTTCTTAACATGTTTGCTGTGGGCTGATTATAGTTAGCAGATGTGTACGGGTGCCCAGCTCGGGCACTGGTCACGGCCTACGGGGTTGGGTCGTGACAGTATATGTATTGATTGTTCCAGGTTCTATATTGTCATATGTTACTCCTTATATTGTCGGTCGGTTTGGGGTGAAACCTCGGTCGATTAAACCTTTCGAAATGTCTACACCCATTGGTGACCCAGTGATAGCTAGTCGAGTATACAAAAATTGTGTGGTTATAGTATGCGATAGTCGTACCATGGTAGATTTGATTGAGCTGAATATGGTAGATTTTGATGTCATCTTGGGTATGGATTCGTTGGCTTCCTGTTATGCCAATGTTGATTGTAGGATAAAAATGGTTCGTTTCCAGTTTCCGAGAGAGCCAGTTCTAGAATGGAAGAGTAATACAACATTTCTGAGAGGTAGGTTTATTTCCTATCTCAAGGCAAGGAAGATGATTGCAAAGGGGTGTATTTATCATCTAGTCCAGGTTCAGGATACGGAAGCAAAACCACCAACTCTTCAATCTGTTCTAGTAGTGAATGAGTTTCCAGATGTGTTTCCGGACGAGCTTCCAGGTCTTCCACAACCGGAGATTGATTTTGCCATTGATGTGTTACCAGATATTAAGACAATATCTATTCCTCCTTATAGAATGGCTCTCGCAGAATTGAAGGAGTTGAAGGAGCAATTAAAAGATTTGCTAGAAAAAGGATTTATCAGGCCTAGTTCGTCGCCGTGGGGAGCACCTATGTTGTTTGTAAGAAAGAAGGATGGATCATTGTGGATGTATATTAACTATAGGCAGTTGAATAAGGTGACGACAAAGAACAAGCACCCATTTCCAAGGATTGATGATTTATTTGATCAGTTGCAGGGTGCCAAATGGTTCCCTAAGATAGATTTGAGATCGGGGTACCACCAGGTGAGAGTCAGAGAGAAGGACATTCCGAAGACAGCCTTCCGAACTAGATATGGTCATTTCGAGTTTCGGGTAATATCGTTCGGGTTGACTAATGCACCGGCGGCGTTCATGGATTTGATGAATAGTGTATTCAGGCCTTTTCTAGATTTGTTTGTGTTTATCGATGATATCCTGGTATATTCTCGATCCGAGGTAGATCATGCAGATCATTTATATGCTGTCCTTCGAGTTCTTCAAGCCCGGAAGTTATATGCGACGTTCTCTAAATGTGAGTTCTGGTTGAATTCTGTGACTTTTCTGGGGCACATTGTTTTAGCTGATAATATCCGGGTGGATACCCAGAAGATTGAAGCTATGAAGACTTGGCCACGACCTATAACACTTACTGAAGTTCATAGTTTTTCGGGTTTGGCAAGTTATTACAGAAGATTTGTAGAAGGTTTTTCTTCTATGTCTGCACCACTGACGAAGTTAACTCAGAAATCAGCTAAATTTGAATGGATGGATACTTGTGAGGGCAGTTTTCAGGAGCTGAAGAACAAATTGACTTCGGCCCCGGTTCTGACACTTCCAGAAGGATCGGAAGGTTATGTTATTTATTGTGATACCTCAGGCGTTGGATTAGGTTGTGTGTTAATGCAACACGGTAAAGTTATTACTTGTGCTTCAAGGCAGTTGCGGATGCACGAGAAAAACTACCCTACCCATGATCTAGAATTAGTCGCGGTGATTCATGCATTGAAAATATGGAGGCATTACTTGTATGGTGTTAATTTGGATATTTATGTGGACCATAAGAGTCTCCAGTATATTTTCAAGCAGAAAGAGTTGAATTTGCGGCAAAGGCGATGGTTGCAGCTATTGAAAGATTATGATGTTAGCATCTTGTACCATCCTGGAAAGGCGAACGTAGTAGCCAATGCTCTTAACCGTAGGTCCATAGGTAGCTTATGTGATGTCCAGCCAGAGAAAAGGGAGTTAGCTAGTAAGCTTCAGCAGTTAGCTAGCCTAGGAGTTCGATTATTGGACTCGGGCGATATGGGAGTTACTATTCAGGATTCAACTGTCTCGTCTTTAGTAGTTGAGGTAAAAGAATGCCAGTATGAGGATCCCATGCTAGTTCATCACAGAAATAAATCTTCTCAGAAGGAGTCGCCATTTGAAATTTTTGCAGATGGAGTTCTCAGGTACCGAGTCAGACTATGTGTTCTTGATGTTGTAAGGTTACGTCGCCAGATTTTGGGGAAAGCCTATTGTTCCCGTTATTCTGTTCATTCGGGAGCGACAAAGATGTATCACGAGATTAAGTCAGTTTATTGGTGGGATGGAATAAAGAAAGACATAGCAGAGTTCGTAGCTCAATGTCTTAATTCCCAACAGGTAAAGATTGAGCATCAGAAGCCCCATGGATTATTGCAAGCTATTGTAGTTCCGACTTGGAATAGGATGTAATTGATATGGATTTCATTACAGGCTTGCCTCGTTCTCAGCGTAAGTATGATTCCATATGGGCAATTATGGATAGACTTATGAAATCAGCTCATTTTCTACCTGTCAAAACCACGTACTCAGCTGAATATTATGCAAAGCTTTATATCAAAGAGATAGTATGACTCCATGGTGTTCCAGCATCTATTATCTCCGACAGAGGTGCGCAGTTCACAGTTAATTTCTGGAAGTCTTTTCAGCAGGGTTTGGGGACTCAGGTGAGTCTTACCACACCGTTTCAGCTCCAGACTAACAGACAGGCTGAGCGTACCATTCAGACCCTCGAGGATATGCGTTGGGCAAGTGTGCTAGACTTTGAAGGTAGTTGGGATGATCATTTGTCGCTCATTGAGTTTGCATATAACAATAGTTATCATTCCAGTAGCCAGATGGCCCCGTATAAGGCTTTATATGGGCGAAAGTGTAGATCACCAATTAAATGGTTCGAAGTGGGAGAGACTAAGTTCATAGGGCTAGATTTGATCCAGCAAGCGGTGGAGAAGGTCAAGCTTATTCAGGATCGATTATTGGCAGCTCAAAGTCGTCAGAAGTCTTATGCAGATAATGGCCGACGAGACTTAGAATTCCAGATTTATGACTGGGTATTCTTGAAGGTGTCACCAAGGAAAGGTGTCATGAAATTTGGTAAGAAAGGTAAACTTATCCCCCGATACATTGGACCTTACAGAATTGTATGCAAATTAGGCCAGGTGGCCTATGAGTTAGATCTACCTTTAGACTTGGAGTCAGTCCACCCAGTTTTCTATGTGTCAATGCTTCGCAAGTGTATTGGAAATCCTTCCAGAGTTTTACTCGTAGATGATGTTCAGGTTACGGAGCTATTATCTTACGAAGAGGTTCTCGTTGCTATCCTAGATAGACAAGTTCGTAGATTGAGGACTAAAGATGTAGTTTCAGTTAAAGTTCTCTGGAGAAACAGTAATAAGGAAGAAATGACTTGGGAAGCTGAAGAAGATATGAAGTCCAGGTATCCATATTTGTTTCTTATTCCAGACGAGATTCAGACAGAGACGCCATTGGCTTTAGGTGAGTAATGTTCTCTTTTTATAGTTTCTTGGTCGTGTTGAGCCATTGTTGTTGTGGCCCTGTAAGGCATTGCATATTTTGGGTTATTGTGGCAGGTTGTTAGTGGTATAGTTATAGGAGAAAAACCTGCTGAAATTTTTGTAGAATCCGTAAGAGTCTAACAATCGAGGACAAATGTTTCTAAGGGGGGAAGGATGTTACACCTCATGGTTTTGTACATTGAGATTCGTCGAGTGATAGTGGTTCCAGTCTTGGAAACCGAGGTTATGAAGGTTAAATGAGATTAGACAAGTTTATCTTATATCTATAAGAGGTTAAGTTCATGTTTAGCATGTATTGGAAAGATTAGAGGCTTAATGAATCGACGAGAATACGTTTCAGGAAAAAGTTGGGTTTTATACTTGGATATACGGACCGTATAATTTTTATGAACCGTATATCTGACTGAACCCCACCGTAAATTAGTTCCAGAAGGGGTGAGCCACTGGTTGAATTTTACGGTCCAATTATACGGACCGTATAATTTTTACAGTCCGTAGAAGTGGACCGTAAATTTGAGTTGGTGCCAAAAAAATTTTATGATATATTTCGACCCTTGCTCATTTTAGCTCATTTCAACATTTCCCAAAGTTCATGAAAGCTTTAGAAATCTCTTCTAAACATATCTAACCAACCCCAAGTGAAATCAAAGATTTAAAGGCAACAACCAAGCGATTCAAGTGTTGGAAGGCCCACTAGAGTTTGTAGAGTCCAAGTATTCCTTTGGTATTGAAGTTGGAGGCTTCATCCTAGTGGAATAATTTGATCTGAAGTTTGTTCTTGTGTTATTGAGGTAAGTTTTGATCCCTATTACATGTTATTGAGGTCGCTTGATTGTTATACAATTTGATTGAGGAAAGAAAGTGAAAAAGGAAGTTCAAATATGAATTTGAGGATATTTTGAGTAGTAAATTAACTTGATTTATAATTATTAGAATGTTTTGGGCATAATCTTGTTATGAGGGGTAATAATGATGATGAGGAAATGTTGTATACAAGTATACAAGGGGTTGTGTTGAAGTTGTTGTTATAAATTGATTATGAGAAGAAGTTTTGGGATTTTAGTGGATATAATTTGAATGAAATCTCTTAATCATGGCATTGTTGATGTTGTTATTGCTGTTTGGGGGTTGATTTGGAATTTGGTAGAAGTAAATGAAATAGGGGAAGTGCTGCCCAAATTTCGCTAGCTCATTAATTGCTCTAGTTTGAACTTATGAGTGTTTCAAGAATTAACTCTAGTATGAATTCTCTTGAATGTCGATTTGTGAGTCTGGGAGGAGAAACGTTAAGTAGTTAAGGAGATGTAAAGGTCTTTTAAGGCTAACCCTTTCTTTCTTAAGGCATGATGCCTTTGTTGTGGACCTACACATGATATCCATAATGTCTCTATTCCTAAAAAAATGCTAGAAGCTTATGACTCTCAAGGTTCTTATGATATTGTTGATAAATTTCCTCCATGATGATGATTCCATTTCTAGAGATACCAAAGCTTATAGTTCTTGATGTTCTCATGATATTATTGAGTTTGTTGCATAATTATTGATCTTGTGCAATGTTGTTGATCTCATCTTATTATAGTTGTTCCTTCAAGGTGAGATATAGCAATGATGATGATTCTATAACGACACTTATGAGGTTACCAACCTTACGTCACCTCGATAGATTTATAGCTGTTATTTGGGTTCTCATGCATGCTTTATATATATGTATGTATTTTCTCACACCGCACAGCGCTATAGTCGGCCAGGCAGGCACATAGACGTGCACACCACTGCAATAGGCAGGTTATGATGTTACCCAGGACGCGGGATGCCCCGGATGCGGGATGATGTGATATATGGATCGGGTTACACGTTCCGCAGCACTAACACTTATATTATATATGTATGTATGAAAATGTTTTTTTAAAAGGCTAAGCATGCATGATATCCGCCTTAAGAGTCTATCAGATGTACAGGTTATTTCTCCTATCTCATATTTCTTTCATATTTTCATTATGTTGTTATTCATGCCTTACATACTCATTACATTATTCGTACTCACGTCCTTTTGTTTGTGGACGCTGTGTTCATGCCCGTAGGTAGGCAAGGAGACGGATCAGACCCCTAGACGACTTCATCTGTGATTGCACAGGTGTGCTTCATTTGTTCCGGAGATACGGTTCAGCTGGTACTATTCTTTTGTGTATATATGGGCACGACGGGGTCCTGTCCCGTCTTTATGATGTTATGCACTCCGTGTAGAGGCTCGTAGATAGATGTATATGGTTAGATGTCCTATAATCTCACCGGTTCATATTTTTGTATATCATTTTTGGCAGCCTTGTCGGCTCATACATATGGGCATAGTTGATGATGTTTATATAGATGTGTATATGTTTATTGACCTCATCCCTCTTTCAGTTTATAATAATTGTGAGTTAGCCATGTGGCCCACTTTGATATGATTAGGAGATGGATGTTAGAAGGTGCTCGGTAGGTTAGCTCCGGGTGCCCGTCGCAGCCCTCTAGTTGGGACGTGACAAATTGTGTAGCTTTAGATTGGAGTGATTCATTCTTTTGTAATCTAAACTCACCTTGAAAGATCCCCTACTACTACTCTGCCACCATAACACATATTTACCTGCTTCTAATCCACTAAATTGGTCTAATGTACTGAAAAATTCAGCCTCTCGTGGAATTTCCCAATCATTTAGTTGTCTTCTGAAAATAAAACTCCATCGCCGAGGTGTCCAGTTACGCTATAGTCCTCTGGCGATGTAGGACTAAATTATGAATGTTTAGAAAGAGTACTCTCATGTTGCCCGCTTCATGCCAATCATCTTTCTAGAAGTCAGTCTTCTCCCCATTGCACACTTTAATTTTAGTCTCAAGCTTCAATTCATCCCATAAAACTCTGATGAACCTCCACAAGCTTACACCATATGGTGTAGTAACAATCTTTGTCATCCAATTGTTCTCTTCCTCATACTTAGCTATGATGACATTCCCCCATAAAAGTTGATTTTCATTGTTGTACTTCTATAGTCATTTCATTATAAGGGCCTTGCTATGTATCTCCAGGTTCTTGATTCCCAGTCCCCCTAGATCTCTTTCCAACTAACAGTGATATCCATTTTACCAAGTTGTATCCTTTCCTTTATTTATTCCCCTTCCATAGGAAATTCCTTCTGATGCTATCCAGCCTCTTGATAATCCTCGCCGGAATTGTGAACGAGACATCATGTATGTTGGAAGGGCATCGGGACAGAGTTAATGAGAGTCAACCTACCCCCAAAGACAAATATTGAGACTTCCACCTTTCCGGTTTTAACTCACACTTCTCAATCATATTATTCCAAATTCTGTGGTTTAGACTTAGCTCCCAAAGGCATTCCAAGATAGGTGGTTGATGGAGCACCAACTTCACCTCCGAGGATTGCATTTAACAGCTCCATTTCTGGTACTTCATTGATAGGATACAGAAAATGTTTCCCCCAATTGATGTGGAGGCCAGATAAACCTTCAAAAGAACCAGAATCACCCTCAAATTTTTGAGTTGTTCTTCTTTTGCATTATAAAATATAAGGGTATCATCTGCATATTGGAGATGAGTTATCTCTGAGCTTTCCCTACCTGCTATAGAAACATCAAAACCTCTTATCCAACCATTAACATTTGTTGTTTTAACCATCTTGTTGAGTCCCTCCATGGCTATTAAAAATAGAAAAGGTTATAAATGATCTCCTTGCCTAAGACCTCTTTGTGCTCTTGAAAATCCTGATGGTGAACCACTTATCAGAACTGAGAAGCTTACTGTTAATATACAAAATTTGATCCAATGCATCCATTTCTGCCCAAAACCCATCCTCTCCATAAGACTTAGTAAATAGCCCTAGTTAGCATGATCATAAGCTTTCTCAATGTCAAGCTTGCATAGAATACCAGGTTTTTCCTGCTTTAATCTAGAATCTACAGCTTCATTTGCTACCAAGATAGCATCCATGATTTGCCTTCCTTTGATGAAGGCCATTTGTTGTGAGTCTACCTATTTAGCCATTACCTCTTTCAACCTTTCTGTTAGCACTTTGGAAAATAACTTGTAAATGCTGCCTATCAAGCTAATAGGCACCCGAAATCCCTCGACCCTTTTTTTATACTTTTCTTTTTTGGTATAAGAGTAATAAAAGTGGCATTAAAGCTTCTTTCAAACATCTCTTGTTCATAAAAGTTAAGAAAGGCATTCATGATTTCTCTTTAACACCTCCCAACATTTGATATACAATCCATACGGTGAAACCATGCTGGACCCGGGGGCTGCTGTCGATTTGCACGCATTTTAAACACCTTAGCACTTCATTCTCCTTAAAGTTTCCTTGAAGAGACTCCTTCTCTTCCTCATTCAATAATGAACAATTAGTAAATTGACTGGCTGGTCTCCATAGTGTTGTTTCTAAGTATAAATATCGATAATACTCAACTATTTCTTCTTCAATCTTAGTCGGGTCTTGATTTAGTTCCCCCTCAACAAGTAGTTGATCAATGTTGTTATACCTTTTATGAGCATTGGCTATTTTGTGGAAGAACTTTGTGTTTCTGTCTCCCTCTTTTAGCCATAGTGATCTTGATCTTTGCCTCCATGAAATTTCTTCATTTTTAATCAGTTCTTCATATTCCATTAGCATTGATGCCTTTCTAACCGTCTCCTCTTCTATTAGAATTCTATCTTCCAGAACTGCATCCAACTCTGCCATCTTCCTTAGCAAGTTCTTCCTCTGTGAACCCATCCTTTCCATGTTCACTTTTACTCCACTCCTTAAGTTTGGTTTTTAAAGCTTTCAGCTTATAAGCCAGTATGAGATCAGGTCTTCTAGTGAAGTTAAATGTGTTCCACCACTCCTTGATTACCGTCAAAAAACCTTGATACCTAACACCAATTTTCAAATTTGAAGTAGTTCTTGTTTTTGTTCCATGAACCACCCTATAAATCAATTGGGAAATGATCTGATATCAATCTTTGAAGAGGGACTTGTTTCAAGTTGCTAAAGCTATCATCCCACTCTTCAGAAAGCAGTATCCTATCTATTCTAGAGGTTATTTCTTGATTGTCTCCTTTAAACCAAGTAGTGGCATCCTCTAGTTGAAGGTCAACTAAGTTCATGTTTTCTATGAAGTCAGAGAATTCCCTCATGCCCCTTGTTCTTCTAACACAATTTTTTTTTCTGATATGAATCTGGTTGCATTAAAGTCCATCCCCTGACTGACCTAATATCATCCTAAACTAACCTTCTTTCAATATAGTTATTAGGAGCATAAACCCCTGTAATATGACAAGAAAAATTCTGAAGTTGTGCCTCAAATTTGCAAGTCAGAGTATAAGTACCTACTTCTAGAATTTCTCCATTCCAGATTCTACTATCCCACATCATCATTATCCCTCCTCCTGTTCCACTAGCCTCCAAACAAGTACTTCTTACCCATCTTCCTCCCCAAATCTGCATCACCATCTCTATTATATCCCTTTCTAACTTGGTTTCCTGAAAACATATGATGTCTGCATACCAATCTATCACCAATCTTCTTTTGTCCCTGTCTTTCAAACCCCTTACATTCCATGACACAAGTTTAAATTGCATCAAGAAATAGATAGAGTGTTCCTCCCATTGCTCCTACTCCCACTATCTTTGAACTTAACATCAAAATTCACCAGATTTTTTAATTCATGTGCACCTTTGAATCTTGTCTTCTTGCTTATAGGTTGAGACTCCATTTGTCTAGCTTGTCTGGCACTATCAATTTGCAGCAATAATTCCAGTGCCTCTTCTTCATGACCCTAAAAATCATCCCCCAGCATTTTCCCTACTTTAATCATAACTTCTTGTACCTAGATTGAAGTCTCTTTTTTATTTTATTTTTTTATTTTTTATCCATGATAGCTTGTTGTTGAAGAATAAGAAGTGGTTCAAGCTCTTCTACCTCCCAATTCTCGATAGGGTCGATCAAGTTTTGATTTACTAATTCAATCGACCCTTCTTCCACTGCCCCCCTTTCATGAACCCTTTCCTTGACTTGAGTTTCTACCCCCACTATCTTCTTCAAACTCTCCCCCAATCACCAACTCACTAGAATTCATCACCATCTCTGCATAAGTGTTTGTTTCTTTTGTACCTCTTGAGTTTGCATATGTAGAACTCTGAACTAAAAGTTCCAAGGCTTCTATGAAACAGTGCTTATGTTGCCAAGTGGAAATAGAGAGATTTGGGCCTTGTAAGTCATTAAAAATGACTTGGCTTGCAAAATCAGGCCCCATTCTCTTTTTCGGAGAGACCCTGATATGGGCTTGTGTGTGAGGTCCAAGACTGAAAGTTCATTTAAAAATTTCATGTGCAAGTCACATAATTCCCCCTTCTTTGAGCCACCAGCTGTCAATAAAGTACAACCCATGTGCTGTCTTTCAGTAAAATCCCTAAATTTATGGGATTCTTGTACTTTACCACAGAGATTACCCCTCTTTACCTGATGGACAAAAGTATTTCCTAGATTCTCCAATGCTGCTTCTTCTCCGGCACCTCCACTGCCTTCTTCCGATGAAAGTTCAAATCTGGTTTGCTCTCCACCCAAATTGGGATATGATAGGTGATTCCATTCCTGGAAATGGACACCTCCCTTGGAAAGCATCTACCGTCGTTCGAGACAAGAATTCTATCCCATTTCATGTGATTTTTAAGTTCAATCTCCTCTTCTGTGGCCACCCAACCCCCACAATTTTCAACTATCTCTCGAAATACTTTCTGTGATTAGAGATGAAGAGGACTCCAACTGCCCTAATCCAAGTTTCCTTAACCTCGATGGAATTTAAAACACTCCATACTGTTGGACTCCACCATTCAAGATGAAGACAGATTTTCTTCCATCTTCATTGACCTTGAAAGGTCAATTCAACCATATGTCTATTCAGGAGCTAGAACAGGAACATTTCACCATACATGTCATAGATATTCACCCCGAATGCATTCTATCTCATTATATCAACAAGAGTAGGTCTTTCTTTGACATCCTCTCTAAAGCATCCAACTAAACATCTTCTCAGCAGCCCATTATCCTGTGAAACTAGTGGCTCAGCAACTATAATGTTTCCTTCCTTGCTTTTAACTTCAACCTCACGAAGTGTTCTTGATTGCCATTTACTTTCTTTAACAGCCTTTGCATATGGATAGTTGGCATTAGCAACTCTAGGGGGGACTATCAACTTTGGTTTTGTGTTGCATTTAATGAACCTCTCGATCTTAAATGCTAAGTCACACCAACCAGCATTCAAAGCTAGTTCAGGATGATAAATACTGATCTTCCACTACCATTTAATGATAAAATGCTCATATATCTCCCATGTTCATTATGTTTCCCGATACAAAAGTGTTCTGTGTCACCTTATGTGGTTTTCCATCTCCTAACCACCATCTTTTTGTCTCTTGATGCTTCTTTTAGAGTGAAACATATCCATTCCATGATCTTGCTGCTCATGGATGACCTTCTCATCATCTTCCGACTTCTTTCTACCCATTCATACCACACTATGCCTTCAAAAAACCATTTGGTAACATTAAAGGACTTGAACCCAGCATTAAAGTAGATCCTGTTCTTTCATATCCTGGTGAAGAGAGATAACCAGGCTGAAAAAGAGAAAAACAAAAGAAAACAACTATCGCAGAAGGTAATAGCTTAATAGGAAAGGAAAGAAAATGGATTTCTCTTGCAGAAAGACACCGGAAAAGTGAGTTTCCCCCTTCTAAGAAGTAGGAGAGAGAAAAGTACTGAGGAATGTGCCTGGGTAGTTTTCTTATTTTTTTATTATTCTATAAAGATTGTTAACTTTTAAATTATCAAAAAAGAAAAAAGATAACAGTTATAGGGGGTGTGATTTTACAAAGAGAGAAACTTGACTGTTATAATGAGGTATTATTATATAAGGATATTGTTATGGAGAGGAGTGATTGTATAGGCAGAGTTGTAGTCACCCATTGAGTGCTTTGATAGCAGCTATAGAGAAACAACACAACCATTAATAGACAATGTTTTGAAAATTCAAACTAATTAGTATCTCTTTCTCTTTCATTTATGTAAATATTATTATTAAATAATACTTATTACATATATCAACCCCGCAAAATTTAAATTCTTTTAAAAGGAAAAAAGGACTGACAAGTCTAAAGGAAAAAAATATGTATTATCCCTTTCTTTTATCGGTCTGGCTGGCTCATAAATATGAAGAACTTGAGATGTAACCAAAGCAACCGAATGACATTGAAGTATTAAAAAAATAAAAGAATATTAAAGAAAGCATGTCCCATGTAGCATGATAAAAATGTGGTATGGTTAAAAAACGTGGTAAGATTGTTTATATAAAAATGTTGTAACATAAATAGAATTTGAGGGAAGATTTGTTTCACAAGTTTAGCTTCGATAACATAGATCACTTTCAAAAAATATTATTTTCAAAAATTAAATCAGAAGAGAAATTGATGTTATAAAGTTAAACTAGAAAGAATATCCCTATATTTTCTTTAACACATATTTCACATATTCACTCCAAACAATTTAAAGATCCAATCTTGAACTAGTAATTAATGATTAGTATTAGCGCTACTTCTTGTTGACATTAACTAATTTTCACTCCAAGCTAATGAAAAGATCCAATCTTGAACTAGTGATTATTATGATACTGAGTTAATACAGTTACAAATTTCGTGTGAATTTTAATACTCCATTCCTCTGTTGGTTAATATAATATATATATTTTTTTAATCTACTACTCATCCTAGGACTACAATTTCATCCACATCCAAATATATATATTTATATTCACATGGCCAATTCAAATATCTTTATCTGAGATAATTGTGTTTATATATAGTTTTCATATCATATTATAACACGTAGCTTTCTTTCAGTTAATCATATTTTACACGTCTTAAGTCGTTTGGTCTTTCGTTTGTTTTTTCTACCGTCCCGGCTTCCCCTTGAAGTTTTTTCTCATCTTTACGCTTGTTCAAAGACTCGACCTTTTTCCATATTCTTCTCCTAAATAATACTTGCCTCAAAGAGTCTAAATATTGCTAGATCATTAATATTTATGATCTTGGGTGTCATCAAGATTTGTTTTTTCATGTAAATTTGTTTGTTTAGTAGCTAAATTTTGACTTTTCTTGATCTGGGTCATCTTTATTTTTCTCTATTTAATTGAGGAAGTAAAGATGAAGGAAAAAATAGGGATTTTAGTGTGTGTATGGTTTGTGTTGTTTGGTTCTTGTTTTGGTAGATTTGTGGTGGAGAAGAATAGTTTGAGAGTAACATCACCAGACTCAATTAAAGATGTGTATGAGTGTGCAATTGGGAATTTTGGGGTACCACAATATGGAGGAACAATTGGTGGTATTGTTATGTATCCAAAAGCTAATCAAAAATCATGTAAAGATTTTGCAGATTTTGATATCTCATTCAAATCTAAGCCTGGTGCTATGCCTGTCTTCCTTCTTGTTGATAGAGGAGGTAATGTTTCCAAGTATTTCTATTGCCTTTGAATTGGAGTTGCTAAATGAGATTCCTGTTAATTCAGTTAAGAATTTTGATTTGTGCTTACATAGTAGGAACATGACAGAAAGGATTCACATATGTTAGATATAATGGTCAAAAACACACCTTAACTATTACTTTTTTGGCGAGTTTCACACCCAACTATCAGTTGTTCCCTTTTCCAACTTGAACTTTTAATATCTATGTCTGAAAATACACGATAGTGATAGTTCAGGTAGGAAAAGGGAACAATTGATAGTTGGTGTGTGAAACTCGCGAAAAAGTGATAGTTTAGGTGTGTTTTTGACCATTAAGGCTATATGTTATCTAATTTTAGTTCTTTGCTACTTGATTTTATTATCAGATGTAGACCCTGTTAATGGAACATGACAAATTTCTGCTGCCTGTTTAGGGAAGAATTGCCTTTACTTTTTCTTTTTTTCTTTTCTAAGAATTCAAGAACAGGCAAGCAAACTCATAAGAGAAAAGGAGAACTTGGTGCTAGGTGTTTGCTGATATTACGATCTTTCACTCAGTGATATCTAGAATTGCAAGCTAGTGCTCAGAGAAACTTTAGTTCAGATGATTCTGATGCCTTTTGAAGCTAAATATTGTAATGCAACTGTGAGCATGGATTTATTTGGCTCTTGCACTAAATAACCGGGGAGTATTATTAATGCACATTTTCTGTATTTGGAGTGCTTTTGCTTGTTAACTTATTGTAACAGTTTCATGTTGAAACAAAGTATATAGGATTTATCGTCATGGATGATTTTAAAGCCTGTATAAACTGTGTACATCTAACTCGTGCTTTCCACGTGTTTGTTCCTGTGCTGGCAGATTGCTATTTCACACTGAAGGCTTGGAATGCTCAGAAAGTTGGAGCAGGTGCTATTCTTGTTGCTGATGACCGTGTTGAACCTTTAATTACCATGGACACCCCCGAGGAAGAGGATGCACAGGCAGATTATTTGCAAAATATAACTATTCCATCTGCTTTAATTAGCAAATCTCTTGGGGATAGCATCAAGAAGCAACTATCTAAAGGAGAAATGGTTAACATAAACCTCGATTGGAGAGAGGCTCTTCCACATCCCGACGAGCGAGTGGAGTATGAATTTTGGACCAATAGTAATGATGAGTGTGGGCCCAAGTGTGAAAGCCAGAGAGAGTTTGTCAAAAACTTCAAGGGGGCTGCCCAGATACTTGAGCAGAAGGGTTATACACAGTTTACTCCCCATTACATAACTTGGTATTGCCCGGAGGCTTTTATTTTGAGCAAGCAATGCAAGTCTCAGTGTATCAACCATGGCAGATACTGTGCTCCAGACCCTGAGCAAGACTTCAGTAAAGGTTATGATGGGAAGGATGTTGTTTTGCAAAATTTACGGCAAGCTTGTTTTTTTAAGGTTGCCAATGAAACTGGAAAACCCTGGTTGTGGTGGGATTATGTCACTGACTTCGCAATACGGTGTCCAATGAAAGAGAAGAAATACACGAAAGAATGCGCAGATCAAGTAATAAAGTCACTTGGTAGGTTGGAGTTTCTTTCCTTTCTTATTTCTGCTGCTGTTTTCACTTTATGCACATCATTGCTTCACTGTTGCACAGTACATTTGGTGGTGCTGGTCATTCGTTGCTATTGATGTATTTTTTTTTGGTGTTTCTGTCTTCTCATCCTTGTTCATGAGCTGAGAGAACTAGAAAATATCATCAACTTTTGTAATCTACCAAAAGATCATAGTTTTGTTGAACTTGGTGTAGATATTTATTGTCCTGCTTGAGCTTAAATAGATTTGTTTGGCTGCAGTCAAAATATACACAGTTGAATCTACCTTCTTTTTTTTTTTTTTTTTTTTTTGATCACCGAGAAATTCGTCTGGAGCCAACCCTTTGGGCCAACCGCAGCCCTCAAAACTCAGGGATGATCAGCCCGCCCCTCTACCCTTCTCCACTTACTACCTTCTTTCTTGCATGCTATTTTTGTTTCTGCGTTGATAGTTCAATTGACAATATTCTACAAGAATTTTCCGTATGATAATGAGAAATCCCGACAGCACATGATAGTTTTGGCTATACGCTTTTTATACTAATTCCTTTACATTAGCTGTTCAAGTATCAGAAATGGGCCACAAATGAGATCACGCTCCATGGTTTCTCTCTGGAGCTAAGGTCTATGCTGCGCATGGCTATACAAATTTTTTCCTTGCCATGTGGTTCTTGTGCTTTAATTAATTCTCCTTACTCTTTATAGGAATTTGAAATGATGTCTTGAATTTTCCTTTTTTCTTTCAATGAACTCTGTAGGCTTTGACGTCAAAAAGATCGAAAAATGTGTTGGAGATCCTGAAGCAGATACTGACAACCCTGTTCTAAAGGCTGAACAGGACACCCAGGTGTGTATCCTGTAGAAGTGATAGAACAGATCTTCTATATTGCCTCTTGAGACTTTGTTGAATTGAATTTGCACTTTTTGCATTGCTTCTTTCAGATAGGTAAGGGTGCTCGTGGGGATGTGACTATCTTGCCAACTCTTGTTATAAACAATAGACAGTACAGAGGTATACCTTGTTTAATTTTAGAGCGAGTGTGTTTGACTTAAACAGGGAAAAAAAAAAAAAATCTTATTTGGAAGTATTTGTCTTCATCTTAGGTAAGCTGGACAAGGGAGCAGTCCTCAAGGCAATTTGTTCAGGCTTTGAGGAGACAACCGAGCCTGCAATTTGTTTAACTGAAGGTCAATTTCCTTGATCTTTTCTTCAGCTTGAAGGCTTAATAATTATTTGGTTTAGCTTCTTGCTGCTTTTGTATGATGGGACAAAAGACCGTGAGACATTTCTCTTACTGGGATCTTCCTCAGTTCTTTTTTGTATCTCCAATGGTATTAAATCATTTTCTTGGTTGCAAAGCCTGGTGAAAATATAAGAAGTTCTGCTTATCTTCTCAAAAGGAAAATAAAATATAAGAAGGGAGAGCATATTACTGGTATAAATTCTTGCAAATGCTTTTGGCTGCCCGACATATTCCAACTTCTAATTTGATGAGATAAAAACTACAATTGCTACATCAAATTCGGATTATTCCATTCGAACAGGTTTTCAGGACCAGCTAGTCTGTAGTTGATGTGTTCTTTCAACAAGGTGGTATATAAAAGTTGTTTTAATACTTGCTTTGCAGATGTAGAAACAAATGAATGCTTGAAATCAAATGGTGGGTGCTGGCAGGACAAGGCTGCTAACATTACAGCGTGCCGGGTAAGTTATTTGTCAAATAGACTGCTTATTTGGCAGATCTTATTTTGCAAAGTTCCAGTTTTATTTGCTTCTAGTTCAATTTCTGATCCATGCACAAAATTGTGATGCAGGATACTTTCCGTGGTAGAGTATGTGAATGCCCAGTAGTTCAGGGAGTAAAATTTGTTGGTGATGGTTATACTCACTGTGAAGGTAAGATTTTCATCCACTAATTGTCCTCATTTGGCGTTGTTGTGATGCATCTTTTGAGATTGTGGTTTGACAGCATCTGGAGCATTGCGATGTGAAATAAACAATGGAGGCTGTTGGAAGGGAACCCAAAAAGGCAGGGCATATTCTGCTTGCATTGTAAGACGCTTTATTCAAGCATGCTTAGAAATTGCCTTTTGAACTGTCCTCCTTAGCAATTCTCATTCTTTGTTGGGAGGCCCTAAGCGCCTTCCTTTCATTAGGCATTTATCTCAAATGACTTTCTGTAGACAGAGGCATTACATGTCATATCCGTGTCTTGTCAGGATGATCACACAAAGGGTTGCAAATGTCCACCAGGATTCAGAGGGGATGGAGTTAACAATTGTGAGGGTATGTAGAATTTGTTCATTATGTATCAGTCCGTCGACATATATTGTTCTCGCAGAGCATTTCAGCATTTAATTCTTTATTATTTCTTGAGATTTGGATTCTGTCTCTGTTTAATTGCCCCGAAAATATTTGCACCTTATTCTTTCTAAGAGACCAAATCTTTTAACTTCCTGTCATAGGAACACATTAATGTGTATATGCCATCGAGGTTGGAGTCAGAGTAGTGTAGCGATTCTGTTAAACAATAATCTTGGGACTCTAAAAGTTTGTCGTCAATTTTGGCCCTTCTTCAGACATTGATGAATGCAAGGAGAAGCTGGCTTGCCAGTGTGCTGAGTGCAAATGCAAGAACACTTGGGGTAGTTATGATTGCAGTTGCAGCGGCAATTTGTTGTACATGCATGAACATGACACGTGTATAAGTAAGTTGAGAAGCTCTCAATTTGATGAAAATATACTTGTAATGGTAGACATAGGGTTTCTTATATACTTGGCTTTGGTGAAGGTAGTTAAGTTTTCATAACATGATGTTTCTTTATAACAGGTAAGTTTCTATATATGATGGTTGTGATATTAGCATGATTTAGCTTATTTTAAACGTAATAGAATTTTGCCAACTGCATACTAGAGACTTTGATCTACTTTTATTCAAAGTTACATGTCTGTCAATGATCTCTTCTGGGACTAAGTTTTGTTGGGACAATTGCAGGCAAAGATGCCAAATCGGAGTTCAGCTGGGGCCTTGTTTGGACTATCATATTGGGTTTGGCTTTTGCAGGGGTCGCAGGATATGCTGTGTACAAGTACAGAATCCGGGTATGTCATTGTACAGTGCTCTTAATTTTATCAAAGACAGACAACTGTCTCCTGGTGAAAACACAAAAAACAAAAAGCATTTGAAATGTTATGCTGGTGCTAATTAACCAGTTTTTCCACAGTAATTAACAAGTGATCTTCAGAACTAATGCTGTTAGAAAAAGTGGTTTGGGAGTATGAAAATACTTAGGCAAGCCAAATCTTCTTGGATGCTTTTCCTTTTGGATTTTGCGTTTGAGTTACCTGTTGAAGTTGTTTGATCCTTAAATATACATGGTTGATGGGAAGGCCAGCAAGTTCCTTTTGCTTTACCAGAAAGTTCCAGTTATAAACTTTCACCCGAGTCTTGTGTGAAAAAATTCTCCAAAATGAGATGTTCCCCCAAATCTCACCATATTAATAAAAGCAAGAAAGTTAAGAACTTTTAGAGTAAATATCAAGTTTTTGGAGGGGATATCTTTCTTTGATTTTCACCAAGAGAGGTTTTCAAAGGTTTCTTTACCGTGTAGTAACTCTCTCCGATCACCATCTTGGGGACAGATTCGTCTTTTCTTTTCAAGCGGTTTTTGCTTTTCTTGGAATTAGCATTAGATCCATTGGCATGTATACATGGCTCCCAGATTCGATGCAGTTTTTTTAATCTGTTTTCTTGTTCAATGCCGCTTTCACCTTTTCATTAAATCCTGGATCCCCTTGTATGTGCAGAGATACATGGACTCAGAGATTCGCGCCATCATGGCACAATATATGCCTTTGGATCAAGGAGAGGGGGCTAATCATGTTTCCCACGGGAACGTCTAATTATAGATCATTGCTGAAGAATGATGGTGGCATCAGCTTAAGTTCTTTGTGCTTATGCTATTCCTCTAGAACCCTCGTTTAGATAAACAAGTTAGATCTTATTTATGTACATGTATGTCCTAACTATGCACATAAACCCAATAATAGGAATATTTTCCTTGAATTGGATTTGCGCGATGTTTCACTCTTGGAAATAAGGAAATGCGCAGTATCAGTTTGTATTCCACTTGAGAAAGCATTTTGCATTGCACAATAAATATATGTATGAAGGGGTCCTGATTATGCCATCTCTTCCTGTTTTGGGTTGAGGCATAATTAGTTGGTTGATATCTCCTTCCCTCTTGTAAACGGTCATTTATTATTATCCAACAGCAGATATGTATAAGTAGAATGTACCAATTGTCAGTTATGGCCACTGCCACAATGTTCTCAATTGGCGGCGAAGATTTGATGGGCGATTTACAAGAATGGCCTTGGAAGTTAAGTGCTCTTGAACTTTTGACACCGTTTATTCCATGGTAAGGCTTTAAGGTTAACAAGTTTTGACTTTGAACCTTGAAGCTTTGTTCATGGGCAAGTGAGATTAAAACTTAAAAGTTTAAGACCATTCATTATTAGGTTTAATTTCTTGAGATTTTTATTGGTCATTGTTACTCTCTCTGGTTCAAAAGGAGTGTTCACTTAACTATTCACTCTTTAAGAAAGTATTAACTCCTAGGCAAAAATAGATAATTTGATTAAACTATTTCTAATTAAATAGGTATTAAGATTTGTTCACTTAATATTTAATAAGGGCAAACTTGAAAAAATAAGATGAATTCTTTCTTAATCTAGTAAATGAACATTCTTTTTGAACAAAAAAATAAAGGCTATGTTGACACTCTTTTGAACTGGAGGGAGTATTGTTCAAAACTTTTTCGGCATTCAGGGCAGAATCAAAATATAACCAATTACGAGATGATAGTTCAAGCGTGATTTAGTTATCTTACAGGTTCTATTTTGACTTACAGAGTCCTTTCGATTAATTTTTGAGTAGGAAACAATAGCAGGCATATGTTAAAATACGTCATAACTTCTATCACAAATTCACAATGTCTAGTATAAGTAACAGGCCAATTGATAAATAGTTATACGTAGGACAAACTTCATAATTTTAACCGCCAAAGATTTATGAGAAAGGAAATTGCAAAAGTTGTGCCTGCTCATACAAGGTCATACTGAATAAAATTTGATTCCGGCTTTATCGAGCAGTTAAAAAAAATATGATTCTAGTAGCATCGTGATAACGAAGCATTGCATTATTCAATTGCCTAATGTGATTTTGCGCGAACACTAAGAAAATTCCAGTTGAAGCTTACAAAACCAGTTTGAAATTTGAACACTTGTTTCCTTGCAATGACAACTAATGCAGAAACGCCATTAAGAGCAAGAAGATACATTGCCATAATACGTCAACCAACGCCCTGAAAGAACCAATCACTCAGCATAGAAATATCTTCCTGAAGTATAACCTAATAGTCGTCTTAAGATGTTCAAGGAATTGCTCATTTCTAGCCTGCAAGATCTGAACTCACTACTATTTAGTACGGGGAAATAATGCACAAACACTCTAGTTGCAATATTTAGAGACTCGTTAACTTAGGCAAACGGAAAATCATATCCTTGTCCAGCAGATCACCCAATTTGCATGAGCAGATTTATTTATTTCAGGACTAGTTGGGTCCTTCAGCGAGTTCAGAGCAAGATGAGCACAAAGAAGCTCATACATTGGACAAATTATCTACCAGATTGTGATTGATTTGAACTTGAATTACCCGCAACTCCTATAGCATGTCTTTCTTGCCTGGACCGTTCAAGAAGCAGGAATAAAAAATTAGAGAAAGAGCAAAACCCGACATGAACTTTTCTGGAATTCTAGATAGGGCAGCTGAAGTGACCTATAAAAGCATTCAATAGGACTCCAAGAAGATAAATCCAGAGAAACTTTCTTTTTGATAATTTACTACAGAAAACATGCTTGTATACATAAAATCTTGATGTACATGTACATTAACATTACCCTGAATTAGCTTAGTTATCTGTCTGTGCTGTCGAGTTTGAACCCTTCGTCTGCTCACCATCCCTTAAGATTCTATAAGCATAGAATGCTGCCACCCCTCCACTACACACAGCAAAAAGCCAATTAACAACACTAAGTCAGCACCTGAGATGCAACAATCTACAATGCCAGGGCACATAACACATTCTTTCAAAAAATTCATGTAGCTACATCACTTTCTCATGGGGGGGATACAATAACAAGTGCACCTTAATCTCAAGCTAGAAGCATATGTATGAACATATATTAAGAGAAAGCTCAAGGAAGAAAGCAAAAATTAGACCAGGAAGACGGAGAGCGACAGCGGAACAGAAGTTTTTTTCCATTAAGATGAAAATCAAGTTTTTCACATTCAACAAGGGAAAATCATTGTGAAAAATAATGCTACCTTTGTCCCAATTTATGTGATGCACTTTCCTTTTTAGTCTATCCTAAAAAGAATGATACCGTTCTATATTTAGGAAGAATTTAACATTAAACTTTTCATTATACCCTTAATGAGATGATTTATAACCAAACAAAAAATATCTATGGCTTATCTTAGAGCACAAGCTCCAATTTATGTGATGAACTTTCCTTTTAAGTCTATCCCAAAAAGAATGATACTGTTCTATATTTAGAAAGAATTTAAATTTAAACTTTTCATTTTACCCTTAATGAGATAATTTATAACCAATCAAATATCTATGGCTTGTCTTAGAGCACAAGCTTCAAAAGTCTTTTGTTTGTTCTTAAACTCCGTGCCCAGTTGAAGTGCATTACATAAATTGGGATAGAAGAAGTGATAAATAACATTTCATAAACAACATGAGAGCAAAAATTTCTCGAGGGACTTGATGAACTCTGCGTCATGACCCTTGGTCGACGAACTCTGGTGCACTTGTTTATCATGCTCTAAGTAAACATGTTCATCCTACCATCAGCAGCAAGTATAGAATCTCCCACCAGCCTTTTTAAATGAGATAACTGCATCTAGAGCTAGCTTGCATCATGACCCTTGGTCGACGGATTACATCAAGTGGGTTGCTCTAACCCCTCCCCCTCCCCCCCCCCTTTTCTTTCCCCATCCCCTCTGTCAAATCCTTCTCTTCCTTCTATTTGAACAAGATAGAAAGAATATTTTGAGGAGGACAATGAGCAAAACTAAACCAGCAAAATAACAAATAAGAGTGCAGCATTAAAAAAAGGTATGCAGGGGCTAGAAATATGGAAACCTGATGATGGCTGTAATAAAATTGAAAATAAACGGTCTCTGCAAGGCAAGAGAAAATAAGTTGTCAGAAATCATAGCTTAAACATTATTGACCGAGAACAACTGGATAAGGACTATACACAGAGGGAGGAGGAAGAAAAGGAAGTCATGCCTCCAACAGCATGCCAAATTCTCTGACAAATAAGATGGTAGCAATGGCTGCAAAAAGAGAAAGCATGTAACAGGTAAAGCAATGGCTGAAAAATGAGAACGCGTATAACAGGTAAAGCAATGCTGCACTGATTAATACAGAATTTGACATATGAGAAACAAATTCCAGCATTACAATCACAAATAAAAGGGTTGTTTTTATCAAAATTGTAAAATTATCTGAAAGTCAATTTTCCCAACCAGGGCTGAAAAAATGGAAGATTTTGAAGTGGATAAAGTTATGAAATCCCTGAACTAACCTACACTAGCCAGTGCGTACCCTTAAATATTGCAAGCATGCTGGAAGCAGCGGAGTAAGGTACAGCTCACAACCACAATGGGAGAAAAAGATACTTGGAAAGGCTCGTTGATATAAAAAGAAATAGTTCTGTTTTTATTTTTTTGGGCTCGTAACTTGGAAAATTGGTGAAATTGTCACAGATGATCCCCCTAAATTCTTTAAATTCTGTTTCCACAACTTAATCTAAAGTTAATAAACAAAAAAACCAAACAATAAAAAATCCAGATTCCGTATATGTTATCTAGAATAATAAATATGAAAGTATTTCCACATCAATATTAGCCAATTAAAGCTCAACCCAAATTAGTTCGGATTGGCTATATGAATACCCTATACCAGTTCAGACCCATTTCGTCCAAACAGACACTAAAACTAAGGGCTAATTTGCATATTATTACAACAGCAGCTATGACTCAATTCTGAACTAGTTGGGATCAACTATATGAATCCTTAATATATATTCCACTCAATTTGAAATTGATTCATCCCAATACTCGATCATTTGTATTTTAAGACAAATTAGGGATCTCTAACACTAGAGATACCAAATTCACAAGCAATTCATGACACCCTTTGCTGAAATTGGTAATAGCAAACTAATACATAGAAGATGCACCAAATAAACCAGAATCTTCTTGTGAGAGTTGCATATAGGTGTTAGTAAAAATACATGCGGAGTGCGGAGTAAATGAGGATAGATAGTCTCCCAAATGCTAACCTGCCTGTCCCTTTAAAGATAGGGAAGTTGACTCTCCACTTTTCCATGATCTTAAACTTGAGATGCTCAAGGCCAAAAGAGTACTACCAAGTATAACACCAAATCTAAGGGCAGCAATGCTTCCACTTAGCATGAAGTACAAAAAGCCACCAGCAGAAAGAAGAGTTCCTGCAGAGCATGACCAAGGCAATGAAAAAGCTATAGGTTTCAAGGCATTGCATGCTTCATTCCAGAGAACTTTAAACTAATAGTAATTCAAAGAAAATCATAAAACAACTTATAAAAACAAAACTTCAAAACTGCACATCGAACAGTCCCTTACTACTACATTTGGAAACATCAGCTCTACATACCATAAGGTATTCCCACATAAAAGTCTCGCACTTTCGACACGTCATTCAATTCATCTGCAGAGGAAGCAAATGTTTCAACAATATCTTTCACTGGTTCAGGGGAGTTCTCAGCAGCATTGGTTAAATATTCTTTACTATCCTCACTAATTTCCTTTGCAATAGTAGTCAAATCTTCTCTTGCTTTGTCCGCTTGAATTTTTAATTTCTCAGAAGTGTCTTTCAAAATGATCATAGCTTTATCGGAATACACCTCATATGCTTCTTGTGACACAGCCTGCACCTTCATTGCTTGTTCTTTGAAGGAAGCTAGGGTCTGTTTCCAGGCTTCTTCTGACGCCTCAGTCTCCCTCTTAAGATCATTATTGTCCTTCTCTGATTCAACATCTGAAGGCTTCTGAAAATATGAAAACTTTTGACTCATAAAATTGAAAGAACTATGCCTAACATGATAAAGATCAATATGGATCGACAAATAAATGTTATACAGAGCGATTAACATACTACTCCCTCCACCCCAATAAAATCGTCCTAATTTGACTTGCTTGAGTTTAAGAGTAAAATATTTGAATCAATTATCATATTGAGTTTGCTTGGAAGTTTCTAAAATAATAGCTTGAGATGTAAAGAAAGTGGAAGAGTTATACAAATACACGCCACATCAAGTTTGATATAAACATGAGCAGTTTATCCTACTACAAGTCTACACTTGTTGGAGAGGAATATTTTCCATTTAAGCAAAGCAGTCAATGTTCTTTTGGGTGGACCAGAAAGGAGAGGTCAACTTAATAGAATGGGGAGATTAGATACTCCATTCCTTTAATAATGGAGTATTCAGCATCACATCAACCAAACTTCTAGTATCTTATAGTGTGCTGCTCTTAAGTTGTGTTTTTATTAAAAAGAAAAGTATGTAAACAAGTTTATATGGAAAGGTAAATTGTTACTTACAAGTTATGGGCATACTAGGAGAGATATGATTAGGAACGAAGTTATACGGGCCAAGGTGGGAGTGGCCTCCGTTGAGGAAAAAATGAGGGAAGCGACGCTGAGATGGTTCGGGCATGTGAAGAGGAGGTGTGAGGATGCGCCAGTAAGGAGGTGTGAGAGGTTGACTATCGTAGGAGAGGTAGAGGTAGGCCGAGGAAGAACTAGGGGAGGTGATTAGACAGGATATGGCACATCTTCAGCTTACTGAGAACATGACCCTAGATAGGAAGGTGTGGAGGTCGAGGATTAAAGTAGAAGGGTAGTAGGTAGCCGAGTGGTGTCGCACTTTAGGTGGGAGAGGTAGGGGCTAGCCTCCTCTCCACGTACCCTTGTTAGTAGTATTATTTAGTAATCTTGTAGTTTTCTATTCTTCGATGTGTATTACTATCTTTTGCGCATTTGCTTTGTATCTCATTACTTTGTATTTGCGTCGATTTCCTTTTTTTTCTTTTGAGCTAACGGTCCGCGTACACTCTACCCTCCCCAGACCCCACCTGTGGGATTACACTGGTTATGTTGTTGTTAAGTTCACAGTGTGTATACCAAGAAAGTTAGGCTTGAGACTCCTTCCTATTCAGCATTCTTGTTATGGCATATAGAGCTCTGCTCAATTCTTTCAAATGAAATCACCTAAAACTATTGAAATTCTGAAAAACAGTTTTTTGATAATAGAGCTGCTACTTTTGACTTTAAAACAAAAGGGGGGCGCAGCCCGGTGCACTAGGCTCCCGCTATGTGTCTTTGCCGGACCACAAGATAGATGTCTATTGTTCGCAAACTTACCCTGCATTTCTGCAAGAGGTTGTTTCCAAATAAAGCTTCTACTTTTGACTGCAATACAAAAATCAAATAATTCCAGAAACTCCTCATTTAACTAACTAAACGAGCTATTGAAACATACTAAATGAATGAACAAATTAAAATCTACTCCCTCCGTCTCAATTTTAAGTGTCTTAAGTTTCCTTTTTGGTCTGACCCCCTATATTTAGTAAGTTGATAATTCAAGCATGCTTACCTGACAAGTTTAAAACCACAAGATATAAAAGATAATTTAGTACACTACACGCGTCTTTAATTTAGGGCCACAAGATTCAAAAGTCTCTTTTTATTACTTAAACTTCATGCCGGGTGAAAGTAAGTCAGTTAAATTGGGAGGGAGGGAGTAATAAATGAAAGAAGAAAGTAGCAAGTTTATCACTCACGGATTCCTCATGTGAAGCTGCGAAGGGGAGAATCGATCTACGCCGAGCCAACGGAACCGAGCCGAAGCAAAGTCGGGACCGAGAAACTGGTAAAGTAGTAGTTCCCTTGAGTGTAAACCCTAGAGATGTAGGACTATAACACAGCGCCACCATTGAAGAAGAAGAAGAAGCTTGCTGCTTTAAGAGAAGAGATGGGCTAGGGTTAGGGTTTGAGATGATAGCAACATTCATTTCTTCCAATGTTGCTTTTTGCAGGAGTAGGTAAGCTGAGATGGCTTTACTTTTGTCCAAAATAGCACCCCAGTTTTCAATTTCATATCATAGAGGTGTTGCGACACGTAATACACCCACATGACCCTACTGCATCTTCTAACCTCGTAAAGCTCCGGGTTATTCTTGCTTCGAAATTGAGTATAGTATCAACACCCAATTGCACAAATACGCGTCAAATAACCATTTGTCCTTTACAAAAGGTCTTTTTGCTTGAGAAAAGGACATAAATGGTAAGTAGGTTCAAAATAGTCCATTAACTGTACACTTAACAGTTTTGGCCCTTTAAGTTTGTTACAAATTAATAAAAATGATCTCTTAACTACGAGAGTTGGTTAAAAATAGTCCCTTAAGTATGCACTTAACACTTTTGTTCCTTTAAGTTTGTCAAAAGTTAACACTTTTAGTCTCCGATAAAATATTCATCGAACTCTGTTTGTTAGATTTGACGAGAACTATAAAAAAAAAACATAATAATTAGCGAGAACTCACATTTAGAGGTACACATTACTAAAAAAAAAAACCAAATACCTCGGAAAAAAATCAACGGACGTTAGTCCGTTATACGAAAAAATCAACAGAACTGATAGTGCCAGAAAATAATGTCTCGTGTCACACCCCGACCTTATTAGGGTGTGATGGGCACCCGACCCCGCATTTGGAGCCGAGCGAACCCGCTATCTCTTATTACATACCTAATCTCTTTAGATTCTTAAATCAATTGAAGGTAAAATACATAGTAAAATTTTCAAAAATCCTTTGTCGTTTCCAATTAAACACAATCTGCAAACATAAGGGCTCTGTAACATAATGTATAATAAAAACACATCGGCTAGTAGAACCATTTTCAAGACTGACACACTATACCCACGACTGCGTCCGCAAAGCCTCTAACTCGAACATGACATCATAGCATAGGACTCTTGACCGTGAACTCCAGCAAATGGAGATGCCAACTCCGCCGGAACATCTTCTATAATGGCTTCTCGATCAAATACGGGTGTACCACGCGGCATGAAACGCGACCCCACGAAGAAGAGGGTCGGTACGAGCATTGTCCGAGTATGTAAGGCATGAATAGTAACATAATAGGAGATATAGCTATGAGTAGCAACATAGTAAAAAAGTATAAGAGTCATCATATCTTTGTAAAAGTAGTCCGTACATCGAGTGCTCTTGAAGGCGGAGTCATGCGTCATTCTTCGTTACTCTTATATGCATCCATATCATCGTCCGAATCACATAACATCATTAGCCCGCATCCGGGCCTCCCGCGTCCGGGTAATCCATCTCGCAGGGCGCCACTGGTGGGGATCGTGCCCGGCCAAATAGGCCGTGTAAATCATATGCCGCCCACTACGCTTACCGTAGTGGTGGTCGGATGTCCGCCCTCTAGGCCGCAATGTAGTCATGTGCCGCCCACTACGCTCACCGTAGTGGTGGTCATGCCCCGCCCTCCCGCCGGTGTAACCTCCATCATATAGCATGCATTGGAGCCCAATCAAAAGCTATAACTTTATCGGAGTGACGTAAGGTCGGAAACCTCCGATTACATTATGGAATAGTCATCATGACTTTGTCTCACCTTGAAGGGACTATTAATATAAGGCGAGACTATCAATGGAGAGTAACATCGTGAGGAAACATAAAACAGGATCATAAGACATCGTTCGTATGATTGGAATCTTTAAATTAATCATTATCCATAGATAGGGTGAAGACATCAAGAAATAGTTTAACATTTTCATATTGTCATATTCATGGTAGAAACATATCCTCGACATAGTCATCATAGACATTTACTCATGTTCGACATCGTCGTTGTCATTATAAAGTCATATTCGTCGTTTTAGTCATAAAACTTTCAAAAATCATAAAACTTGATTTTTGGAGAAAAATGAATATTTTGGAAAACATTTGTAAACTTTTTAAGAAGGGAATCATGTTTTAAAACCATTACTTCTAGCTTTTGAATATGAAATCGTTATGGAAACGTTTAACACATCTTACATATGAATCATGCCAAAGAAAGAGAAGGGACGAGCCTTAACATACCTGCGCCGCGCCTTACTAGCTACGCTTATCCGTCCAAACTCGTTGCCGCTAGTCTACATTCAAGACGATTGACACAATCATTAGATTCATTACCGCGTACTTGTCTTAGCCTTTCAAATACATTTACTTATGGTCTCGGAATTTCAAAGGAAGATCTCCTATAAATATACCATCCCCGAGAGTCTATCTCACCAATTTTTAATCAACAACAATCCGGAATTCAACCCGGCCAAACTATCAACAATACCAACAAGTATTCTAGCAACACTTCAATAACCAATTCAATCCAACTCAATTTAATTCAATTCAATTCACATAATCTTTCAAAGAACTCAATCAACCTACTACTTTATCCGAAACCTTCAACTTCAACAACAACCATGTATTTCATAATCATTCGTATGCATTAACTTCGACAACAACCTTCATTACACGTTACATGATCCATATCGACAACAACTAGAATGTCAAATTACATCAATTTACACTAACTTACCAAAACATCTATTTCAACCATAATCACTCCTTACACATTTTCATGCATTTACATCCATCTCTCGTACACTACAATAACGACATAAGACTAAGTAAAACTTATTCATTCAATCTTTCCTCACACAATGCCACACACACACACACGGCCAATTATGCACACACGGCCACAACAACATCATACGAAATTTTCAAGAACTCTTTATCCGTTTCTTTATATTACAACAACAACCAACATGCTACATACACTAAATCCATCCTTTCTATACAATACATTACATGTATAATCAAACACCACATACACACACACTACAACTCACGGCCACACCCCTACCTCCATATTCTTCATGAGTTTCACTCATTTTTATATACTACAACATGCACAAACATTCATAACATATAAAAGAAAATGGATTCTTACCTCCTTCCTTGATCCTTCACTTGGCAAGAATTTCTAACTTGCACAACCAATACTTTTCTTACTCCAACAACCCCTCCATGTTGTAGAGGTCCTTCCTTTTAGTAGATAGGCTAGAAGAAATAAATTTTTCTTGGACAATTTCTTGCTTCCAAATTTTGGCCACCATGGCCGAATGCTTTTTTTTTTTCTCTCTTTCTTTCTTTCTTTCTTTCTTTCTCTCCACTCTATCAAATTAAAATATGAACACACATATATATATATATATAGCCCCCATGAGCATGTGAGGGGCACATGCCCACTCCTCCACTTTTCTTTTCTAGATTTTTCTTTCTTTTTCTTGAATCTTTTCTAAAATAAAAGATGACTCATTTTGGTCATCATTTTTCATTCTTTTGTCTTCACATGGCCAATATGGCCCTTTTTGGAACTTTCTTGAATTCTTATGAAATGACCATTTTACCCCTAGCCTTTTTAAACATTTCCATGAACTATTTTGCGAATTTTCCTTTTTCGCCCTCAACCTTTCTCAGTATTCCATATCAACAATATTCCTAAATAATATTAATAACCCACTTGCGCATTAAAATAGTTTTGAAAAACGATCTTACCTTCCACATTCCACGACTTCTTCGAAATGTCCGAGCGCACGAAATACGGGCTATAACATCCTCCCCCCCTTTAGAACATTCGTCCTCGAATGTTCAACTGACCTTATGGCGTCATAATACTACGGGAGGGTTCCGTTTATAGCTGTTCCTTCTTTTATGCCCGTTTCTTATCCTTTACCTCGTTTTTCTTATAATCGAACCCCTTGACCTTTTCATGAGTCCTTGTTCGATATCATGGGTTTTCTAATTTTCTGAACCAACACATTACCCTTGTCTTTCTCAAACCATCTCTTTTCTGTTACTGTTCATCACTACGGAAACCATGTCGGGGTACGCAATCTTACTTAACGATCCAATGCGGCTGTAGGCTATTCCTTTATCCTCAAGTCTATCTCTTAGTATACTCGTTGTTATTTCGCTTCTACTTTTCTCCCAAGTATTCTTGCGACACACCGACATTTTTGTACACTGATTCCAAGCTAATAGATTTCCTTTTTTGGTACTTGGTAGTGTTGCGATTCCTTTTTAGGTCTAATATAATATGGTCTCCCCCCCCCCCGCTTTGGGGCTCTTATATGATAACCGCCTTCGAGTACCTTCTTTTTTTCTTGCTATTTCTTCATATGGGTCCTAAAGCTCGTGAACTATTCCTTTCTAACACATAGATCTCGCCCTTTCCTAGGTCATCCTCTCGGCACGCTTCTTCCATGCCTGAGGCAACCATACTAATATGGCCATACATTTATTCCTTCATATATCTTTCAAGGCCAAAGTCTTATTATATCGTCGCTAAGCTTAATCACTCTTTTTCTTACTTCACATTCCCTTATCTTAGTCACTATTCCTTCCGCCTTGCTTATCATAATCGGTCTTCAAACCTCGTACACTCCTTTCTTGTTTCCTTTTATCACTTTCTATTCCTTTTCACATGTCTACTTTGAGTCCTTACCCAGACAATCTCGCGCTTTGTCGATAGCTTCTCTCGAGGTTTCCCTCACTAAGCTTTCTTATTTTCACTTTTCCCGACCTCGTTGATCTTCTTGCCTTCCATAAACTCACTCTCTTTCCTTTGCAACTATCTCCACACTAGACTCTCAAGTCTTAAGCTTGTGGTAGAACAATAGCAACTTACCTTGTAACACTGTACCCTTTATTATTTATCGTCACTCGAACTTCGGTATCCTTTTTCTTGTTTAGCGCCTTCCTTACCGTAGCGCGATTGTTGGACTCCCTTGTCCACTGATACAATCATGTGGAATATCTACACACTCATGTATGTATATATATGCATAATTCACTAACCCACAAAATACTTTCAAACATTGTTCAAGCCTATCCAACTTTCCCGAGCTATGATACACTTTTTGTCTCTTCACCATTCTAGCCTACCTTGTCTTTCGTGACCCCGTATAGTTCCCAATCATTCTGTATACTTTAATTTCCCCTTAGGTCACTTTTAACTTCTCATTTGTCTCTTGTATCTCAATTTGTAGGACTTTTGGTTTACTTCCCAGGGGGTCACCCATCCTGAAATTGCTCCCACCTGAGCACGCTTAACCCCGGAACTTTGGTGGAATTCGATGCCTTAACACTGATATAATCGCGTCCACTTTCTCATATGACCTTTATAACATGATCGAAAATCAGCCGAAGCCTTGCAGCTTCCGAAACATTTTCGTAATACGTCCTTTCTTTTACATTTACCGTTTTACCCTTTTCTCTTCTCAATATTCACTTTCCGCCTGGTGTATATCTATTTTCCTATTTGGCTCCCAGCTTCACGTAACAGAACAAATATATCCATCTAGTCTTACCTCTTTTGACTTCCATATCATCCCTCGCCCTTTTTCCGCCGATACTGGGCGCCTGCGAAAATCAACGATTAGCACAAGGAATCTTATTTCCTATGACTTGGCTCTATCGCACGATCTAATGAAAGAAAGAAGGTCAACCATTCCTAGATGCCCCGCAGCCTCCTGTTTATAAATGTGGCCGGCTTCACACCCATAAACGTGACTCTACCGGACACGACTTTGCAGACATCCCTTAGACCGACCTGCTCTGATACCACTTTGTCACACCCCGACCTTACTAGGGTGTGATGGGCACCCGACCCCGCATTCGGAGCCGAGCGAACCCGCTATCTCTTATTACATACCTAATCTCTTTAGATTCTTAAATCAATTGAAGGTAAAATACATAGTAAAATTTTCAAAATCTTTTTGTCGTTTTTCAAACTAAACACAACCGCAAACGTAAGGACCTCGTAACATAATGTATAATAAAACACATCGGCTAGTGAACCATTTTCAAGACTGACACACTATACCCACGACTCGTCTCGCAAAGCCTCTAACTTTAACATGACATCATAGCATAGACTACTTCGACCCGGCAATTCTCCGAGCAAATGGAGATGCCAACTCCGCCGGAACATCTTCTATAATGGCTTCTATCTCATCGGGTGTACCGCGCGGCATGAAACGCAGCGCCCCGAAGAAGGGGGTCGGTACGAGCAATGTGCGAGTATGTAAGGCATGAATAACAACATAATAGGAGATATAGCTATGAGTAGCAACATAGTAAAAATATCATGTAAGAGAGAGTATCCCGTACATATGAGACATATCGAGTGTCGTCTTAAGGCGGAGTCATATGGATCATATCATGTAAAGCTCTTATATGGATCATATCATGTAAAGTCCGAATCACATAACATCATTAGCCCGTGCCTGCGAGCCTCCCATGTCATGGGGTAATCATCTCGTGTCATGTCATAGCGGGGATCGTGCCGGCTCGCCAAATAGGCCGTGTAATCATATGCCGCCCATATATCCCGCGTCGGTCGTGCCCGCCTCCCGCTTCCGGGATGATAACCGCCCACTACGACCGTAGTGGCAATGAACATGTATCCCGCCCATATCCCCATGTAACCTTCATCATATTTAGCATGCATGAGAGCCCAATCAAAAGCTATAACTTTATCGGAGTGACGTAAGGTCGGAAACCTCCGATTACATTATGGAATAGTCATCATGACTTTGTCTCACCTTGAAGGAACTATTAATTAAGGCGAGACTATCAATGGAGAGTAACATCGTGAGAAAACATAAAACGGATCATAAGACATCGTTCGTGTGATTGGAATCTTTAAATTAATCATTATCCATAGATAGGGTGAAGACATCAAGAAATAGTTTAACATTTTCATATTGTCATATTCAAGGTAGAAACATATCCTCGACATAGTCATCATAGACATTTACTCATGTTCGACATCGTCGTTGTCATTATAAAGTCATATTCGTCGTTTTAGTCATAAAACTTTCAAAAATCATAAAACTTGATTTTTGGAGAAAAATGAATATTTTGGAAAACATTTGTAAACTTTTTAGGAAGGGAATCATGCTTTAAAACCATTACTTCTAGCTTTTGAAAATGAAATCGTTATGGAAACGTTTAACACATCTTACATATGAATCATGCCATAGAAAGAGAAGGGACGAGCCTTAACATACCAAGCGCCGCGCCTTACTAGCTACGCTTATCCGTCCAAACTTGTTGCCGCTAGTCTACATTCAAGACGATTGACACAATCATTAGATTCATTACCGCGTACTTGTCTTAGCCTTTCAAATACATTTACTTATGGTCTGCCGGAATTTCGGCAGCATCTCCCCTATAAATATACCGTCCCCGAGAGTCTATCTCAGCCAATTTTTAATCAACAACAATCCGGGAATTCAACCCGGCCAAACTATCAACAATACCAACAAGTATTCTAGCAACACTTCAATAACCAATTCAATCCAACTCAATTTAATTCAATTCAATTCAATTCATTCACATAATCTTCCAGCAACTCAATCAACCTACTACTTTATCCGAAACCTTCAACTTCAACAACAACCATGTATTTCATAATCATTCGTATGCATTAACTTCGACAACAACCTTCATTACACGTTATATGATCCATATCGACAACAACTAGAATGTCAAATTACATCAATTTACACTAACTTACCAAAACATCTATTTCAACCATAATCACTCCTTACACATTTTCATGCATTTACATCCATCTCTGTACACTACAATAACGACATAAGACTAAGTAAAACTTATTCATTCAATCTTTCCTCACACAATGCCGCACACACACACACGACCAATTATGCACACACGGCCACAACAACATCATACGAAATTTTCAAGAATTCTTTATCCGTTTCTTTATATTACAACAACAACCAACATGCTACATACACTAAATCCACCCTTTCTATACAATACATTACATGTATAATCAAATACCACATACACACACTACAACTCACGGCCACATCCCTACCTCCATATTCTTCATGAGTTTCACTCATTTTTATATACTACAACATGCACAAACATTCATAACATATAAAAGAAAATGGATTCTTACCTCCTTCCTTGATCCTTCACTTGGCAAGAATTTCTAACTTGCACAACCAATACTTTTCTTACTCCAACAACCCCTCCATGTTGTAGGTCCTTCCTTTTAGTAGATAGGCTAGAAGAAATAAATTTTCTTGGACAATTTCTTGCTTCCAAATTTTGGCCACCATGGCCGAATGCTTCTTTTTTTTTTTTTTTCTCTCTTTCTTTCTTTCTTTCTCTCTCTCCACTCTATCAAATTAAAATATGAACACACATATTACTATTATATATAAGAGGGAATGTGAGGACTTTTGTAGTCCTCACAATAATTTCCCAAATTTTTAAAAACTTTTTCGTTAATTACTTTTATGTCCTAATTTTATTTATTTAAGTCAATTTTTTTGTTTTTTGTTTTTAAAGTCTACTTTTCAAAAGCTATCGAAATAATTAATTACTTTTAGGTCCTAATCTTATTTATTTATGTCAATTTTTTTGTTTTTGTTTTTAAAGTCTACTTTTCAAATGCTATCGAACCTCCTACCTCATTTTTCACGTTCTTTGATTTTGGGTGCTCGATATCCGCATTTGAGCCGATATGCTTTTCGCGCCTATTCGGGGGAGCGCTTCCTCCAAAGATTTTTTTCCATATCCATTTCGAACCCTCCCTAATTAAGAGAGGAGAAAATCCTCTCTTTCTTTAAATTATGTATTTGTCTTAAAAGTTCATTAACTATGTATAGATTATTTATATAGAACTAAATCCACTTAGGATACATAAGTTATAATTTTATCAAAATGGAAGTTAAAATATTAAAGGAGTGAACACACACATATATATATATACACTTGTACTAACACAAATTATATTTCTTTAGTTAAAATATCATGAGCACATAACTAGTATATATATAGCCCCCATGAGCATGTGAGGGGCACATGCCCACTCCTCCACTTTTCTTTTCTAGATTTTTCTTTCTTTTTCTTGAATCTTTTCTAAAATAAAAGATGACTCATTTTGGTCATCATTTTTCATTCTTTTGTCTTCACATGGCCAATATGGCCCTTTTTGGAACTTTCTTGAATTCTTATGAAATGACCATTTTACCCCTAGCCTTTTTAAACATTTCCATGAACTATTTTGCGAATTTTCCTTTTTCGCCCTCAACCTTTCTCAGTATTCCATATCAACAATATTCCTAAATAATATTAATAACCCACTTGCGCATTAAAATAGTTTTGAAAAACGATCTTACCTTCCACATTCCACGACTTCTTCGAAATGTCCGAGCGCACGAAATACGGGCTATAACATCTCGGAACACAAAGACCGACGGACTGTGTCGATTAAAACTGAGGAAGTCCATTGGCTAAGTAAAATACACCAGACTTTAGAAATAAATTAGAAATAGCATAAACTACAAAAGTTGTCACTACTAAAAACAAGCGGAAAAACGATGGACGATGGATAAAATCGAGGGAAAATATTTTTTATTTTTATTTTTATTGTTTTTTACGAAAACCCACGGACGTCTGTCGGTTATTTTCAAGGAAAAATGGGTGAAAACTATTTAAAAAAAAAGAAAGAAGAATCACTACAATGGAAGTATTTATTTTTATATCAGGTTTTCAGTAAAAACGAGTCTAGTGTATTTTACTTAGCCAATGGACTCCATCGGCTTTAATCGATAGAATCCGTCGGTGTTTGTGTTCCGAGACACTATTTTCTGACATTATCAATTCTGTAGGTTTTTCCTCCGTTTTCCCTATAACCGACTGACGTCCATCGATTTTGTCCTGAGGTATTTGACCGTTTCTTTAATAATGTGTACCTCTAATGTGAGTTTTCGCCAATTTTTTTTTTCATAGTTCTCATCAAATCTAACAAACAGAGTTCGATGAATATTTTGTCGGAGACTAAAAGTGTTAACTTTTGGCGAACTTAAAGGACCAAAACTGTTAAGTGCATACTTAAAGGACTATTTTTAACTAACCCTCATAGTTAAGGGACTATTTTTGTTAACTTGTAGCAAACTTAAAGGACCAACACCGTTAAGTGCATAGTTAAGGAACTATTTTGAACCTACTCTCATATTTAAGGGACCATTTATGTCCTTTTCTCCTTTTTGCTCTGTAGAACTCTAAATTTTTTTTTTAAAAAGTTTATGACCCTTGTGGGACCTACATATTCAAAAGAGATTGCCAAGTCAACATTTGTGATTGTCTTGCAAAATAGAAGGGCCTTATTGCAATTAAAAGATTGATTAAGAGCCCGTTTGGCTTAGCTTATAAGTTGCTGAAAACAGCTTAGCTTATAAGCCATTTTGTACTTAAAATAAGCCCATCCAAAGGGGCTCTAAAGAAATTTGGGTGAAACGATGGGACATATTTGGAACCGGTTCTTTTCCCTCCATATAATCAAGCTTCGCACACAAGATGGTGTGAAAATATAGATGCCTTGCAAAAGATTCTTGTTTTGAGTTGATAGATTTCTGGGTAAGTAAATTTGTATTATTTCGAGTTTTGTTTTGTGATTATTTTGTGGGTGAAATTGAAAAAATGGGGCAACCATAAAAGTAGTAGATACACCAGAAAAGAGATTTGACAGTTGAAGTAGGAGATTTGTGTATTAAAACATAGGAGATATTTATAGAATCACAGGAGATTTGTGTATTTAAGTAGTAGATAAACAAGATAAGAGATTTGATTATTGAAGCAGGAGATTTCTGTATTTCAAGGTAGGAGATCTAAGGTCAAAACGCAAGAGATTTGGGTGTTGAAGTAGACGATGAATAAGAAAAGAGATCTAATGACTTAAGCAAGAGATTTATGTTAACACGTAGATCTTTTTTATAGGATTCAAGATATTGGTACATATTAATTATTTTTTTTGTGTTTTGCAGGTTATCATTTATAAATAACAATGGATAATCTAATTATTTACATTGAGTTTGAACTCAAGGAGGATTTATTTTAGGATGATTCATTGTTGTCAAGGAATATGTTATAATGAGTTGGTAGAAGTAATATGCTGACGATGCAAGATAACATGTGATCCGGGCAACATTAGTTTGAGTTACAAGCCAACAGTTTTGGATAAAATTTGGCAAGAGACGCCATATGTTCTAGTAAAGGATGATTTTAACTTAAAATCCTATTTTACAATTGTTGATGAACTAGGTGCTAGTCCAACACTGAAAGTGTGTTTACTTGAGGATGGAAAGAGAATAGAAAAGACAAGAGCAGTAAATTGTGAAAGTGGTGAAATACAGGTTCTTGTGGGAAGTAATGAGTGTAACGTGATCCAAGAGCATTATAGTCCTATTTTTGGAAAAGAAGAACAACCAGTTGATAAGTTTACTTAACTTCACTTGGAGCAAAATGTGATTCAAGAGCATTATAGTCCTATTTTTATGGAAGAAGAACAACCAATTGATAAGTTTGCTGAACTTCAATTGGAGCAGAATGTGATCCAAGCGCATTATAGTCCTATTTTTGTGGAAGAAGAACAACCAATTGATAAGTTTGCGGAACTTCATTTGTAGCAGAATGTAACCTCTGATTACCAAGTTGTTGATAATGAAACAATGTATACAGAAGGGGGTTATCCTATGGAAAATGTGGCTTCGGAGGACAACTTTACAACCATGTCAAGTGACGAGTGTTGCAACGAAGGTAAATTTAGTGATCTTTCAGACCTTCATTTTAGGCAAATATTTGAAGACGAAAAGACAGTTTTGAAGAAGTTAAGAAAGATTGCTCTTATTGCTAAGTTTCAAATGAAGACAAAGAAGTCTAATCCTTAGTTGGTTTTTGTAAAATGTATTATTAAGAAGTGCAATTGGCATGTATGTGTTATAAAGTTGGCAAATTCGACACACTTTGTTGTCAAAAGGTATTGTGGTGAACATAATTGTGGTATCAAAAATGCGCCAAAATATCATAAACTAGCTACATCTAATGTGATTGTCGACATGATGCATAAAAATTTTGATGCATCAGGACAAGACCAACACAAAAGAGATAAGAGCTTTGGTACATAATGAAATTGGATGTGAAATTAGTTATTGAAAAGATTGGAAAGCAAGACAAAAATCCTTGGCTATCATAAGAGGGACCCCAGAAGAAGGTTATTCATTGTTACCGGGGCACTTGCATGTAACATCCCGTAAATCCGAATTAGGTGTGAATGTGAAATAATTGGAGTTGGACATCATTTTAGCTGTATGGATCCCTTCGGGATGGGTACAGGTGTTAATGATTTTTCGGGGTCAAACGAGGTAAGGAAGTTCGTTAGAAATCCTGAAATTCGTTTAAGTCTGAGACAGTTTTCAGTTATGTCTAGTTTTCGGGCATTTGTGTTAGGAGTTATTATCATTTTACTAAGAAAATATTGATTATCAGAAACACGTGTTGGGCGTGCATCGCGAGCCCATCGCGCAAAATACGGCTGCAGACAAAATTATGTTCAAGTGTTAGAGCCATGTCATGTGGCCAACACATATCCCATGATCAGGCGTTGCACCCGTGACGTGGGCTCAACGCGAAGAGGGTTATTTTTCTGGTTCCGAATTTTCTTTAAGTCCTACTTCGTTGTGTTATTTCTCACTTTGTTCCAAATCAATATTTCTGAGGAAACGAACCGTAGAAAATTCTCTCTAACCCTAAGGTGAGTTCCCACTCAATCTTGATCATTCCCACACCACATTCATCCCTTCTTGATAGCAAATCATCTCTCTAAAACCCTAAGTTCATGAAATCTCAAGAAGAAGAAGATAGGGGCGTGTGAATTTTGTCTAAGAGGTAAAATTTCTAAATTTTATAAGTATTAATAAAGTTTGATTAGAGTAGAAAGTTTTTCAAGTTTGGAATCCATTAGAGATTCATGAAAGGGTTCAAGAACCCGTTTATAGGATTAGAAAAGCCCTAGTTTTAGAATAAGGGTAGAAATCCCTAGAATTCATTAAAGTTCTAAACTTTCTCATCTAAAACCATTATAGTGTGATTGTAGGACCTTAGGAATTACATTTGAGCGGGATTTTGAGGTATGTCTAGATTTCCAAAAATCTTTCTTGAAGTATGTCTACTTTTCAAAACCTTTTTTTTTGAAGTATGTTATCTTGTTTGAAACGTGTGGATGATTGTTTATGACTTGAAATATTCCTCTGGAATATGAACATTATTATAACTCTTGTTTGGTGGAAGTTCTTTTGGAATTAAAGATGATTTCTTTTAGACAAGGTCATGCGTGTGTAGGGTCAAGCCCGCATCGAACCTTATACAAACTATACTACTCTATGAAACTCGTTTTTCCCATTATTGGATGATTGAACTCATTTTTTCTAAATGTTGGACCTTAAACTTATTTTGTTGTTGAATGGGTTTCTTGAACTTGAAATTGAATAAGAGATTGAATAAGATTTCTAAATCGGTTATGACTTGAAATGCCTCTATCTTGAGATGATGACTTAAGAAGTGAAATTCGGCTCTAAGTCATGATTGCTGATTCAGTTAATATGCCATGATCTGTATTTTGTTTGTGTTTGGGCAAGCTGTGCTAGTCCATAGGACGACTAGCCGTTATGGATCCTAATGTATTGATACGATTATTGTTGTGTCAGTCTAGAGGAAGATTGACCTCCGAGGCATGTACCCCAATGCATCTATTGTTGTGCTAGTCCAGAGGATGATTAACCTCCATGGTTTCCTAGCCCGGAGTATCGATTGATTGATTTTCCTGTGAGTGGCTTGTTTCGTATTTTGGTTGCCTGTGAGTGGCTTGTTTCATATCTTTACTGCTTGTGAGTGGCTTGTGGAAGCCTTGAGTTCGTAAATGAAACACATAATGATGTGAACGGTAACATAAGTGGAACTTGATATATTCCCGTATGTTAACTCTTATTGGTGATTTCCCTGGTTTACTGACTTACTTATTCTCCGGAGTTCAAACTATTTCTTTTGATATCGTTTTATTGATTTTACTACCTTACTTTGGTTTTATTAACTATTTCCCCTTAGACATTCACTGAGTACCCGGTACTCAAGCATACCATTATTGTGTTTGATAGTGTGTCAGGTAACATAGAAGAGCAGGTTCATGATACACCTACGACTTAGCAGAACTTGCTGCTTTTGAGACCATTCGGTCAGCCCACATGATTTTTTGTGGGACATCATTCTATCTTTACTTTTCTTATTTTAGTTCATTTAACGTCCCTATGAGTTAGACATTTATTCATTGTCATAGAAGCTCCATAGATAGTTGTCAGATTGTGGGTAGTGTGTTGGAGTCTCGTATGAGTCGTTGAGGCATTTTGCCACGTTTATTAACTGAGTATTTGATTTGACTTCAGCTGAATTATCTCTAAGAATGGTTATGCTTTCATTAAAGTATTAATGACTCGTTTCATATTTGTTAAGATAATTGTTTAACAGAAAAGATTGGGTGTTCGTTGATTTCAATAAGGTGTTTCTAGTATTGTTCATAGCATCGGATGCCTGTTACGTTCAGGGTCGGGTTTGGGGCTTGACATTGCATATATTAGAGCAAACAAATATGGGTTCGAGGACAGACTTGCAGTTAGATGAGGATAAAAACTTCGAATATTGCTTTCTTGCTTATGGGACAGCCATAGAAGGATTTTCTCATATGAGGAAAGTAATTCTATAGAAGGGGCATTCTTGACTGGAAGATATGGTGGTGTACTTATCTCAGCATGTGCATAAGATGGTAATCATCATATTTTTCCAATTGCATTTACAATTGTTGACTCGGAGACTGATAACTCATGGATGTATTTTTGCACGAAGCTTGCTGAATGTATTCCTGATAGTGATGATTTGTGCATTTTATCAGACAAACATATAAGTATAACGAATGTTGTTGCTGATGTCTACAAGCTTGCACATCATGGATTTTGCATGTATCATATTACTATGAATTTGGGGTCCAAGTATGGTGATCGTGACATTCTTTATAATTTTCAAGAAGCTGTAAAAGCATACATTGGAAGAGTTCTTTGTTTATTTTGATGCAATAATGGAATCAAATATGGAAGCTGGTTGGTATCTTGAAAATGATATTGGGTTTGAAATATAGGAGAGAGCCTATTTTCCTGAAAATAGGTATAATTTGATGACAAGAAATATTTTAGAATCGCTCACGCAGTTTTAAAGGTTCAAGAAGCTGACCTATTATTTATGTTTCAAAGCTATCCAAGATAATATGACCAAGTAGTATGTCCAACGCAACGACAAAGCTTAAAATAACATTTATTTCTTAACCCCTAAAGTTGAGGGGTTGGTTCGGGATCATTATATTGCCTCTTGTTTGCTAGCTCTGACCTGTTTAAATGAACATGAGTTTCATGTGCGTGGTGATATAGATTGTTTGGTTAATTTGGATCATAAAACATGTACTTGCAGGATTTTTCAGCTGGATAAGCTCCCGTGTGAGCACGTGATAGCAGTTTTGAAACTAACCCCAGGCCAAGACATATGGGAGGAGATATATAAATTGTGTGATTCTAAGTACCTAAATGAAATGTGAAAAAAAGCTTGGGATAGAATAATTTATCTTATTTCTCATCCAAAACATGGATGAGACCATCCGAGGAACAAAGGGTGATTCATCATTCTCAATCAAGTTGCCTAAAGGTCGTAAGAGAGAGAATCGTGCTCCTTCAGTTGGAGAAAATCCAAAGAGGAAGAAGCAATAGAGAAGTTGTTCAATATGCAGGCAAACGGTTCACTATAAGACGAAGTGTCCTAGAAGATAACTGATGATACATTGTAAGCTGAAGACTGATCTCTTTTGTGGACTAGATCTTTTGTGGTTTACTTATATCTTATGTTATAAGGATTCGATCTCTTTTGTTATATGGTCTTGATCTCTTGCGGCATGGTTATAGATCTCTTGTAGTTCTTGTTTTATCTCTTATGTTATAAGGATTCTATCTCTTTTGTGGACTATATCTCTTGAGGTTTAATGGTTTATCTCTTATGTTATAAGGATTTTATCTCTTTTGTTATATGTTTTTAATCTGTTACGTCATGATTATAGATCACTCACGATCATGGTTTAAATCTCGCGCGTTATATTTAGTGATTGCCTTTTATTAATTTTATTATTTCTTAATTCAAGCTCAACTTATATTCTAACCCTTCTTAATCTCTTATTCAATAATAAGCGGGATCATGTTTTTAGGTAATCATTCGCAATAGCTGTCAACTTACAATGAAAGACAGAGAATGAGTACACTACGGTCTTAATCACTTATGGATATGCAACGATCTTTTGCGGCATGATTATAGATCTCTTACGATCATGGTTTAGATCTCTCGCGTTATTAACTTTATTATTTCTTAATTCAAGCTCAATATATATTCTAACACTTCTTAATCTCTCATGAAATAATAAGCGGGATCATGTTTTTAGTTAATCATTCGTAATAACTATCAACTTACGATGAAAGACAGAGAATGAGTACACTACAGTCTTAATCTTTTATGGACATCCAATGATCTCTTGCGGCATTATTATAGATCTCTTACGACCATGGTTTAGATCTCTCGCGTTATATATAGTGATCGCCTTCTATTAAATTTACTATTTCTTAATTCAAGCTCAAATTATATTCTAACACTTCTTAATCTCTCATGAAATAATAATAGGGATCACGTTCTATTAATTTTATTATTTCTTAATTCAAGCTCAAATTATATTCTAACACTTCTTAATGTCTCATGAAATAATAAGCGGGATCGCGTTCTATTAATTTTATTATTTCTTAATTGAAGCTCACTTTACCTGTTATCGATTTTTAAATATACTAATCCGCTAATGGAACTAATAAGGCATCGGTTGATGATGTATGAATCAACAAGTTATATAAAGCTAGCCTAAAATGAAATTTTACAAATCATAATCGAATTTTGTCTCAAAAATAGCTAGGGAAATAGAAAAAGTGCAGCAAATTGAACGTATGCAGCACCCAAAACACATTCAAACTTATGGGAGTGTAGGATTAACTGAGTAATCAATCATAATGGTCTAAGCCAGTAATCAATATGGTCTAAGACATTTCTCATTGTAGTATCATCTCCAAAAAAATTACATTCACTAGATACAAATAACTAGAGAAATAATTTACTTCCTTAAGGCATTGATATCCCAGATCCGAGCAATATGATCCAAAGATGCAGACAAAATCACAAGACCAGCTTAGGCAAATTGAGAAATATTGAGTGTTCTGCTGCTTAACCTGCAAGAGATTATGACTTAACACAAGAGATACTAGAACGAAGCATAAGAGATCCACCATATTCAAGCTTTTCAGCAGCAACTTTTTGTAAACACTCAATAAATTCTCATGCCACAACCTTTTGTAAACATGTCCAACAAAGCCTATAATAGGAAAAAAGCTAACACGAAGGAGCAAAATGACCGCAATAGTAGATCATTCCTTGCCAACAAACTAATTACAAGAAAAGAAACTTGACAATTTACTTAGTGCGACTACTTAGAAAAGAAACTCCCGAACTTATGTCAATAACAAAAACTGATATTTTATCCACGGCCAGCTACACAAAGCATGAAAACATTTTATATAAGAGATAATTTAAACAAAACAGGAGAGGCAATTAGAAATTTAAAATATTTATATTTCAAGGTGTGCTAGTTGAGTCTTGAAAGCAAAAACCGAACATAAGAAAGTATCATCAATTTTCTAGCTCTTGTTCATCTGACATCCTCTGCTCATTCTAAACAATCATCGTGCAAGGCAGTTGGAGTAACTACCTCTACTGTATCTTTTCTAAATAGTCGATGCTTGCACGATTGCACTATCAATTCAGTTACTTTGTGTTTCCTCTTTGGGCGTCCATCACCTGTCCAAGAGGGGCTCTTATACTTAGCTGGATGTTTGATATTCCTGGGAACTTTAGAATCGTGTATTTGTACCAAAATATTCACTTTATTTTTTATTTTTTATAATATCATCCAAAGATAGTTTCATTTTTTCTAGACAACCTTCAATCTAACCGCTTCTCAACCGTTTCTTTAGGGTCATAAAATTTACTACCAGAACCCATTCCATAAAAATTAAAATCCAATCTATCAAAAACAGAAGCAACAATACTAGAAACACCAAAATCATTTAGAGCATAATTCATCATAGGCATCTCATGTGTAGGACTTTGATGAAGACGATCCTCTTCATTAATCGCTTGCATTTGCTCAACACCATCTTCTTTATTAACTACATGCATTTGTTCAATCTCATGTTGTTGGTCTTGTCCTTGTTGTTGTTGTTGTTGCTGCTGCTGCTTCTGCTTCTCATCTATGCCGTCAAGATGACCTAAAACATATATTTTATCCAGCTCGCTTACTAACTCATTAATAGTTTCGTCCTTCTCATCCACCAATTCTTCAAAAAAGTTTACCCATTTACTTTTAGCTTCCTTCTTGGACGGTTTCATTATTGGTATGAAATGCACCTATAAGACTATCACGACCCAACTGATGAGCCGTGACGAGTACCCGACCACTACTGGCCAAGCACTCCTATGCTTGCATTTACTTCTCGCTGACTATCCTGGGCCCATACACAATCTGTAACTGAGCTATACTGTCTCCCGAACAATCAACACAAGAGACACCGTATCGAGAACTCACAGCCAACGCTTACACATAAACATGAATACTGAGAGTAACAGCGCAAGCCGATTAGGCCACTACATATAGTGTACAACAAAACAAGCACCAACGAGGTTACGTAACATCACAACTACACATCACTGTCTACAGACCTCTATAGAATACAGACTGTAGATGTGACAGGACAAGGCCCTGCCATACCCATATATGTACATAACAAGATAGCATACCAAAAGAGGCTGTGCTCCGGATCAATGGAGCGTCTTGGCTACCGCCCCGAGGGGAGGTCCTATTGATGTGGATCGTACGGCCGGCTACCTGATCCTGCGGGCATGAACGCAGCGCCCACAAGAAGAGACGTCAGTACGGGTAATGTACCGAGTACGTAAGGTATGAATAGTAATATAGTAAGAGATGCAGAGCATGAATAGTAACATGATGGAAATATAGAGCATATCGTGAGATAGAAGAGTAACCTGTACATCTGAGTGTCTTTTAAGGCGGATACCACGCATGCTTAGCTTTTCATAAAATACTTCTCATGCATATGTATCATGATAGTGCTGCGAAACGTGCTGCCCGATCCATATATATATATATACACATATATACTTAATAGTCTTGGGAATGAACGGCCCGATCCATTTAACCATATATCCCGCGTCCGGGACGGTATGATGTTATACCAACTGATCAGGTGGTTATGCGTCTATAGCGCCTCACCTTTCCCCATATCCCCATATATATATATATATATATGCCTCACCTTTCCCCATATCCCCATATATATATATATATATATATATATATATATATATATATATATATATATATATATATATATAATAGCATGCATGAGAGCCCAAAGAAAGTTATAACTTTATCGGAGTGACGTAAGGTCGGTAACCTCCGATTATATTATGGAATAATCATCATCGCTCTGTCTCACCTTGAAGGAACAATTATTGTAAGGTGAGACCAACAATAATGAATAAAATTGAGAAATTCAAGAAAATAGCTCAATATTCTCACATCATCAGTGATCTCATAACTTGAGACTTTTAACCATAAAATCATGATCATCATAATCATCATAGAAAATATCCTCATCTTTGACATCATCATTATCATTGTGAAAACATGTTCATCGTTGTTATCATAAGAGCTTACAGAATCATAAATCTTTGATTTGGAACATACGGACATTTTGAAAAATATTTATGGATTATCTGAAAAGGAGTCATGCTTTTGAATCATGAACTTCTAACTTGAAAACAAGGAGGCTATGGAAGCATTTATGGATTCATAACATAGGAATCATGCCTTTGAAAGAAAGGGACGAGCCTTAACATACCTGTTCAACCTCCAACTACCTACGCTTATCCGTCCGATCCCGCAAGTCTACATATAAGACCATTCATACTATGATTAGGCCCGTTGTTATATACTTATCCTAAGCCTTCAAATAAGTCTTTCTAAAATCTGTCGAAATTTCGGCAGCATCTCCTCTGTTTATATGCCTAGCCCGGAATTCCAACTCAGCAACCAACAACAACAACAATACCAACATTAACCATAATATTTCCAATACCAAAATACTTCATAAACATCCCATATGGTGTTTGTCCCATATTTCCACCACAGAATTATTTTATAACTATTTAACAGCTCCATCTCCGTAAATAAACCAAGATTAACGTTGATAACAAGAGATTCATACCTTTCTCTCGATAATATCGCTATATCTTCACTTCTCCACCTTGAGCTTAATCCACAACGCGCCGCTATACGATTTTGTAGTCGCAACTATAAGCCGTCTAGACCGAAATTTGAGAATTATACTTGTTTTAGGCTAAAAAGTGGGTGTTGGAAGGTTGGGGAATTTTCCAGAAGAATAGAGAGAGTTTGGGTGTGTTTGGTCTGAAAAATAAGGGGGTAGCCCCCTTTATATAACGATCCAGGTTCTGCATGGACCGACTTAAAATTTGCTCAGCACGATCATGCTACTATGTGGTGTGTTCGCGCTGAGTCACAGGGTCCTGCCCTGCGCGTTCACGCCACTTTCTGGTGCGTTCGCGCAGGGTTAATTTCCTTCCCTGACAGCCGATCTTAAAATGCGCATAACGTTTGATCCCGACCTATGGTTGGAAAGCTATTTCAATTATCTATAACTTTCATCTCTGGTGTTTTTCTAAATTCCGAACTTATAATGGCGCTTTGGACTCTTTAAGTCAAATCGTCTGAAAACATTTCCTTAAATCATCCCTTTGGAGGGCTTACGCTCATATTTGGCTCAAGGGTCCTTCTTAAGACTTGCTCAACTTCCCATGTACTACTCATATAATTTTTCATATGTCCTTTATAAAACTCCGTACATGTGAGCCCCACTTAGCTACAGTAACGAGGGCTTTTCATCAAGTAACGTATGAATTGATTCACCCCATATGGTCTCCAAATGTGATACATATATATATATATATTCTTATACTCAGATCATATAATCTTCATCCCTAATCCCTGTATGACTTTACTCTTCTTGGAGCTCATACTAAGCCGTCTACAATCTTGGTAGCACGAAATTTTTCGGGGTATAACATCCTTCCCCCCTTTAAAATTCGTCCTCGAATGTCGTAGTTTGTAAACCCAAGACATCATCTTTGATTCCCCAGAGCAGTTATTCTCCCCTTAGAGTCCAATTACCATGTGCTTAAACTATAAATTGGGTCAGTCACTTCTCATTCTTCCTTAACCCTTTTTATTGCATTCAGTCAACTTCTTTCACTTCTTTGTCCTCATGTACATGATCAGAAATTAACTAATATCCCGCTCTCATTCTGCTTCTATTAACGTAGCTTTTCCTTTCCATGCCATAACTACTCGTCGTTTTGCGAGTACTCCCTTTTTCTTACTCCTTGTTTCCCTGTTAGTGGGCAACTACCTTTCTCATTTACGGCGCCCTCTTTGCGTTTACTCCTTCGGTGCCATCTCGGCTATTCTTTTTATACCCGTTGATCTTAAATACACACTGTACCGACTCCTTGTAGTTCATTAGTCAGGCTTTCTAATCCTTTACATCCTTATCACTATCCATCCATTTCGTCTAGGACCACGGCTCCTCCCGAAAGTACTTTTCTGACCATGTATGGTCCTTGCCAGTTCGGCGCAAATTTGCCTTTGTATTCTTCTTGGCGAGGGAAGACTCGCTTGAGTACGAGTTGCCCAATTTGGAAGAGTCGGGTTCTGACCCGTTTGTTGAAAGCTCAGGACATTCTCTGTCTGTATAGCTGTCCGTGGCATACTACCATCATTATTTTTTCGTCGATCCTAGCCAACTGCTCATAGCGATTTTTGAACCATTTTGCATCGTTCAGTTCTGCTTCTTGGATGATCCTGAGTGAAGGAATTTCTACTTCTGCGGGTATGACCGCTTCTGTGCCATAAACAAAAAGATATGGGGTTGCTCCGGTAGATGTTCGGGTGGTCGTTCTGTACCCCAATAAAGCATAAAGCAGCTACTCGTGCCAATTCTTGTAGTTATCAATCATCTTTCACAAGGTTCTTTCCATGCTCTTGTTGGCAGCTCTACAGCTCCATTCATCTATGGCCAATAGGCGTTAGAGTTTCGGTGAGTTATCTTGAATTGTTCACAAATGTCTTTCATCAGATGGCTATTCATATTTTCTCCATTGTCTGTTATGATGGACTCGGGCATACCGAAGCGGCATATGAGATTGTTCTTGACGAAGTCAGCCACGACTTTCTTGGTTACTGATTTGTGAGAGGTTGCTTCCACCCACTTGGTGAAGTAGTCGATGGCGACTAAGATGAAACGATTTCCATTAGATGCCGATGGCTCGATGGGTTCGACGATGTCCATATCCCATGCTACAAATAGCGAAGAGGAGCTCATTTCATGTAGTTCTTTCGGAGGAACCTTAATTAAGTCTCCGTGTATCTGACATTGATGGTATTTTTGCACAAATTTACAGGAGTCATGCTCCATGGTCGTCCAATAGTATCACGTCCTCAAGATCTTCTTGGTCAGGATAAATCCATTCATGTGAGGTCCACATGCCCTCTCGTATACCTCTTTCAGCAATTTTGTGGCCTCTTCGGCGTCCACACATCTGAGTAACCCAAGGTCGGGTGTTCTTTTGTACAATACTTCTTTGTTCAGGAAGAATCCATTTGCTAGTCTCCTGATGGTTTTCTTCTGATTTGCTGAGCTTTACGGGGATACTCTCTTTTCTCCAAGTAATCCTTAATGTCAGCGTACCATGGTTTGCCAAGCATAGTGAGCTTGTTCTTGTTTCAGAGCGATCTCTAGCGGATCAATGTGGGTACTCTCAGGGTACTGAATCATGAAGGCTATTGTAGTTAATGCGTCAAAGAAACTTGTTTTGAGCCCTCGGAGTATGCCTGAGATCAATGCTTTTGACTCTTCCGTACAGTCTCTGTACTAGGTTTACATATGGTAGTATTTTGTCATTCTTGGTTGCCCAATTTCCTTTCACTTGATTGATAAGCAAGTTGGAATCTCCAATTACCTACAACTCTTTTATGTCCATGTCCAAAGACATTTTGAGGCCGAGAATACATGTTTCGTATTTGGCCATGTTATTGGTACACCTGAAGTTGAGTTTTACGGCCACCGGGTAGTGTTGTCCTGTTTCTGCTATTAGTACTGCTCCGATGCCGAATCCTTTGTAGTTGACTGCTTCGTCAAAGAACAGTCTCCATCCCGTGTAGGGCTCGGCCATCTCTTCTTCCCTAGCCATTATTTCCTCGTCTGGGAAGAAAGTCCGTAATGGTTTGAGTTCATCATCGACGAGACTTTCCGCCAGCAAGTCGGCTAGGGCTTGCCCTTTGATTGCCTTTTGTGCTATGTACATAATGTCAAATTCACTTATCAGCATCTGCCATTTAGCTAACTTTCCCACGGGCATCGGTTGCCGAAAGATATATCTCTAGAGATGAGGTGATTAGTGAACACCGACAAGTAATGCCTTAGCTTTTGGGCGATCCAGGTTAGGGCGCAACATGTTTTCTCTACGAGTGTGTATCTTGACTCGCAGGATGTAAACTTCTTGGTCAGATAGTAGATGGAATGTTCCTTTTTCCCTCCTCATCATGTTGGGCGAGCATGCACCCGAAAGTATTTTAATGCGACGGGTACGATGTGATGACTCCCGGCCTGGGTGGCACTAGGATGGGAGGATTGGAGAGATATTCTTGATTTTGTCGAACGCCTCTTGGCATTCTTCTGGCCATTTTGTGGGAGCGTCCTTCTTGAGCAATTTAAGGATTGGTTCCACAATCACAGTTGACTGGGCTATGAATCGCTCGATGTAGTTCAGCCTTCCCAAGAAATTCATGACTTCTTTCTTGATTTTGGGAGATGGTAGTTCCTGAATTGCCATGATTTCCGTGAGGTCTAACTCAATGCCTCTACGGCTGACTATGAACCCTAGCAATTTACCCGCTGGCACTCCAAACTCGCATTTTGTCGGGTTTAGCTTCAGATTGAATTTGCGAAGCCTGTTAAAGAATTTACGCAGGTGTTTGGTATGTTCTAAGCTTTCTTTTGACTTTATGATGACATCATCCACATAGACCTCGATTTCTCGGTGCTTCATGTCATGGAATAAGGTAGTCATGGCTCTCATATATGTGGCGTCGGCATTCTTGAGGTCGAATGGCATTATGTAGACTCCCCAAAGGGTGGTGAAAGTTGTCTTTTATCATCTTCTTCACTCATGAGTATCTGATGGTATCCGGCGAAACAATCCACAAAAGACTGCAACTCGTGATTGTCGCAATTGTCTATGAGAATATGGATGTTCGGAAGGGGTAAGCTATCCTTTGGACTGGCCCGGTTGAGATCTCGGTAGTCTACACAGATTCAGATTTTTCTATCCTTCTTGGGTACTGGCACTATGTTGGCCAACCAAGTGGGGTAGGACGTTACCTCCACTATTCCGGACTCGATTTGTTTCTCCACTTAGTCCTTAATCCTGATACTCATGTCCGGCTTAAATGTCCGGGCCTTTTACTTGACCGGCGCGAAGCCTCCTTTTATGGGCAATATGTGGGCCACTATTTCAGTACTCAATCCTGGCATATCAATGTATGACCAGGCGGAGACGTCCACCTATTCCTTTAACAGAGCTATGAGCTCTTCTTTCCCTAGTGTTTCTAAGTGAGCACTGATTCGTATTTCTTTGACGTTTTCTTCGTCACCGAGGTTGATCACCTCGATTTCGTCCATGTTTGGCTTTTTCTTATCTTCCAATTCTTCCAGCTCTTCTGCCAGGCCCTCTGGCGTCATTGTCTCTTTGTCGTACTCCTCGTACTCTTGTTAGTTATTCTCCTCGTCCGTTTCACAACATGTCATGACATTCTCGGTTGTTTTATGACTATTTTTACTGAAAAGGTGAGGCAAGTAATATTAAGTTTTATTACTGTTTATTTTGCAGGTTTTATAGCGAGAATTTTATTGTTATTAAAAAAAATGATTTTGTGCGAATCGAGGCTTTTCATTAATTTGAAAATAACTGATTACAAACTGTGATCTTGATCCGAAACAACATCGGATCAAACATCATGAGGTAAATTTTTGAAAAGGGCGATCGGTCGGGCCTCGACCGATTATCGTCGTTTTTAGCAAAAGGATTTTCTAAAGAAAGCACATCTCTCTCTTTGAGAAGCCAAGAGTGGATTAGATGTCCAATTGTCCGGTACTCCCTCGGCCTCGGACTGTGGATGGTTGGTGTCACACCCCGACCTTACTAGGGTGTGATGGGCACCCGACTCTCCTCAGAGTCGAGCGAACCCTTAAACGTTCGCGTTACTAAAACCTGTCATTTCTGAAACTTTTTTTTAAAACATGGAACTTTTTCAAATAGAGATCACTATCTTGTACAGATTAAGAAAACTTTTCAATCAACTACGTGCTTTTCCCAACCAAAATCATCTGAAAATACATACTCTTTTAACATTTACAAATTATTCGCACTTCCCGACGCACTATCCACGGGACAACGCTGCAAAGTCTCTAACATGTACGAAATATCATAACAAAAGTACTTAACTCGGCAATACTCCGAACCGAGATGGAGCTCGCCAATTCCCCGTTGAAACATCCTAGCAAAGTCTTCTACTCATGGGTGTACCCGCGTGGCATGAAACGCGGCCCGAAGAAGGAGGGTCGGGATTTCGGAATATGTGCCGAGTATGTAAAGCGATAACAAATAATAACCATAGCTTAATTTAGAAGAGAAGGAATCACAATCAAGCTCATTACCCTTGACATTCAAGGAAACATAAATGTACACATGGGGTCTTAGAACAATCCTTAAGTAAATAATGCGAGTGAACACACGTTCTTTAAGCATACACGATATAAGTACGAGTACACCGCCATCTAGAATGCACAATCTAAATATAGTATCACAACGGTCCCTTCGGACGGCGCTTCCGCGTAGGAATGATGGCCCGCGGAATGCCCTTCGGCATAATAATAATGTCATCCTTCGGCATTGCCGCACGAGATAATAATAATGCTGCCCCAAAACAATGCCGCTGCGGCATAATAATAATCACCGGCCCCCGGGCATATTAGTAATGATAATGTAAACATAAGTAGTAAATGAAATAAAATAGTAAAGCCTCGCACCCCCCCCGGAGTGGTTTTGAAAAATAGCACACTCACATAAAGAGAGATAGCGCGCGCCCGGACGTACGGTAGAGGCCATAGCACACTCGGTGATCACCGAGGCCATAGCTCGCTCGGACACAAATCGAGGCCATAGCACACTCGGAGCAAGCCGAGGCCATCGCACCCCGCTTCGAGTGGTTTTAGAAAGTCTAAATATTAAAATCTCACACCCCCGTCGGAGTGATTTTAAAAAAAAACCAATTTTATGTTTCTTTGTACAAAACTAGTTCTTTAAAAATCATTAGTGAACCACAAACGCGTTTCCGAAGCCATTTTTGGAAAACCAAAGCAATAATAATATTAATAACGTTGTTACACAACAAAGTATATTATAGAACATAATGAGGTAGTTAAACAATCACCTTTGGTAGTCGGGACAACGACCAAAAGTTTCCTTTAATTATTGAACAAAATAAGTCAACATGGAGCAATACAAAAGGTCTCGAGTATTATGGGCCCACCTCGGGTCAAGTCAAGGTGGCGTACGTAAATTACGTACATTGAGCTTTACGGAGTCATTATGAGAGTTTCAGGGCAATCCGATTCCGTTTGTGAAAATTACGGATGTTTAAACTATTTTTCTATCAAGACATAAAGTACTAATTCAATTACATTGAATGAAAAAGGGGCAAAATTAGGCTCAGATTTCTAGGAACAAGAGAGTTTCCCCGAGGCTTTGTGTCATAACCTAATATATCTAGGACATGCCAAAAGAAAGAAAGGTAAGGCTTTACATACCTTTTCCGCTGTTTACGCCTCTCCAAATTCAAATCCCGTTTCCTCCAAAATCTACAATTGGTCACATTTACCAAATATTAATCATAAAGCTTTAAGAATTCAATCTTAACCAATACTTGTCTACGAAATTTGGGCAAAGATCTCTCTCTATACATATAACATCCCCGAGACTTAACTCGGCTCCAAATATCAACAACCCAACCAACAACAATACCAATAACATCAACGATCGAATTGAAACACATTCTAACATATATTGTCCTCTTTTCTATATAACATATCAACTTCCAATCTAACTTCGCATTTCCAAACCAATATCAATGTTTTCATATTCTTTTGTTGTTCAAGATCATTCCAACACAATTCGGAAGTATTTCATGTCCTCTTACAAATTATTTGCTAAATATACAAAAATTCCACCAAAGCCATAATTCATCCGAAACCTCCATTCTTCGACATAAATATTCATAACACGTTTTCATCTCCCAAATTCATTAGCGACAACCATAATTTGCACCTTAGCAATTCATTTTCATAATTACATAAAACTAGAATAAAATCATATAATTTCCTACAACAACTTAACAATAGATTCTCATGCCAACTTAACCATTCTTCTTTCCTTTACATCACAATACCAACGGACGAATTTATATCGCTATTTTTTCCGTTCTAATCCGTTAAAACTTTAAATAAACTTGTTAGCAATGAAAAAGGAGCCTTATCCATACCTTAAGAATTCAGCCACCACGTTATCACCCTCCTCCTTGGTTGATTTTTAACTCAAATTGAAGACAACGCCGTACAACACTTTTCCCTTCATGGGCTTCGGATTCGGGCTCGGATTTTGGTCAAAATTGATTTTCTTCTCCAAGGCTTTTTTCTCTCTATCTCCAGAATTTTCTGGTTGTTCCAGGTCTGAAAATGAGGAGGGAAGTGCTAAAATATCACTTATATAACATGGGTCATGGGCCTAACCCGGTTGGGCCCGAGTTGGGCCTAGCCCACTGACCTTTCGAAATTAAAACATTCATATCTCCTTGTCCAGACGGCACCTTAGATCCCACGACCTATGGTTGGAAAGCTAATTCAATTATCTACAACTTATATTTCTTGATATTTTTCCAAATTCCAAACTTATAATACCATTTTTTCCCCTCGAAGTCGAGTCACCCGAAAACATTTTCTTAAAAATATTCGTTTGGAGGGCTTCTACTTTGATTTGGCCCAAGGGTCCTTCGTGAGTTGTGTTTAACTTCACATATGTGATTCATATGACTTTTCTTATGTTCCAAAAAAAATCTCGATGTGTGGGCCCCACCTCGGCTACAAATAATCCGACGTTCAAAAATACGGGATACAACACTATCAACTTGAGTTTAAATTATGTAGCAACAACATGATTGTCAATTCAATTTTTTTTTTTTTTGAGGAAGCACGTGTCACGCTCATGCTTTGAAAATGCGGGATATAACATCCTCCCCCCCTTTAGAACATTCGTCCTCGAATGTTCAACTGACCTTATGGGGTTTCATCACACTTCGGGGAGGTCTCTTTCTTTCCTTCAAAATTTTCCGAACGTTATCATTACTATCCCCCTTTGCGTACTCGCTTTCTTTCTATTCCCGAACATCGTTGTGCTAGAACATTCCAGCCTTAGCTAGTGATGGAACTAGTGTCAATCTACTTTGTAATATCTGTACCATGTCTTTCGTTTGTCCCTTAAATTCCGTTCGAAATGTCTTTCATATATCACGACACCAAATCTACCCAGACGGCCCACTCGAAACTCTCCCATAACCAGTAATCGGCCCTCTTGGGCTGGCTCCGGTCGTTAGGACACACGTGTCCGCTAATACAATCATAGATGAGATATCATACGCATTCATATACATATACATATAATTAGTATCAACTAACCCACAAAATACTTCCAGACACTATTCAAGCCTATCCAAATTCCAGAGTCGTGACGTACTTTCTGTCTCTTCTCTAGTCTGGCCTGTCGCATACTACGTGGCCTTTTATGGTCTCCAACCATCTCGTATATTCTAATTTCACTTAGGCCATTCTGGTTTTTCATTTGTCTTTTACAGACTAATCTTTGGAATTTCTTGCATACTTCCCAGGGGGTCACCCATCCTGAAATTACTCCCACCTGAGCACGCTTAACCTCGAAACTTTGGTGGAATTCGGTGCCTTAATGATATAATCACGTCCACTTCCTCGTATGACCTTTACTACATAACTGGAGCAAGTCAAGATTTTTCGGTTCCGAGACATATTCGTAATACGTCCTTTCTCGTACAATTACTATTTTACCCTTTTCGGTCTTCAATATCACCTTTACAAATTCTTGTCATTCGAAATCCGTACGCAAAGATATACCAACAATACCTTACAGAGCATACGACTATATATCACATTCTAGCTGTCCAACTTTCTGTTTTAGGTAACCGTAACAAATATATCCGTACTTACCCGTGACCTTTCCATATCGTCACTTGACTTCTTCCGTCGTGTGTAGGGCTTATATATGGAATTTTATCTCCCTATGACTTGGCTCTATCGCACGATCTATGACGAAAGAAGGTCAACAACCCCTAGATGCCCGTAGCCTCCTCGTTTATAAATGTGGCGCGCTTCACACCATAAACGACCCTGCGGGACACGACTTTGCGCGACAACCCCTAGGACAGACCTGCTCTGATACCACTTTGTCACACCCCGACCTTACTAGGGTGTGATGGGCACCCGACTCTCCTCAGAGTCGAGCGAACCCTTAAACGTTCGCATTACTAAAACCTGTCCTTTCTGAAACTTTTTTAAAACATGGAACTTTTTCAAATAGAGATCACTATCTTGTACGCATTAAGAAAACTTTTCAATCAACTACGTGCTTTTCCCAACCAAAATCATCCGAAAATACATACTCTTTTAACATTTACAAATTATTCGCACTTCCCGACGCACTATCCACAGGACAACTCTCGCAAAGTCTCTAACATGTACGAAATATCGTAACAAAAGTACTTAACTCGGCAATACTCCAACCGAGATGGAGCTCGCCAATTCGTAGTGAAACCTCAAGAAAGTCTTCTACTCATCCGGGTGTACTGCGTGGCATGAAACGCGCCCGAAGAAGGAGGGACGGTACGGAATATGTACCGAGTATGTAAAGAGATAACAAATAATAACCATAGCTTAATTTAGAAGAGAAGAAATCACAATCAAGCTCATTACTGCGGCCCTCTGTCTAAACATAAATGTACACATGGGGTCTTAGAACAATCCTTAAGTAAATAATGCGAGTGAACACACGTTCTTTAAGCATACACGATATAAGTACGCAGTACACCGGTTCTAGAATGCACAATCTAAATATAGTATCACAACGGTCCCCTTCGACGGTTCCCAGACGTAGGAATGATGGCCCTTCGGCATGCCGCTTCCGCATATAATACGGGGGCCCCGCCGGCATTGCCGCCCCTCTGCATAATAATAATGCTGGCCCCTTCGGGCATTGCCGCTTTCCTTTTTAATAATAATCACGGCCCCTTCGGGCATATTAGTAATGATAATGTAAACATAAGTAGTAAATGAAATAAAATAGTAAAGCCTCGCACCCCCTTCGGAGTGGTTTTGAAAAATAGCACACTCGGACATGTACGAGGATAGCCGCCCGTACGGACGCCGAGGCCATAGCACACTCGGTGATCACCGAGGCCATAGCTCGCTCGTACACAAATCGAGGCCATAGCACACTCGCACAAGCCGAGGCCATCGCACCCCCTTCGCCGTGGTTTAGAAAGTCTAAATATTAAAATCTCACACCCCCGTCGGAGTGATTTTAAAAAAAAACCAATTTTATGTTTCTTTGTACAAAACTAGTTCTTTAAAAATCATTAGTGAACCACAAACGCGTTTAAAAGCCATTTTTGGAAAACCAAAGCAATAATTATATTAGTAACGTTGTTACACAACAAAGTATATTATAGAACATAATGAGGTAGTTAAACAACTCGTCCTTTGGTAGTCGGGACAACAGCCCAAAAGTTTCCTTTAATTATTGAACAAAATAAGTCAAATGGAGCAATACAAAAGGTCTCGAGTATTATGGGCCCACCTCGGGTCAAGTCAAGGTGGCGTACGTAAATTACGTACATTGAGCTTTGCGGAGTCATTATGAGAGTTTCAGGGCAATCCGATTCCGTTTGTGAAAATTACGGATGTTTAAACTATTTTTCTATCAAGACATAAAGTACTAATTCAATTACATTGAATGAAAAAGGGGCAAAATTAGGCTCAGATTTCTAGGAATAGTTTCCCCGAGGTTTGTGTCATAACCTAATATATCTAGGACATGCCAAAAGAAAGAAAGGTAAGGCTTTACATACCTTTTCCGCCGTGTTACGCCTCTCCAAATTCAAATCCCGTTTCCTCCAAAATCTACAATTGGTTACATTTACCAAATATTAATCATAAAGCTTTAAGAATTCAATCTTAACCAATACTTGTCTACGAAATTTGGGCAAAGTCTCCCCAATACATATAACATCCCGAGACTTAACTCGGCTCCAAATATCAACAACCCAACCAACAACAATACCAATAACATCGTCGATCGAATTGAAACGCATTCTAACATATATTGTCCTCTTTTCTATATAACATATCAACTTCCAATCTAACTTCGCATTTCCAAACCAATATCAATGTTTTCATATTCTTTTGCTAATCAAGATCATTCCAACACAATTCGGAAGTATTTCATGTCCTCTTACAAATTATTTGCTAAATATACAAAAATTCCACCAAAGCCATAATTCATCCGAAACCTCCATTCTTCGACATAAATATTCATAACACGTTTTCATCTCCCAAATTCATTAGCGACAACCATAATTTGCACCTTAGCAATTCATTTTCATAATTACATAAAACTAGAATAAAATCATATAATTTCCTACAACAACTTAACAATAGATTCTCAGGCCAACTTAACCATTCTTCTTTCCTTTACATCACAATACCAACAGTGGCACGAATTTATATCGCTTATTTTTCCCGTTCTAATCCGTTAAAACTTTAAATAAACTTGTTAGCAATGAAAAGGAGCCTTATCCATACCTTAAGAATTCAGCCACCACGTTATCACCCTCCTCCTTGGTTGATTTTTAACTCAAATTGAAGACAACGCGGCGTACAACACTTTTCCTTCACGGGCTTCGGATTCGGGGCTCATTTTGGTCAAAATTGATTTTTCTTCTCCAAGGCTTTTTTTCTCTCTATCTCCAGAATTTTATGGTTGTTCCAGGTCTGAAAATGAGGAGGAAGTGCTAAAATATCACTTATATAACATGGGTCATGGGCCTAACCCGGTTGGGCCCTAGTTGGGCCTTTAGCCCACCGACCTTTCGAACTTAAAACGTCCATATCTCCTTGTCCGGACGTCACCTTGGATTCCACGACCTATGGTTGGAAAGATAATTCAATTATCTACAACTTATATTTCTTGATATTGTTCCAAATTCCAAACTTATAATACCATTTTTGCCCTCGAAGTCAGTCACCCGAAAACATTTTCTTAAAAATATTCGTTTGGAGGGCTTCTACTTTGATTTGGCCCAAGGGTCCTTCGTGAGTTGTGTTTAACTTCACATATGTGATTCATATGACTTTTCAGATGTTCCAAAAAAAAAATCTCGATGTGTGGGCCCCACCTCGCTTACAAATAATCCGACGTTCAAAAATACGGGATACAACACTATCAACTTGAGTTTAAATTATGTAGCAACAACATGATTGTCAATTCAATTTTTTTTTGAGGAAGCACGTGTCACGCTCATGCTTTGAAAATGCGGGATATAACAGTTGGCATCTCTTGGCATCCTTCTATGATCGCGCAGCATTCTGCTTCTTGAAACAACAATCTAAAAACCTCATCAGCTTCATTGTCCGCCTTTATTGATATCCTCTTAGGAAATGACTTGTACAACTCTGGGATAGGCTAAGGTCAATTCCTCGTCCTTTGTTTTTTTTTTAGATGGCTTTCGTGAACTCATCGTTGCTAGGGATATAGCTGAGGCCAAAATGGTAATTTTCCTTGGGATTGGCACAGGTTCAATTATGCCCTTTGAATCTTTTCCCAGACCTTTCCCTATCTCAAAACCCTTTCTCAGTATCGTGGAGGCAATTATTTTGTAAACTGATGGCATTGGTTGGTCATCTTTCTTTTCAGTGTGGGTTGCCCTGATATATTCCACCACGCGGAAGTCAGACATGTTGGGATTTCATTCAATTACTGGTATGATGTTGTAAGGATATTTCTGTGTATCCTTTTCGACTGTGATTACAATCATTGGCCTTGCCGAACAAACTTCACAAACAAGTGCAACATTGATGGTACAAAGACCCGCAGAGTGTATCCACGGTCTTCCCAAGAGTAGATTGTAATTGGCGGTGATTGCCATGACTTGGAACTCTACTGTGAAGGAAGCAGGTCCAATCTGGATTTTCAGATCTATCTCTCCCAAGGAATCACTTTGGGACCCATCAAATGCTCTAACGTTCATCTCGCTCTGGAGGATTTGGCCAATGTCGTAGCCGAGCTGTGTTATTATGGTTAAAGGACAAATGCTGAGTCTTGCTCTATTATCTATGAGCATCCTTCCTATTGCTTTGTCACGGCATTCCAAAGTGATGTAGAGAGCTCTGTTGTAGGAGGTTCCTTCAACTAGCAACTCTTCTTTGGAGAAGCAAATTTTGTGTTCTCCAATGACGTGTGCTACTAACCCGACTAGATCCTCACTGATCGTACGTGCTGGCACGTGTGCATCATCTAACACTTTTATGAGAGCTTGCCTGTGTGATGGCGAGCTAGCTAGTAGTGCTAACACTAATATTTGTGCTGTGTTTTCTTCAGATGCTCAACAATTGAATAATCCTTTGGCTGCATACGCCGCGAGAAATTTTTGGCTTCTCCTTCAGCTATTACTTTCTTCTGGGTATTTTCCTTTTTCACAGCATTTTTGGCCAGTTCTTAAGGGGTGTAACATCTTCCTAAGCGAGTCATGCCTTGGGCCATGGCTGCTTGCACAGTGACTGATTCTTTGGGAGCGGGCACTATCTATCGTGCCACCTGAGCCACCACCAGTGCTGGGACTAAGGTTTTGAAACTTGGTATAACCTTTGGAATTTTTGGTGCCGGGATCAGGACCTTGAAATTGGGATGATCCTGGAGTGTAAGAGAAGTTAATGTTTGTTCAATAGACTTAATAATTCTTGGGACCAATTCCCTGCAAGCTTCCCAGTCTTCGTCCTTTTCAATTATGTGGACTTCGTTGTTTCCATGGTTGGGCAATAGGTTCGTGTTTACATTGGGAGCTGCGTTTTCCAAGATGATCTCTCTCCCCTGTGAATCAGATCTTGGATCTTATGTTTGAGATTTATGCAGTCTTCTGTGCTATGCCCATTGCCCCCTGAATGATAGGCGCAAGTCTGATCGGCCCTGAAAAACCTATTCCCGGGCTGAGCCAGTTTTGGAGGAACTTTCTAGATTAAACCTGTAGCGTGTAACCTTTCAAAGTGTCGAGCCCTTGTTTCAAGTAGTATTGTAAATTCTCTTACTAGCTTCCTCTCAAAAGTAGGATGTGGGATATTGTATGCCGGTGGTGGTGGTTGATTTTGGTAGTGCGGTGGTGGATGGATTTGTGGTAGGTTATTTTTTAGTTGGCGATAAGCATGGGCTGCTGCCTGGTAATTCTTTTATGGTGGTTGATAAGTTTGTTGTAGTAGTGCTTGGTAAACAAAAACGGGTACTCAAGCACTTGGTGGACCCACATAAGCTGGTACAGTAGTGGTAAAGCTTGGTTGTGCATAAAATATGGGTGTAGGGTTGTAAGGTGAAATAGAGTAATTGATAGGGAGCGGAGTTATTTGAGAAGATTGTGGTTCTTCCCGCCTTTTAGGGTTTGGGCTTGGTATGTGGGATATGCTCGCCACATCCTCTTTCTTTTTACGGAAGACTCCCACAGAGGCTTGTCCAGATGCCTTGTTGAAGACGCTAATAATCTTATCGGACTTGAGACCATCTTCTATGGCCTCTCCCATCTTGACTAATTCAGCGAAGGGCCTCCCGGCCATCGACAACATTCTATCATAGAAGTCTGGTTTCTGTGACCTGATGATTACGGAGACCAGTTCTCCCTCACACATTAGTGGCTGCACACGGGCTGCTTCATCCCTCCATCAGCTAGCGAACTCTCTGTAGTTCTCAGTTGACTTTTGTTTGACCTTTTCAAGGTAGTATCGGTCGGGCACTATTTCGATGTTGAATCAAAATCTCTCCATGAAGCTTTATGCAATGTCTTCCCAAGTAAACCGTTAACACATGTCTTGGGTTGCGAACTATTCAATGGCCTCGCCAGTTAAACTTTGGTTGAATAGCCGCATGATTAGAGGTTCGTTCTTTTTAATGCCGACCAACTGGTCACAGTTAGATCGAACAAGTGCTTTGGGATTCTCTGTTCCATTGAACACTTTGAACTTTGGGATCTTGAATTCTTCCGGCAAGTCCAAGTCTGGATGCATGCACAGATCATCGTATCTTAACCCTGTGGACTTTATGGTGGTCCTATTAGACCTTTCCAATAGTTCCTCTATTTTCTTTTCCATATTCCTCTAACGTTTGTCGTGTTCAGCCCTCCAAGCCTTCTTTATTTCCTCATAGTGGTCTAGTTTTTTGTGTCCTAGGGAAGATTTACTTGGGACATTGGGAGTGTAGAAAGACACTATTTGGTGAGTAGGATGGTTTAATGGAACGGACGTAGTTTGCCCTGTTAGCAGAGTTGAAACACGTGGTTGATTTACCGGATTGTTGCACACCGGCTGGGGATCTTGATATGAGGGAAACGAATGGGTAGTTCTTGGGATTTAGGTGTATCTTGTTAGTGGTGGAGTGCGGTAAGAAACACCAACATGATTCGAGTCAGTTGGATTTAATGGAGGTGGGATGGTTCCTGGTGGGTATATGGAAAAGTGATCAGGCATTGGAGAGCTTAGTGAAGGAAAGGGATGAGGAGGCCTTCTTCCTTCAATCGAGGCGTCCTTGTCAGCATCGGCTGCCTCATTTCTAGCTATCTTTTCTTGGAGGTCCCTGACGGCAGTTAATAATGTCGCTATCTTCTTGAGGTGATGCTTCCTGTGGGTCTTGGCCTCGCGGAGAAGGAGTTCATTTCCACCATTATCCGGTGTACCAGTCATTTTCTCTTTTCTTTTATTTTCTTTCGAAAGGGATGCTAATATGGCCTTTGATTTTGTGAAGTATGCCAGCTTTCGGTACTAAACTAATCGGCCTCATTCTATACTATAAGAGTAACTCAATGGTAGACAAAGTTAGTTACTTGGATATAAATATAAAAGAAAGATATCACATATTGGTATTTAAGAGCGTACGTAGCACATAGAGTCATGTATTACCAGTAGAATACTGATCGACCCTTTGTTCTAAAGGGTCAGAGGTTGTGGGCCCTTTTTAGATTTGGGTGGATCTTGGTCCAATGGGATTTGGGGTTGACTTACTTTGGAAAACACTTTTTCCTGTTACAAAAATTAAACAAATGGGGGGAATTATAATTTATATTATGTAGGGGCCGAGTCTTACGTAGACTGCCTACATATCCCACCAGGGGAAATCAGGCCCCATCGTAGTTTGTTTTACAAAAGAAGGATATTTACTTTTTCCTAGATATCCTTTGGGCTAACCCTAACTAAAGACATCCCCAGACCAGGCCCAACTAGGGCTTCCCGCGTATCCCTCCATAGGGACATCAGGTCGGCGCGGTTCCTTACATATTCATGTGGGAAGGGGGCAACTTTTTATGTGCAAAGGTGGGGGACACTTACTATCTACCCAAAAATGTAGCTCTGCGAGTCGTCATCCTTACGAACTCGCTCTCTCATTTTGCCTTTCTTCTCAGTATTGGGGCGGGAGGATGACCAAAATCTCCCCCGTCTTAATCATATGCTCGAACTTGAGCATGAATGCATAGCATTCTTCGATGTCATGTCCCATAGCTCCAGCATGGTACAAGCAAAATTTGTTCCTGTTGGGCCCTATTAGCGCGGCCTCGTGGACAGGTTCCACGGGTCTGATTTTCCTCAAAGTACCCAAAGTGGAGAAGATTCAGGCATCTGTCTCCTCAAAGACTGTGAAATCATACCGCCAGATCTGAGTTTCGGTGGTGACTTTTTCTCCTGGGACGATAGGGTTGTGGACTAGTAGGGTATGTGGCCCCCATAAAGTTCCAATGATCCTATCATCAATTATGCTAACAATCCTTCTCCTTAATCCTAAACATTCATTCAAGGTATGGCCCGCTTGATGGTGGTGAAATAGGCATTTTTTGTAGGCATAAACCAACTCGGGGGCTGGTAGTCTAGCTCGAGTGGTGCTAGGTATCCCCACAACTTGAATTTTCTTGAACACATCCTTAAAACTGACGGGTCGAGGAGCCACTCTGAATGCAAAAGATCGGGCTTTGAAGGCTACGCTCCGCCAAGTAGGTGGATGAGGTTCTACTCTTTCAAAATTTTCTAATGCCATAGTGGAGGTAGCTAGCATCGGCTCAGGTGAGGGTGCATAGAAATCTGATCCCTCGTTGGTAGGGGCATAATAGTCAGACTCATCATTCGCATCATTTGCTTCTTCTTAAAACTCAGGGAACATCCCAAAAGGTTTTTGGTCTTCCTCGACCCCTATGTCCATAGGTTCAGACTCCTCTTGTTCCATATCCTGGGGCTCAACTTTCTCTGATTGCTCTTTTTCGGCTTTTTGTGGTTCGGAGGCTTCCTCTTGAGGCTCTGACTCTTCTTGTGGGTCTGACTTCATCATCCATGGGTCGAATTCAGCTCCCTGATTCCTATTTTCTTCTTCTGGGGCTCCTTCTCGAGGTGTCTCTGACCTTCTTTCCCGCAGTATGTAGTTCATCACCAACTCTCTCACTTCCTTGGAGATATTCTCCTTATAGTACTGTTTCTGTGGTATCCCTTCCGGTGGGTTACCGACCAGATTGAGTAGCCTATCAACCTCTTCAATCTTCTTTCTTATTTCATGAAGATGCTCTTCCATTTGCTAAACCCTGACTCTTAGCATCTCGGCAGTTTCTCCTAGGGTGAGCATGTTCTAACCTCCTTGGTTTCCTATTTGTAAGTCGACCTTTTTGAGTGGAGATAAACTAGGGTAAGTCTTTAGTCAATTGGTCTTTCTTTTAGGTATGTAATTCAAAGCATTAGATCAATCATATTCAGGCTTTAATATATAATAGCACATATAACAAGTAGGCATGTGAAGCATGTAGCAAGCAATCATGTAATTTGTAAACAATTATACTATGTGTGTTCCTAAGGCTTTTTGAACCAAGGATGTCCTAATCGCTTGAAACATGCAAGTGCCATTTGTAAAGATGAACCATTGCCCCGAAAATCATCATTCATTAATAATATCTTCCCCGAAGGGATTACAAAAGATGATGAAGCCGACATGGGGCTATAATAACAAAAGCAAGAAATTAGCAAAGTCCTCCCCGCCCAAATCCAGCGGCAGATGTCGAAGCTTGACCAGTTTTGGCCTTTTTGGCCCTTCGGAGGGCGGTCTAAATGTGAAGATGTGTCTTATACAGCTCCATTCTGACTATCACAAGATCCGACTCTTCCAGAATCTTAGCCAAACGCTCATCCATACTTTCCAAACATTCTTTCATGTTCTTCTTCTCGAATATCATGATGAAGTGTGGGCCCTGGGATAGGTGTGCGGGCCAAATGACCTTGTAGCCATTCATAGTAGCCCGGGTCACATCCTGCTTCGAACCTGTCTGGGGCTAAGGTGTCTGGTCCCCACCTCACACGACCATTCCATTCTCTGAGAATTATCCCAGCATTCTTGATTTTCTATTCTGTATATTCAATGATGAACTGTCGGGGGTTCCTTGCTTGAGGTATTACTTGCCTTCTCTCAAACTGCCTCAAAACTCGGGATGGATAGTAAGGGCAGATCCCTTGGACCCCAACTAATGGCACAAATGGGCAATTTTTGCCCCGAACTACTATGGTTTCAGATGTGAAGTCGGGGAACATCCATTGAATCCGATCTTCAGTCAAGTCAGCGAAGAAATTAGCCCAACCAGTTTTGGACACAAATCCGAGAGTTGGACAGTAATCTACGAGGCGGTCTATCATGTTCTGTCGACTCCAACCCTGAACCTCCTTGGCCATGTTGAGGTGTTTGATAATCCACCATTGCAGCAGCATATTACATCCTTAGAAGTATCAAAAATGATTCCGGCATTTGTCTAAGGCCCGAAAGATGTATGCCAAGATGATAGGGCTAGGTCGAAATACCTAGTTTCTTGTTCTTTGGTTATGCCATAGAAGATAGCCTGGGCTAAATAGATCATACGGGTGTCTATAGCCAGTGATTCATCTTTCGGGAACACCATAGTACCCAATAAGGCGATGGCGAATGCTAAGGGATTGATGGCTTCCCACTCTTCTCGACTTTTGAACTCTCTCTGATACAAAGTATACCCAGTGACGTCCCCGAATCTCCGGTACAGGTCTCTAAAGGATATAGTAGGCCCATGTGCCCAGGGTGCCTCGGTCAAAGCAAAGTACTTCAGAATTTGACCAATAAACGACTTCTGAGGGAATAGTAAATTATGGTCCGGCTTATGTCGCCTTCTTAGACAAGTTACATTGTTGTCTATAGCATCCCTAATCTCTTCTAGGGACGGAGTCATCTCTATGTCACCAAAATAGAACAACATTTTGTTTTCGTCCCAGTACTCGGTTAACACTTCTATTAGTTTCGGGCAACCCTTCAGGGTCATAATAGAGGGTGAATGACCCAGGTACAATTGATAGTCCGACGATGAGCATCTCCTAACCATTCCCACCAAGCTCTAAGTAGGTCCGGGGCCTCGAGGACTATGTCAAACCGAATTCTTCTTTCCATCTACAAAACAAAACACTGTTAAGATTCCCCCTTTCCCGTAGGGCCAATGATTCACCACATAGGTACAAACATGTTTTCACATAGCACATAAATGAAATGCGGTGTCTTCGGGTCATAGACCGTCCGATCACAAGGTAGTCTTCTTAATGAGCCCTAGGTAGGTCTGAGATACCCTAGGCTCATCTAAGTGTGGATGCTCTAGTTCAGTAAGGATTTGGCCTAGCTCTATCGTAGTTATCACTAGATTGGGCTTTTACTAATGACCGGGAACACAAGCGGACAACTGGGGCTGAATCATTAGGGATGTTGGACGATCGAGAACTAACCCCACCTCATAATGGTTCCAAAGAAAGTATTTTGTTTTATAGTGAAGGAACGACCGCGTGCTCCACGAAGTCGCCTTAGGAACAAAAATGTAAAATAAATGCCAGGAGCGGCGAAGTTATGATATGCATGCAATGACAGTTATAATTGTGAGAAAATAAACACATAAACAGTTAAAACAAATAAACTCATATTATACTGGAATCCTTATGGTTAGAACCTTTAACTCCCCAAAGAGAATCGCCGTCTGTTACGGTTTGCATTTCACGAGTGAGGTTAGCGCTTAGAAAGCTACTTCGAACTTGTTGGTGCTCTTTCGGACTTTATTTTAAAAGAATGCCCACCTAATTTTCAGGAAATTAGGAAAATCAGTTTCGAAGGATTTAATCATATACAGTGAGAAAGCCTTCGTAATACAAAGTTCTAGGTAAGGGTTCTGGTGATCCCCTAGGGAAGGTGTTGGGCATCCTAGTATTAAGGATCCGTACTATACAGTTGACCTTCGAATTCCAATGTATGAGTATTTGCATGAACTGTTTATTTAGTGTTTCTTCCCGCATCTACAAAAAGCTGTCATTTGCATATCATTTTTTTGGAAATAAATTGAATATACCCCCTTTATATGTAGGGTATTTAGGTTCGGATTTATAATATCCGGATATAACTAATTTCCTTTTATATATAAGGATAGTATTAATTTGTAAAGATATGAAGAGCTGCTTATTTAAGTACAGAATAAATAGGCTTTGCTGATGCTTGACTCATACATGGTTCGGATTAATCCATTTAACACGTTTTAGAATATCCTTATCTAGAACTTTTATGTTCACGAATGGATTATACGGGTTTTAACTTATAAACATGAAAGGTTTTGAATTCATTGTAAATACACATAAAATTTGGATTTCATGTTCAGCTCAACCCGAGCTTTCAAAATTTTCCTTTGGTTCTGAATACCGAGTTTAAGCATGGCCCAGAAAAGAGGCATTGGTTTTTAGTCGGGCCTCAGCCCCAGAATTCTTATTTACTTGTTATTGGGTTCGGTCCAAAACATTTGAACTTGTTGCTCGTTTAAATCCAAAAAAGAGAAGCTAAGTTTTAACCTTGTAAAACAAGGTGCATTTTTTCTTAGTTTCAAAAAAATCTCCATCCAGTTTTTTAAGATAATATGGCAGTGTTTATAACATCGTGACTTTTTTCCTTATTCCCTATTTTAACTTGTATTGAAAACAGATTTAATTTAGCCATTTTGATTTGAAAACTCGTTTATGTAAGCACGGTTTTGAAAAATCATTTTTTTGGGGGACCTAAAGTTGAACTAAATAGCGTAGGCACCGTTGTCCTAAGACGGCTAGTTCAAACAATAAAAGATTCCAATATAATATGTGAGTTTTTACAACTTTATACAAATATACAACAACATTGCATTTTCAAAAGCTAATCAAAGTAAATAAAATGCAAGAGAGGGAAGACTAGGGGCGTACCAAGCCCCTAGTTAGCCATTTTCACCCATGGCTCGGCCTTCTTTGCGTCTTTAACAATATTAGCTTCCATTTTCCTTTCTCGGACTAGATAATATTTGAAAGAATTTTCCTATTAGGCCTTTGGCCCAATATGGTGGCTGGCCTTGGCCCGAGTGGTCATGCAAAGGAGAAGGGGAAAGAAAGAGGAACCCGGTTAGTTTATATTTATTGAATTTATCATATACGTAATTATACACATATGTATGTATCACACTCATTCACAAGTAATGTGATTAAGGTATTTATATATATGATATTGGACCTTAGTGACAGAGATTTAGACAATAAGGGGTTCATCACAATCCGTATCCCCGATGCCGCCCAAAAAAAAGGTTTCATGAACTTAGGCATGGCAGGCTATCTGGGGGAAGGCTAAACCAACCCCAAGCTTGCCTTGATTTCTCAGCCATTCATAGCAGCAGGGAAGAAGAATGATAGCACAGCATTCATACTCAACAATGGCATGGTCTAGACAAGATGTAATGTCTTAAAACAGAGGACACCAATTTGCAGTTGAAGTACATAAGCACAGTGTAGACAAAACAAGCTGGGGCACATAGATATGATATAGGCAGAAGTAAATTGTAGCATATAGATATAGTATAGACAAGAGCAAACTGCAACATATAGACTTGGTATAGACAGTAGCAGACTGAAACATATAAACATAGTAGAGATATAAGCAAGCTGAACCACATAGACATGGTAGGGACAGGAGCAGACTGAAACATATAAACACAATAGAGATAGAAGCAAGCTGAACCACATAGACATGATATGGACATAAGCAAATTGCAGCATATAGACATAGTGTAAACAGGAGCAAACTGAAACACATAGATATAGCATGGACAGAAGCAAACTGCAAACTTGACGTTCATGGGAAAAATACAAATTCATTCACATAATGACCATAATACAGAGAAAAAATGTATATGATTTAGGCACAGCCAAAGCAGACACACACATAACTGAATCATGGCAATGCCTTAAGCTTAGACAACTTTACACAGAATACAGATGGTATGCAGGAAGATATTTTTGTGATTTCAATGGACATGGCATAGTTAGGACTAAATAGATTGGATCAAATTTCTCTTGCTTAAGCAATCATATTTATAATAGATGACATACATGAATCACAGTGAGGATGCAAGGTCAAAATGGATGGAAGGGGATGTAAAGCATAAACAAGACATTCTCTTATGCAAGGACCCTTAAGGAAGAATATCCCATGATCCCTTAAAGTTCAGCAACCCAATATTCAAATATAAGCCTTCAGATCTTCCATTTTATGTCCAATTTAAACACATGTACGCACTCAAGCCTTTTATCTAAATTTATCAAGGCATTTAAGATCTCAATTTCATGTTCTTGAGTTCACATAATCACTGGGACCCTAGTGAGTATGTCCCATAGACCATGAAAAGTACCATGGTGCCCTTTATGTGGAGGGAAGGTGTTATAAACCAAGCAGTGCTTGGTTCTCCCTTGACCCTCTCTCTAGGGCACCTTTTAAAAGAGGCTCATTCCCAGTCATGTGACTTTAACTCATTCCGGGTCCTTTGTGATCATGAGGACTCTGTTACTTAGGACATTTATAACTAAGTTTCCAATATAATGCAAATACAAGGGTTCACAGCAAACAGGATCACTTAAACACAAATGAGGATCATTTTTTATTCTTAAGGTCTAGTTAGGTTCACACAGAGACAACATGATGGATCAGAGCATTTGTACAGGGTCCTTTAGGTCATTTTCAAAATTTCATAGGTTATTGCAAACATTTATAGGTACTCGCCGATTCAAGTTATGCTTAAGTCCCTTCCAATAGATACACATGCAGTTTAAGTGGTCAAGATATAATAATCAAACATATAGGCAGGGTATTCTCAGAGGTGGAAGATACTAAACAATCGAGCAACAAAATTAGGTCATATAGGACAATAATCAGAATTTAGCTATAAACTCAAAGCAATTTAGGAATAGTCATTTGCAAGCAGATTTTTATTGATCCAACTTACTTTGGAAGAGACTATAAGTCATTTACAATAAGTATCAAATTATGGCACCTTGTCTTAGATCTTACAACATGAAACAACCATACATTCTGAAAGAAACCAATGCCATTCAAGAAGAGGGAGAGACACACATAAAACAACAATAAAAAATGCTTAATTATGAGTTCATTTTGCAGTACTGACCCTTTAAACTTCAGTCTAGCATGGTCAGATTCTCAGAAGCAGAATACCAACATTAGATGAGCTCTAAAATGCAGTACACAAGTATACATATAAAGGGAAAACAGGATATTCATGCTCACATATAAGTTCCAAGTCAATCATTCAGGTTTTGATTCAAATTCTAAAGGCTCAACTCTTTTAGGTCCAGTCTAGATCATTAATAGTTATACCCCTCTAAGGGCACCCCTTCTTTCAATCAGCTAGTGCATACAAGTTTCATGTTAACCTAAGTGGTTCCCCTTCTTCACTTTTCCCCCCTTCAGTCCTACTCCACTGTAAAAACTGATTAATCTCATAAGATAATGTGCCTATCTAACCCATCATTTATAATTAGTAGCCCGTCCTAATTCACACTCTTTATTTTGACAAGCCACAATTAGCCTAGAATCATCCCTAAACTCACTTCTATTACTATCATGTCTTTGACTGAGGCCTAATGCTATTCTAAAGGCCAGCAAATTATTCAAATAAGACACACTAATTAGGTTCAGGCTATTGAGTCTAGGACCATATCTCAAATGGTTGAGGCATTGCACTTTATTTTAAGTATAGCAGAACAACTAAATACATCCCTATATCATCATACTACTAAGTTAGGCTATTATCAAACTATTTCAAACATTTTAACACAGTTATAACACTCGTATTAGCAACCACCAAACCCGTAACCAAATTAACACAAAAAATTAAGCATAAGCTAGACAGAAATTAAATAAAAAGCTAGAAAATGATAGGGAATTACCTTTTTAGTGCACAGTCGTGTTCAAGAATGAATTTGGAGCTTTTGTGCTTCCAATTCTCGTACTCAACTAGAAAAGAGAAAAAGTAAATAAATATTTGGACTAGAAGACTCCACTTAACAGTTAAGTCTTTAAATGTTTTAACTAAAATCTCAGAATTTCTAGTTTTTGTTCACTCAAAGTTCAAGCTATGGATGTTCAAACTTGTTAAATAGTAAGGGTTGGTTCTATAAATAGAACCCCAAAGTTTATACAAAGGGGTAAAACCAACGATGTGGTACAAAGTAATTTTCAGGTGCAAACATTCAATACCATGAAATTAACGGCTAGGATCTATAGAAAAACAAACGTATGTGGCTGGATATGACCCGTTCTAGGTCGATCTGAGCCAAACCTTGTGAACCAATGAAAATCGAGTTCATACATTCACAATACAATAATAAAGAAACAGAAAATCGTATTGTTTGACTTGAAAATTGAAGAAAAAGTAAAAAGAAAAGGATTAATACAATGTTTGGATTTATTTTCGCGAAATCGGGTAGAAACATTAATTGTTTCACCATAATAGACATGCAAAAGTTGTAGTCTCTCTGTAACCTCTGCGTTTTTGCCATTTTTGGTGGAGAGAGAGAAACAAAAAGGTGAGGTGGCATTAGGGTTTAGCTAGAAAGAGATGACAGAGGGGAGAGGGGAGAGAAAAATGCATAAGGTCTGTTTGGTGTATCTGTGTGTGAATGTGGGGGATAGGGCCTTTTTCCCTTCTCAACTTGACCAAGATTGGGCCAGGTCATGCCCAGTTAGGCCGGACTCAGTCAAATTTTAAAAATAAATGGACATGACCCCTTTTTCCCATGTATATCATATGTGTATATTTATGTATATTAGGATGGGTAATTTACCAAAATAAACAAATACTTTAGAAAACCCATTATTCACCATAGTATTTAATTATAGACAAACTAGGACACAATTAATTTTGAAACACGGCTAATAAGTTAAATTTTGCAAGCATAGCGTTAATTGGTTTTAACTCTAAATGAGTGTTGCAATTATGACCCTCTTGTTAACTAATTGCAATAATGTCCTTAATCTAATCAATTATTTCAATTATGTCCTTATTTATTCTAATTAACCATTTAAAGCTAGATTTGCACTAGTGGCCTCAATTGATTTGCCAATGGATTTGGTCATTTCAATTAAGGCCACTTAAAGGCTAACTTTGTAAAAATGACCCTAATTGTCTTAAACCATGAATTGGTTAGTTCAATTGTGGCCATAATGTAAACAATTAGAACTAAATCCAATTTTGCAATAACGACCCTCTAATTGATTAATTAACCTAATTTAAGCACTAAAACAATTTGTTGATTTTAAACAATTATGCAAACACACAAACTTAAAGACTGAGGGCGAAATGGTTGATTTCTTTAATTACTCAAATTCCTTGGATTGAAGGGGATAAATCATTTGTCAATTTGTCCTTTTGACAATTTAGCAATTAAGTGAATAATTATTCAAAATTGTTTTGTTTTTGATCAATTCTAGTAAAATATTCCATAAATGTCATAAAATACCAATTAGTTTCTAAATAATTTATAATGCCATAAAGATCTCTTTATCAATTTAAAGGAGTAAAATATTCACCTGAACAATTTTATAAAAATCATTTAGACCCTTTAAGATGCATGGTTTGCCTTATTTATTATCCAAAGACTCTGAGTAATTAAAATTAATTATGGGAGGTAAAATATTAGGTGTCAACAACGACCCAATTTCACAAAGTCGCGCGGGAACCTACCTATCCCACCTCGGTAGCCTTAACCCAATATTCAAAAACACAGTATAAATAGCGGAAGAAGAGAAAGTAATGAAGTCTGTCATATGAATATACAATAAATGCGGAAGTAATGAAACACCACCCCAGTATCTGATCTGGTCATACAAGAGCATTTAACTAAAATCTAGAAGTCTGGAAGTAATAATAATACATCAATCGTCTCAATAATGTCTCAGAATAACAAACTAAGACATAATGGAAGAGGAGTGTTTGGGCGGCGAAGCGTCCACATGCTCACCCCAACAGACTCAAATCAGCAGCCTTGAACTCTCAGCCACGAGGGGTAGACGTCGATCCCACCTAATACTCTGCATTCATAAAGGAATGCAGCAAGTGCAGGTCAGTACAAACAACGCGTACTGGTAGGTATCACAGGCCGACAAAGATTAGCTAACATATACCAAGACAATAAAGTAAGATAAACAGGTAAATCAACAAGGTATAAGTCAATCATGAGCCAGTAACCAAGTATAAGTCATTACCTATGCTATAGCATCTAAACCCAACTGTGCCAAGTCCCAATATATCTAATTCGAATTCATCAATCTCGATACATATCACGCATATAACGCCCAATTGGGATAAGTCTCAGTATATCATTGCCGAATCTGTATATCACATTACCTACCATAGATCTAAGCACAAATGTACCAGGTCTCAAAGATATCAAAGACAATCCGTATATCACAATGGTATCATAAAAAATCACAGAAAGCCAGATGATACAATACAATGCAATAATGTATGAAGTGTAAATGCAATGCATATGCACCGTACACATGTACTCCGATGATGGAACATCACATCTCAGCAGCACAACTCATGGGGGACCCGCGAAGTCCATGTACCTTCTTGATTTTGGCAAAGAGCTCGGCAATCGCTACTAGCACTCAACCAACTGATCCCAGCTCATAACAGTGTTTCCTTGTATATCATCAATGTATCAACAATATATCATGAAGGATGAGAATGCATGCAAGGAATAAATGCATTATCAATAATCAAATCAATCTCAAACAGTACCACACACGGGCACACCAACGATATCAATAAAAGGCTACACAATAAGCCACAATAAAATTGTAATCCTTGTCTCAACATCAACAAGTAAGGTGCTACAATATCATCATCAAGATATATCACTAGTCACCTATATCTAATATCTCACTTGGCAACGAGCCAACAACAAATAGAACAAGATAAGTCACAACACAACGGGGTGGCTAGCCCCCAAATCATACAACTAGGCTTAAACTAAGGCAATATCCAATCCAACTTCATACCCGAAGGTTTACATGCATTATCCGACAATATCGTCTAAATATATGCATCGCTAATCGAAGTCTCACCATAGGGTAAACCGTAACCTACCTAGAAGGCCGAACAACAAGGTCTCCAACAATCACACCTTAGTCTTTCCTTTCCTTTGAGCCTCGTGATAATGAAAGTCTAATCATATCAGAAATATGCAATTAGAAACAAGAAGAACATCAATCAAACCCTACTTCTATTCAAGAGCCTAATTCCAACCTATGGAATGGGATTTATGAACTAGAAAGATGAAATTAGAAATCTATAGGTCCCAACATGAAATTAATATTCTAGGTGATCAATTCTCATCAATTATAAGCTAGGAGAACTAACAAATCACTTAAATTCGGGTTCCAGGCAAAATCCCCAAATTTGGGTATGAACCCTAACTTTCTAATTCAAGAATTGATCTCTAATAATGGAAGATAATAGTTAGCAATATTAGATATTTCAAATTCTATAATAAGCCAACCAATTTTCTTCAACATAATCAACTTAGAGGGTCTAAACTATTTTTATGAACTTTCATGAAAACCCAAGTTGATTCCTCTAGATTCCATGGATTCTAGCCTTAGATTAATGATTAATGGAAGTAAATGGAGGATTCTACGACCAAGGAAGTTACCTTTGTGAAGAAATAGCAAAACCCCCTAAAAATCGCCTCCCAAGCCTCAAGATATGAATATGAAATAATAAAAAAAGGTTGGGGTTTTTAATCACTGTAAGGCATAGATCCAGTCATCACTACTTCTGTGGCATCGGGACTACTACAACGGTTCTGCTATAGCAGATTCTCAGACCGCTATGGCGGTCAACCCAGTTTCCCACTTTACCGCTTTTGCTGCCGCTATAGTAGTTCTGGTGTCACCATAGCGGACATCAGACACCAAGAATCCTGAAACCAAGTTTCACAATTCAGCCTGAAATCCCGACTATCATTCGAGACCATCTGCTCACAAACCAGATATGTGGACACATAAAAACACGCTATGAACGTACTCGTGGCCTCAGAATTCTCATTGACCGAGTCAATCCCCGATACCTCAAGACTAACTCCCTAACCCTAGTCCAAAAATACACCCGAGTGTATTGAGAGCCAAACCGAATATGCACACAAGTTCTTAAAGACCATCCGGATCTCTCGGAACCGATGGATTTCCAAAAAAGGTCCGTTTACCCAAAAGTCAACTTTGAGTCAACCATTTTTCACTTTAAGTCAAAATTTCACCAAAACTTACCCAAATCAACTTTGATGACCTCGGGAAGTGTGCCAATGGTCCCCGCATGTCAATATATGGGCTAATAAAGCTCGAAAATGGATCAACAAAGGTCGGAAATGCAATAACGACCAAACTGATCGTTACACCAGATATACCATTGTTGTTTCTAATGGTATGTTAGGTAATTAACAAAAGCAGGTTCATGACGCGCTTGTGGAATAGGTGAAATTGCTGCTTTCCGAACTTACTAGTAAGCCCACATACTTGTTTTTGGGACACCTCTTTACTTTAGTTTATTGCTTTGAGTTTCCAAGCTGCGTCCCGAAGTTAGACTATTCATTTATTCTCCTTAGAAGCTCCATAGATAGCTATCAGATTGTGGGTAGATTTTCGAGGTCTCATATGACGTGTTGAGATATTTGCCACGTTTTATGATATATTATTTCTGTTTCTGCTAATTTTTTTTAATAGATTTGCTTATGCTTTCGGTTAGCCATACTGACTGTTTTAAATAAATGTCGAAGATTATCAAAAGAGATTAGACCGTTATTGATTTGATAAGGTGCTTTCAGTGTTGTTCATAGTATCGGATGCCTGTTGCGCCCAGGGTGGATTTTGGGGCGTGAAACCGAACAATTGTTAGGACCCTTTTCTGAGAATACCCCTGCTACTATCCTTGTTATTGCTTCTCGAGTCTATAGAGACTATGTAGTTGAAGTTAAGGATAGTGAGACTACTGCTAATTTGTTTGAATTAGAAATGGTGAAATTTGATGTGATTGTGGATAGACTGGCTTTCCAAGTGTTATGAAACTCTGGATTATCAATCAAAAATAGTTAGTCTTAAATTTCCTAATGAAACCGTTATAGATAGAACAAAGGATATTGTTAAACCTCAAAGTAGACTTATTTCTTATATTAAGACTCACAAAATAAACCCGAAGGGGTGTAGTTACCATCAAGTTGCCATTAATGACACTCAGGTCTTAAACCTTCACTTATTTTCTATTCTAGGTATGTGTTGAACCTTTTGGTTATCGAATTTTGGCGAAAGTGTAGACTAAAGGTGTAAAGTTCTAATCTTTATCATCTAAACCAATTGCAGCGTGATTATTGAACCTCGAAAAATCCATTTGGTTGTGTTTTAGAGGGCATTGAGATATATATCTTTTCGAACATACTTTTCAACCTTTAAAAAAAATGGTTTCTTCGAACAAGGTTTGTGTGCATGAGGACAAGCCCGCATTAAATCTTATGTGTGTGTATGTGTATATATATTCGTGATTTCCCCTATCAAGGGATGGTTGAATTTGAATTATAAAGTTTTGGACTCCGAACATGATTTACCCCTATAAGGATGCTTTAAACTTGTTCGAAAGTTTGGATATTTGAAGTGTTTTTCCCTATCAACGGTTCTTGTCGAATTGAAATTTGATTAATGAACTGAACATGATTTCTAAACCAATTAGTGGCTTGATATACGCCTACTAAAGGGATGATGAACATAATTAATAATGAACTATTCGGCTTCCATGCCACGATTTAAGATTGGCTTTCATGCCCTGATTTGAGAATCGGCTTCCATGCCATGATTTGTGTAACACCTCGTACCTTTAACTTAAGCTATGACCATGATCCTAGACTTAGAAAATCAGATGGAGAATGTTGGAGTTGAAAGTTTTGTTGCAGTTCAGGAGATCAAGTTTTACGTCCAAAGTTACGGGCCGTAAAATAGATTACGGGTCGTATCCCTGTCCATAAAAAGGCATCAAATCCACTTTGGATTCTGGAAATTAGACATGGAAAATTATGACCAGAATTACGGACGGTAAAATGAATTACGGCCCTCACCAGTGATCGTAATTAAGGAGGTGTTTAACTGGACATTCTGGAAATTGACATTGTTAATTACTGTCCGATTTTACGGACCGTAATTTGGTCCGTAAAACTCAATCGTACCAGAACGTATAAATACCTGTTTCAGTTTTAATTTTATTTTTACAAGTCCCTAAACCCTATAATGGCATGTTCTTCTCCTCCATCACCAAGAACACTAAGGTAAGTCCGTTCTAATCATCCCAAGTGAATTCTAAGCTATGTTAATGATTATTAAGCATGAATTCAATGTTCTTAACCTAGGGTTTTCAAGAAAACCCACTTCAAAGTTTAGGACTCAAGATTTTGGGAATTCTTCTTCAAAGCTTCAAATTTTTCACGAGTTTTTGGAGCGATTAAGGTATGTAGGTCTTCTATCCACGTGTGGGAACATCGTTGTTCTTCCCCACGCCACGTTCCTCCATGATTATACAAGAGTTCACCAAAAATAGGGTTTTAGATATGTTCATAATAACCCTAAGTCTATATACCATGAGATACCATGTTTCTATACGTAGTTCGTTATTGTGTTCTTGATATTCAATTTTGGTTATTGAGAATCTGTCCGTAATCCATAAAAAAACCCATCCTTTGCATTCCATGGGTTCTTACATGCAAGTTATTAATTACTATGTTTGTTTTCATGAAACACTCTACATGTTTACACGTTTTCATGCAAGTATATTATGTAGCTACATCTATGTATAATGTAAGTCACGTTTTATGAAAAAACCATGGGCTCAGATGCTACCTATATTATGTTCACGCTTTTGGGAGTTGCACAGACTACCGAGAAGGCTTTAATAGCCTGAAACTACGCTAACCACCGTAGGATAAGAATCGCTCTGCCCATGTTTAGGATGATTCCTTCATGCTTTATTGATTGGATCCTTTCATTCCATGTTTATATCTTATACCCCTGACAAGGTATGAGAGCTCTGCCGGTCGGGTCAGGTACCAGACTCCACGTACCCACGTGGTGATTCATGTTGTCGGTTATACTTATGAGCTCCCCATTTAAAATATTTTTACTCATGATTTTATGTATATATATATGTGTGTGTGTGTGTGTGCGCGCGCGCGCGTGTGTGTAGTCGTGTTATTTCATGTGCCATGTTTATTTCATTTAGTTGCTTTACACACCAGTGCATTCAATGTGCTGACGTCCCCTTTTTATTGCTCAGGGGCCTGCATTTCACGATGCAGGTACGGATTTATAGGATGACGCCTCTGCTCAGTAGGATCATCCACGTATCAGCTTTTGGTGAGCCCCATCTTCTTCGGGGTTTAGTCATTTTTTACATTTATGTCAGTTCTGCAGTTAAGGTGTGTTGGGGGTCTTGACCCAATAAGTATGTTCTACAGTTCAGATTCATGATGGAGGTTTTCTATACTATTCAGTTATGTTATGTCAGATATTCAGAGTCGTCTAGCCATTTTGGCTCGTTATTATTATGTTTATTCAGACTATTCCGCATTAAGATATTATGATATTTTAAGACTTATGATTTATGGTCCCACGCTTTACTTAAATTATGCATGTTCATTGGTTATTCCGCATCAGTTCATGCCCATGTTGAGTCAGCAAGCCATGTGGTTCGCTCGGTCACATGCAGTCAGGCATCGAGTGCTGTGTTATGCCCAGGCCATGGTTCGGGGCATGACAAAGCTTGGTATCAGAGCATTAGGTTCAAGTGTCTTAGGGAGTCTATGAAACCGTGTCTAGTAGGGTCACTTTTATATGTGTCAGGGCCCAACACATATTAACAGTTGACCACCAAGACATTCAGGATTGTCTCACTTCTTTCATACTCTAGATCGTCCAGTTAGAGCAGTACTTTCAGGAATTCTTCTAACTTGTACGAATTACGTATTTCAGAAAATGGCTCTGAAAAGAAAGTACAAGAAGAGGAATACAGCTACTAGCCAAAGGGTTACCACTGATGCAGTTACAGAAGGGAACATTCAGGCTCCGACGGCCGCCCCAACTAATGCTACAGCTATGCCTCCTAATGCTTCGGACATGGATGTTAGGGGAGCTATTCAGTTACTCACCCAGATTATGGCTAATCAGGCTCAACATCAGGAAACGGCTCCTAGCGTCAGTGCTAGTGGTGGATCTACTAGTTCCAGGACTCAGGAATTCATGCGAATGAAACCTCCAGTGTTCACAGGGACTAAGGCAGAGGAGGATCAGCAGAACTATATAGATGGGCTGCAGAAGGTGTTCCCCATTATGTATGCTACTGAGGTAGAAGCAACACGATTTGGTGCTTTTCAGTTACAGGATGTGGCCCATATCTGGTATGAGTCATGGGAACAATCCCGAGAGGAAGATGCACCTCCTGCTACTTGGGATGAGTTTGCAGATGCTTTTCTTGACCACTTCATGCCAATTGAGGTCAGGGAAGCAAAGGCTATTGAGTTCGAGAGACTAAGGCAAAATAACATGACAGTCCAAGAATATTATCACAAGTTCATTTCGTTGGCCAAGCATGCTCCCCATATGGTTCCCGATATGAGGGCCATAGTTAGGAGATTTATGCTTGGACTCAAATCTAATTTGCACGGTGATGCAAACACGGCTGCTCAGAACAACAACATGACCATTGCCAAGATGGTTGCTTTTGTGTAGGGTGATGATGACTGAATGGAAGAAGAAGAACCTCTTAAGAAAGAGAAAGAGAGGGAAATCAGTAAAAGAGCTAAGTCGGCAGGTAACTTCAGTCATGGGGGAAGTGGAGGCAATTTTTTTTTTTTTAAGAACAGGTCATCAGGACCCGCTCCATCGGCAGCCAGTGCCTCAGTCCCAAAGTTCACGAATGATCAGAAGAGACAGAACTCTAGGCCGACTTACTCCTATTCTCAGGCTAGTGTGGTCAGAAGACCTATGACATTCCAGTTTGCAACGAGTGTGGTAAGAGACGCCCAGGGGTCTTCCGTATGAGGATGGATGTTTGCTATGGGTGTGGCCAGCAGGGCTATTTTAAGAGAGATTTTCCGTCAGCTAGACAAGGTACCAGAGGTAATGTGGCCCAGTCCACAAATTCAGCAGCTCCTCATAATTCTCAAGCCCATTAGGGGCGTGGAGCCGCAAAGTTCGGCAATAAAGGTAGTGGTCAGAACCATTTGTATGGGCTGGCAGCTCACCAAGATACAGAGGCACGTGCAGATGTTGTCACAGGTACACTAACAGTTTTCACTTTTGACGTCTATGCCCTTATTGACCCAGGATCCACCTTATCTTATGTAACCCCATTTATTGCTAAGAAATTTGGGATTGAACTAGAAAAGTTGCATGAACCCTTTGAGGTGTCCACCCCAGTTAGGGAGTTAGTTATAGCTAGACGCATTTATAGCGGTTGCCTAGTTTTAGTCTATCAGAGTAGAACCATAGCCGACTTAGCAGAGTTGGAGATGGTAGACTTTGATGTAATCATTGGTATGGATTGGTTATCTTCATGTTATGCCACAGTAGGTTGTAGGACCAAAATAGTAAGATTTGAATTTCCTAATGAACCAGTCATATAATGGAAGGGTAATTCAGTGGTAGCCAGGGGTAGATTTATTTCCTATCTTAAGGCCAGAAAAATTATTTTAAGGGGTATATCTATCACTTAGTTCGAGTCAGGGATTCAGATACCCAAACTCCAGCCCTCTAGTCTGTACCAGTCGTTAATGAATTTCCAGAGGTCTTCCCAAAAGATATTCCCGGAGTCCCTCCTAACAGGGAGATTAACTTTGGAATTGATATTCTTCTCGACACTCAGCCGATATCTATTCTATCATACAAAATGGCTCCAGCAGATTTAAAAGAGTTAAAAGCCCAGTTAAAAGATCTCCTTGATAGGGAATTTATTAGGCCTAGTGTTTCACCTTGAGGTGTGCCAGTCTTGTTCGTGCAAAAGAAAGATGGTTCCTTACGCATGTGCATTGATTACCGTCAGTTGAACAAGGTCACTATTAAGAACAGATAACTTCTTCCCAGAATAGATGATTTATTTGACCAACTTCAGGGTGCCCAGTGTTATTCCAAGATTAACCTCAGATCATGATACCATCAGATAAATGTTAGGGAAGTTGACATTCCGAAGACCGTTTTCAGAACCCGTTATGGCCACTTTGAATTTCTTGTTATGTCTTTTGGGTTGATAAATGTGCCAGTTGCTTTCATGGACCTCAAGAGCAGGGTCTTTAACCTGTATTTTGATTTATTCATCAATGTATTTATTGATGATATTTTGATATATTCCCGTAGTGAGGCTGATCATGCAGAACATCTCAGAATAGTGTTGCAGACTCTTAAAGATCGCGAACTTTTTACAAAATTCTCAAAGTGTGAGTTTTGGCTTAAGTTAGTGGCATTCTTAGGCCATGTAATTTTGGGTGAAGGTGTGAAGGTTGACTTTCAGAAAATAGATGCCATAAAGAATTGGCCCAGACCCACTTCAGTTTCTGATATAAATAGTTTTTTGGGTCTGACGGGTTATTATAGACGTTTTGTAGAGGGATTTTCCTCTATCTCGGCTCCGTTGACTAAGTTGACTCAGAAGAAAGTCAAATTTCAATGGTCAGATGCATGTGAACAGAGTTTTGAAGAATTGAAGAAGAGATTGACTTCTGCTCCAGTTTTGACGCTACCAGAAGGAACCGAAGGGTTCGTGGTTTATTGTGATGCTTCGGGAGTTGGTCTCGGATGTTTTTTAATGCAGCATGGTAGGGTTGTTGCTGATGCGTCTAGACAGCTTAAGACTCATGAGAAGAATTATCCGACTCATGACTTAGAGTTGGCAGCCGTGGTTTTTGCACTTAAGATATGGCGTCATTATTTGTATGGAGTGCATGTTGATATTTTCACCGAACATAAAATCCTGCAGTATATCTTCAAGCAAAGGGAACTGAATCTTAGGCAGAGAAGATGGCTTGAATTTCTTAAGGAATATGATGTAGACATACTCTATCATCCAGGGAAGGCGAGTGTAGTAGCCGATGCTCTCGTCGGCGTTCCATGGGAAGTTTAGCTCATGTTGATGCAGATAAGAGGATTATGACCAAGAATGTTCACTGTTTGTCCAGTCGACTTTTGGACTCCGAGGATGGCGGTGTTGTTGTTCAGAATAGATCTCATTCCACCTTAGTTGTTGAGGTTAAAGAAAAGTAGTATAATGATCTCTACTTGTTGCAGCTAAAAGAGGGGATTTACAAGCATAGAACAATGGCTTTTGAACAGGAGGGAGATGACGGTACTTTGAGATACTACGGCAGATTATGTGTTCCAGATGTGGATGGACTCAGAGAGCGAATCATGTCAGATCTCACTATTCCAGGTATTCTATTCACCCAAGTTCCATGAAAATGTATCATGATCTGTAGGAAATATATTGGTGGAACGATATGAAAAAGAATGTAGCAGATTTTGTGGCTAGGTGCCCGAATTGTCAGCAAGTGAAAGCCGAACACCAGAGGCCTGGTGGGTTAGCTCAGAATATTGATATTCCTGTTTAGAAATGGGAGATGATCAATATAGACTTTATAACAGGTCTATCTCGTTCAGCTAGGAGGCAAGACTCGATTTGGGTGATTGTAGATCGACTTACTAAGTCAGCACACATTTTGCCAGTCAAGACCACAGATTCAGCAGAGGATTACACCAAGTTGTATATCAAGGAAATTGTTAGATTGCATGGGACTCCGATGTCTATTATTTTAGATCGTGGTGCCCAGTTCACGCCTATCTTTGGAAATCCTTTTATAAAGGATTGGGTACCAAAGTAAAGCTCAACACAGTTTTTCATCTGCAGACAGATGGTCAGGTAGAGCGTACTATTCAGACCCTTGAGGATATGTTGAGAGCTTGTGTCTTGGATTTTAAGGGTAATTGGGATGATCACTTACCTCTCATTGAGTTTGCTTATAATAACAGTTATCATGCTAGCATTGGGATGGCACTGTTTGAAGCTCTGTATAAGCGAAGATGTAGATCACCGATTGTTTGGTTCGAAGTTGGTAAAGCAGAGTTGTTAGGACTAGATTTGGTTTATCAGGCTATGGAAAAATTCAATTTGATTCAACAGCTTTTGAAAACGGCTCGGAGTCGCCAGAAGTCTTACACAGATGTGAGGCGAAGAGACTTAGAGGTTCAAGTTGATGATTGGGTGTTCATTAAAGTTTCACCTATGAAGGGTGTTATGAGATTAGGCAAGAAAGGAAAACTCAGTCCTAGATATATTGGACCTTACAGAATTATACGAAGGGTCGGTCAAGTAGCTTATGAACTTGAGTTGCCCCAAGAGTTGGCTGCTGTTCATCCGGTGTTCTATGTGTCCATGCTGAGGAAGTGTGTGGGAGACCCATTGTTGGTTATTCCTGCTGATTCTATAACAGTTAAGGATGGCCTCACCTATGAGAAAATCCCCGTAGCCATTCTTGATCGTTAGGTTCGCAAGTTGGGAACTAAGGAAGTTGCCTCAGTTAAAGTTTAATGGAGGAGTCAGAAAGTTAAAGAGGCTACATGGGTAGCCGAAGAAGATATGAAATCCAAGTATCCGTACTTGTTTGATGAACCAGTAGAGAATGTTCAAGATAAATAACCCCCATATCCATGTCATGTCCCTTACATATTCATGTCCCATGTTTCACGTTCACGCTCATGTATCCAGCACTCATGTTCGATGTCTCAGTATTCATGTTTCCATGTAACCATGTCATGTCAATTAGTCTTCATGCTGCATGTCATGTTTCCTCCCGTTCATGTACTCAAGCCATGTCCAGTTCCATTCTTAACCATGAACCATCATTCGAGGACGAATGATCCCAAGGGGGAGATATTGTAACACCTCGTACCTTTAATTTAAGCTATGACCGTGATCCTAGACTTAGAAAATCAGATGGAGAATGTTGGAGTTGAAATTTTTGCTGCAGTTCAGGAGATCAAGTTTTACGCCCAAAGTTACGGGCCGTAAAACAGATTACGGGCTATATCCCGATCCATAAAAGGCATCAAATCCAATTTGGATTCTGTAAACTAGACATGGAAAATTACGATTAGAACTACGGACCGTAAAATGAATTACGGCCCGCACCAGTGACTGTAAAGTTAGCATTTTCGCGGGTGGGGTTAGCGCTCGGAACAGCTACTTCGGACTTGTTGGTGCTCTTTCAGACTTTGTTTTAAAAGAGTCGCCACCTCATTTTTAGGAAATTAGGAAAACCAGTTTTGAAGGGTTTATTCATACACCGTGAAAAATTCTTCTTAATCCAAAGTTCTAGGTAAGGGTTCTGGTGATCTCCTAGGGAAGGTGTTAGGCACCCTAGTATTAAGGATCCGTATTATACGGTTGACCTTCGAATTCCAATGTGTATTTGCATGAACTGTTTACTTGGTGTTTATTTCCCATAAAAATTTTGTCATTTTTTGGCATATTATTTTGAAAAAAAGAAATGAATATATTCCCTTTACATATAGGGTATTTAGATTCGGATTTATAATATCCGGATACAACTAGTTCCTTTTATATATAAGGGCAGTAGTTTTTCTATAAAAGGATAGAAAGTTTATTTATTTTATAATTTGGGCGAATAGGTTTTGTTCATGCTTGACTCACACATGGACTGGTTTAATCCGTTTAATACATTTCTAGAACATCCTTATCTAAAACTTTAATAACTATGGGTGTATAAAATTTGGACCGTTTTAGTTTTACCAAAAGGGAGTTTTTTTTATTTTTTTTTTATAATTTTAAACATATTGAACGTTATTCTTTGAAAATGAATTTGAGTTTTATGGCCCAATGACTTATATATCTTTTTGAAAAAGGATCCTCGTTATTTCTTTTTCTGAGTAAAGTCTCAGATTTATTTAAGGAAAAGTTTGACTTGAAGTCCATTTGTTTTCTGGCCCAAAACATTTTATTTTAGTTATTTGGAACGTGGGCCTTGGACAAAATTTCTTAACTATAGATTTATACCCGAAAGTGTCAAGTGGGCTCTAGCCCAAAAAATGACTTATATCATTGGTTTTTCAAACGACAAAACTGTATAGGCTCTGGCCCGAGTATATTTTTTGGACATTTGGTTTTCTTTAAAAAAAAAAGAACTTAGGTGGGCTCTGGCCCAAACTACCATATCTTTGCCAACTTAAAACCCAGAAAATGTGTTTCGACATTGAAAAGGATTTTGTCTAATTTACTCATCTCCTCTAGTTTTGAACAATACATAGTACTATTTTGTCCTAAAAAAACCTCTTTAGCCTTGCTGTTATTAAGAAAAACGCAGTTTGCTTCCCATTTTAAGTTTCAAAATCAGTACGTGTTTTTTTTCTAGATTTTTTAAAAGAATTGTTTTAAGGATCTAGAGTCAATCTAAACGGCAAATGCACTGTTTGCCTAAGATGCCTAATTCGAAACATAAACGATTCCAATAATATTTTTGGGTTTTTACAAGTGTGAATAAAATACCAAAAAAAAAAAAACACTTTAAGCAAGTAGAGATGGCATAAATAATATAAGGAAGGCAGACTAGGGGTGTACCAAACCCCTAGTAACCATTTTCACCCATGGCTGGGCCTTCGTGTCATTTTTACCCATGACTGGGCCTTCAATATATTAGCTTCCCTTTTTCTTTTCTTATTAGACTCAACGAATTTGAAGGAATTTCCCTATTGGGCCTTTGACCCAATAGGGTGGCTGGACCTTGGCCCAAATGGCCATGCAGTGAAGAGGGAAAGAAACCAAGACCCCGGTTAGTTTATATTTTACTGCTCTTATCATATGTATAACTATACACATATACATACACAGTGTCCTATTCATTTACAAATCCTATCATACACACAAATATACACACATACAAGCATAATATCCTATTTATTCACAAGCTCACATAATGTGCATAAGTATTTTCCATGTCCTTAAACTCAATCTCAAACCTAGATGGTGGGAAGGCAAAGTCATCACCCCCCTTAGTCCTGATGCCGCAGAAGTTCCAAAAGGTTTCATGAACCTTCAGCCTGGCTGGTCACTAGAGGAAGGTTCAAACTAAGCTCTCCTCCCACCTAAACTGCCTCTCTCAACCAACATAGCCATGGAAGACACAGATCCACATACATGGCTTGGAATAAATTGGATAGGTCTAATATATACGCAGTTATAGAACAATTATAAATCAACAAGAACATATGAGAACAAGAAGAGAAGAGATGGATGGTCTCAGCAGGTATATTACTCTTATGAACCAAGGCCAAGGCACTGAACATGATTTAGACATAAAAAGAATGTAATTTCTATGGACATAATGTGGCCAAAATTAAACTGAACCAAACAGTCACAACATAAACAATCACATAGAAGTAGCACAGTCCCAAGCAGTGTTGAATCAAGTAGATATGGTGAAGTAAGTAAAGGCATGTAAACATAGGATAAACCAGCTTCAATACATGGTACAATACAACAGAGAGGAGCAACAAATTTGGCATTCACAGAGAACATGTAGAATTGTTCACGCAAAACCTTCAAGCAAGGTTAGGTGTCGTATGCACAACCCTGAGTAAAGGTTCTTGCCATTCTTTAGGGATCATATTTTAAATTCTAGGTGATTCTCACACAGGATGCTGGAAATAAATAGAAGAACAAAGCTGCAATCCTAATAGGCATGATATGGACAAACTCAAATAGGTGAAATCAAAGTCCTCTTATTGAGATAGTCATTTACCAGTATGTAGCACACAAGGGAAGCAACTGATCCCTTAATCACTTATGATATCAACAGGAACAAGAGCATAGGTAGATTTAACTATGCCAAAGGGAGTATAATAAGGGTCATGGCTTTATTAGCCTTAACAAACACAAGTGAGGTGCTGCATTACCCTCAACAGAATTCAGTTAAAGATCAAGACAAAAACAAACTGGAATTCAGGCCAAAATCAGCTGTAGACAATGCCAAGAGACTTTAAGTCCTAATGGTTCTACGTAGAGTATACAGTTTTAAGTACAACAACTACATTTTCACACACACCTTAAGCAAATAGAAAGACCAAAAGTCCCAGGGATACACAGAAGATTCAACATTTAGAGTTCAGAGTTTGAAGTCCCTTTTAACCATTTCCCCTGATCCTATTCTATTGCAGAAAGAAACAAGTTGATTTTAAAGAAGATGCACATGATTTAGACATATTCACAAGTAGTGGCCCACTCCTAGTTTTTCTCATTTTTTAAACTGGTCAAGTATTCCTAACTCACCTGGGATTATTTCTAAGTTCATTTGTTATTAGTATACCTTTAGCTGGTTTTTAATACTGCACAAAGGGGGGAAGCATACCTATTCAACAGGACTAGGCTCATTTATTATCTTTTAATTGGATTTTGGACTAACAAACTCAAGGATACATCTTAGAGTTAAAGACATGATATATTATCTAGAGTATCACAAAGAAGGAGTCAAATATATCCCTAAGACACTATACTACCAACCTAATACTGCCAACCTAAGTTGATGTAAGTAAGCCACTGTTTTCCTTTCTTTTAATGTCTTAATGCTTCTTAGAAAAAAAAAACAAACCGTCTTTCCAAACACAGGTGAAATCAAACCAATGCACACAGAACTTCCATATAGGTCTTAATTCTGAACCAAGCCTAACCAGATATTAGAAAGTCATTTATACCTTATTATATTGTCCACAAAAAACATTTTTTGCCTTACTTTCCAGCAACCAGTATTCCTACTTGAAGCCTTTTCCTCTTTCCAAATTTAAGCAATGACTGTAACCTTCAAATTGCTATGTATTATCTAGTCTAGTCAACCCAACCCTAAGGCATATTTGAGCAGATCAACAAAGTTCATTTAAATCCAAAAATCAAACATTAAGACCAGGTTTAATGATCTAAATGAACAGTTATTAATGCAAAACACGTACATTTTTTAGGATCTATTTAACTCAAAGAAAATGGAAAAAGAAAATACCAAGTGTGAAAATGTAGCAGGTACACCCCATAGACTTGTGGGACATGGCATGACAATCTCTTATTTTGAGAAGAAAGTGTAACGACCCGTTTGGTCGTTGTAGTCTTTTCGGCATTTCCGACCCTTTTTCAATCTTGGTTAGCTCACTTTTGACCCGAGAGGATCGTTGACATGCTTTCCGAGGTTTTTAGACTTGATTCGGGCGACATTTTGTGAAATATGAGCTTTAAGCGAAAAAAATTTGACCCAAAGTTGACTTTTGGGTAAACATTTTGTCGATTCCGAGAGGTCTGGATGGTCATTTAAAACTTGTGTGTATCTCTGGTTCGGATCCTAATGCACTCGGATGCATTTTGAGAATTGGGTTGGGAAATTAGAATTGAGGTATCGGGGGTTGACTCGTTCAACGAGACCTCCGTTGGAAATTCTGAGGCTACGAGTGTGTTCGTAGCATATTTTTATGTGGATCTGTGTATGTGGTTTGTGAGCAGATAGCGTCGGGAGTGGTTCGGGATTTCGTTTGAGACTTATGAAATTTAGTTTGGTGTCTGGTACCGAGTGTCCACATTGGCGGTACCAGTACCGTCCCAGCGGTACCGCTATTGCGGTGGGATGACCGCTGAGGCGGCCAAGTGTTATTTGGCCCAGACCGTCCCAGTGGTCTGTGGAAGCGGCAGCGTTGCTGTTGCGGCCCCGATACCGCCGTGGCGATAACAGGCCTATTATTTCATTAAAAGTGTACTAAATAAGCCTTTAGTCTCTCATTTAATACTATTATGAAATAAAGTACTACTACGAAATTAAGCTCTTGGGGACTGTTGTTGGAGAATTTTGGTAAAGATTCCTAGTGTTAAGTTCTCCTAATCCTCTTGCTAATTCCTTGTTCCTAATCATCATAGATTTCTCTTTCCTTAGTAATTCCTTAGTAATGGAAGATAAAAGTGGAGTTAATGAATGTTCTATCTAGGCTTATTAATGATGAAATTGATGGAGTTTATGCTAGATTTTGATGAATCTAAGATTGTTTATCATATATCTTCCATTATTAGAGTTGAATTTTTAAATTAAAGAGTTAGGGTTTATACCCAAATTGGGGGTTTTACTTGAATTATGAAATTAGGTGACTCCATGAGTTAAATCAGTAATTAGTTGCTAGGTTATGATCACCTAGTACTTAATTTGATATTTTACTCCCGAATTTCCCGTTTTGACCTTGTGGGTCCCGTTTCCTCAATTTCTAAGGTTAGATTTGACCTAAATTGAATGATAGCAATATTAGTATCATTCTTCATGATTTCTAATCTAGAATTCGAATATGCCTAGACTACTTTGGTTCTGAGGCTTAGCGGAAGGGCAAGGCAAAAAAGTGAATTGTCGGTGTTTGCTGTTCGACCATCCAGGTAGGTTATGGCTTTCCCTTGGTGAGACTTCGTATAGTGAAGCATATATTTTGATTATATTGTCGGAGAAAGCATGTAAACCTTCGGGTATGAAGTTGGGTTGGATATTGCCTTAGGTTGGGCCCTGTTGCGTGATTGGGGCTAGCCACCCCGTTGTGTTGTGATTTGATTGTTCGGTTATGTTGGCTTGATGCCACGTGCTGTTAGTAGATATTGGAATTTGTTGTTCCTTCTTGATTGTGATATTGTAGTATCTTACAGGTGACGTTGATACAAGGATAGAGATCTATATGACTTGTGTCGTTTTTCATGATATATTGTTCCCACGATTGGTACTTGTGGCATTGATATATTGTTGGAGTACCCATGATCGGTACTCGTGACATTGATTATATTGTTGGCATACCCATGTTGGTACTTGTGATATTGAGTTGATTCTTGATGTTGACACATGCATTTCACTCATTCTTATTATTCATGATATACTGTTGAGACACTGTTAGTACTTGGTGAAATATTGTGATGAGCTTGGCTCGATTTTTTAAAATGAGAGTGATGTGAGAGTCCAATATTCGATTAGTTCCGGAATCGTGGATTGAGTGAGTACATGGACTCCGCGGGTCCCCCAGGGTGGTGCCGGTGAGAACCCCCATGGGCAAAAATTTGGGTCTCGTCTGTTTGTTGGGCAAGGACTCGGGACGAGTGGCACTTAGACTTCGCGAGTCACCTTGAGTTGTGCTACCGAGATGTCGATATTTCCGTCTGGAGCAAATGTGTACACAGCATTTGCATGGAATTACATTGCATTCATACATTATTTCATTTCATTACATCACGGCTCACCTTGAGATGTTTTGGTGTTTACTTGTGATGGTTGGATTCGGATTTAACCCATTGAGACTTGGCACATTGGGGAGTAGATACTCTACTTAGGCTATGACGTGTACTTGACTGCAATTATGTTTGACTTATACTTGTTGGTTTATCTGCCTATTTGCTTTATTGTTTAAATTTGTTAGCTATACTTAGTCGGCCTATGATACCTACCAGTACTGTGGTTTAGTACTGATCTGCACATGCTGCATTCTTTTATGAATGCAGAGTACCAGGTTGGGTCATCCTCCGTCTCTCGTGGCTGATAGTCGCTTCTGCTTTAGCATCGAGTTTCCAGGGTGAGCAGGAGCCGTTTTGTCACGACTCGGCTAGAGGGCCGTAATGGGTACCCAGAGCAGACTACCGAGCACCACTCATTATGCTAATCATCATACCCAACCTGAACATACACAATCTCGAAGGCAACATATACATATATATATATACACACATAAGCCCGCATGGCTACAAAAATGATATACAAAATATACATCGATATATCCATAAGACATCAACTACTCACGCATCCATATCTACGAGCCTCTACTAGAGTACTTTGACATAAAGACGGGACAGGACGCCATCATACCCAAATATATACACACAAAAGAATATGACTATAAGTAGAACCTCCGGAGTAGTGGAGTGCTCCTGTGAATCCGCTGATAAGATAAGCTCCTACGGGTCTGCACCGTCTCCCTGTCTACCTATGGGTATAAACACAAAGATCCAAAAAGAAAGAGACGTCAGTACGAAAAGTGTATTGAGTATGTAAGGCATGAATAATGCTAGCACAATAAAGAGATAACGAAACATGAGGCGAAGATATAACCTGCTTAACATTTAAAAGAACACATATGTTATGCATATCGAATATACCATCATCGTTAACTCGCGTCCTGGTAACTATCGCACGCCGCCCACTAATGGTGTCATGTCCGTCCATCTAGGCACGGCGTTATCTCAAGCCGCCCGCCTTAGCGGTGTCATGCCCGGCCATCTAGGCACGGTGTAATCATAAGCCACCCGCCTTAGCGGTGTCATGCCCGGCCATCTAGGCGCGGTGTAATCTCATCATCATATACTTATCATAAAGCATGCATTAGGATTCAATTAAAAGCTACAGTTCTACCGGGGTGACGTAAGGTCGAGAACTCCCGATTCCATTATGGAGTAGCCGTGATCATCATGTCTCACCTTGAAGGAACTAGCATTATAAGGTGAGTCTAACAACAACGAATAACATCAAAGAATCACACAAGGATCATTAGCTTCGTAGAAATGTCATATCATGAGCTTTAGAATCTCTAGACTTAGACTCATCATCATCATGATCATTTTCATAACATATCTCTTATCTTTATCTCATGAGTAGTTCTTAATAGTCATAGACTCATAGTTTCCGGAATATGAGAACATCATGGAAAGTTAAAGGAAATCATATTATAGGAGTCATGCCTTAGAAAAAGAAGGGACTAGCCTCACATACCTTTACGTCTCTCCCACTTTATCAATTAAACGCTTTCCTCCAATGTTCACAATTCTACATTCAAGAGAATTCGCACTAGAATTAGATAATCGGTAATGTACTTAAACTTAAGCTAAAGCTAACGAAAATTGGGCAGCATCTCCTTCGTTTCTACAACTTTCTCCATATCATATAACAACTCCCAAATGTCAACAACACACTCACAATATCATAATCGATAAGCTTCGTCAAGTTAGTCATTATTCAATTCTCAAAATTTCCTCTCAAGGTCATCCATAACCATGGCCATGATACAACACTACATTCATCCTCATATAATGCTTCTCCAATATTCTTAATATCATTTATAGCAAGATCATACTCATAACATCTCAAGAATTATGATTCATGTCAAACTACTATTCAAGAATACAATTATTTCACAATTGAGCTCCATATTCTACCTTCTTCCATAATCTAAGTCTTTCAACCATTAGATATTCTTAATAACATGAAATGATCATAAAACTCACCTTTGATTGTGTAGGAATGGGTGTTGGATGGAATTTCCTCACATGGAGAAAACCCTAACTTCAATTCCAAGAGATTTCTTGACTTCTAGCAACCCTAGAGAGCTTCCTTAAACTTGATTTCCTTGGATTAATGATGTTGATCTTTGATTTGCCTTGAATTCATGTAAATGGAGTGGGTGGAATATTCTAGAGAGTTAGAGAGAAGTGGAGAAGTTGGAGAAATAAGAAATTAGAAGTGGGAACACATTTTTATACTTGAAAAATACTCAGCCCGTCCGGAGTTATACGGACCCTTATGCCGTCTGTATAATTTTATACGGTCCGTATAAGTGACCGTATGACTCCATTAGTGATGGACCTTCACTGTAACGGTTATATGGACCATTATACGGACCATATAAATGGTCGTATAATCCACCTTTTCTCCGAACTTGTTCTCGTCGTTTCGTTTGATCTCCAATCCTTATGGAACCTTATTAGCACTTGTTTAGCACTTCATTAACAGCCTAAGGAGTGTTATAACTTTTTGTCAAGACATTATTAAATCAACATTAGCTCTGTACTTTGCAAACCCTTTTTAAAAAACACGACTTATGCTTGACATTCTTCAACGAACGTTCTCCTCTTTCCTCAAATGTCTTTGGAATCTTAATTAGAACTGCTAAGTACTACTTCTTATTTGTAGAAACATCATATACTTATTACTCTATGTTAGTCTATCTACCATACGACGACATAAAATTTTTCGTGGTGTAACACTCTTCCCCCCTTTAAAAACATTCGTCCTCGAATGTTAAGTTCTCGAGAATTCTACAAAAATTTTGCCAGAGTTTTCCCTGTAATATGGCGCTACCATCCTATCACAACAACCCAGAATAACATCGCCTCACAGGGCTACAACACAATAGCAAGAAATTATGGCCACACACGACCAAAAGCATTAAAAAGAAAGCATTACATACCTCATGATATTGATGTTTCATCTTGAATCTCTCCCAGGGGTGGAAACAATTGCGGATATTTGGACCTCATGTTTTCTTCCGCCGCCCAAGTCATTTCTTCTCGGTTATTGTTTCTCCACAAGACTTTGACCGAAGCCAACTCTTTGTTTCTGAGCTTCCGCATTTGCCTATCTAGTATGGCAATGGGCACCTCTTCATAAGCCAACTCCTCAGTAATCCGGACATCATCTATCGGCATGATTCTGGTTGGATCTCCGACACATTTGCGGAGCATTGACACATGAAAAACTGGATGGACTGATTCAAGTTCTAGATGTAAGCCTAGTTCATAAGCTACTTGGCCTATCTTGCGGATAATTTTATAAGGTCCAATGTATCGAGAACTTAATTTTCCCCTCTTGCCAAATCTCATCACGCCCTTCATCGGTGATACCTTCACGAATACCAATCATCAACTTGGAATTCTAAGTCTGGCCGACGGTAGTCCGCATAAGATTTCTGGCGACTTTGGGCTATCAACAATCGATCTCGGATAACCTTTATCTTTTCCACCGCTTGTTGAATCAACTCCGGACCTATTAGTTGTATCTCTCCTACTTCAAACCACCCAATTGGGGATCTACAATTTCTTCCATTTAGAGCTTCATACGGGGCCATCCGAATACTGGAATGATAGCCGTTGTTGTATGCAAAACTCAATAAGAGGTAAGTGGTCATCCCAACTACCACCGAAATCTAGCACACATGCCCGTAACATATTTTCCAAGGTCTGAATAGTGCGTTCAGCTTGCCCATCAGTTTAGGGATGGAACGCTGTGCTAAGCCTTACCTGAGTACCCAAACCTTCTTGGAAAGACTTCCAGAATTTAGCTGTAAATTGTGCTCCCCTGTCAGTAATAATAGACACTGGAGTACCATGAAGTCGCACTATCTCCTTAAGATACAACTTTGCATAATCTTCTGCCGAATATGTGGTTTTGACTGGAAGAAAATGAGCTGACTTCGTCAGTCTGTCCATGATCACCCATATAGAATCATACTTGCGTCGGGAGCGAGGCAAGCCTACAATGAAATCCATGTTAATCACTTCCCATTTCCAGGCTGGAATTTCCATCACATGTAATAACCCTCCTGGCTTTTGATGCTCAATTTTCACTTGTTGGCAATTTGGACATTGGGCTACAAATTCTGCTATGTCTTTCTTCATTCCATCCCACCAATACATTAGCTTGAGATTGTGATACATCTTTGTCGCTCCTGGGTGAATGGAATACCAAGAATAATGACCTTCTTCTAGAATCCGACGACGTAGTCCCGCAACATTTGGAACACATAGCCTGTGCCAGTACCTAAGAACTCCATCTGCAGAAATTTCAAATGACGAATTCTTTTTCTCAGGAAATGTATCTCTATAGTGATTCAACTGAGGGTCTTCATATTGACGCTCTTTCACCTCCACATCTAAGGATGAAACAGATGGGTTGTGAATACCAATTCTTGCATCGCCTAAATCAATTAGACGAATTCCAAGGCTGGCTAGCTGGTGGAGCTTACAAATTAATTCTTTCTTCTCTGAAGGGACCTCACATAGACTTCCTATTGATTTGCGGCTAAGTGCATCAGCTACTACATTTGCCTTTCCGGGGTGGTATAAAATATACTCACATCATAATCCTTTAATAATTCTAACCATCACCTCTGTCGTAGATTTAATCCTTCTGCTTGAAGATATATTGAAGACTCTTGTGATCTGTATAACTAACAACATGTACGCCTTACAAGTAATGTCTCCACATTTTCAGCGCATGGATAACCGCGGCCAATTCAAGATCATGGATCGGATAGTTATTCTCATGTTTCAGCAACTGAAGGGAAGCATAGGCAATGACCTTACCGTGCTGCATCAACACACAGCCTAACCCAACACCCGAGGCATCATAATACACAACATAACCATCTGGCCCTTCCGGGAGTGTCAGGACTGGGGCTGAAGTTAATCTATCCTTCAATTCCTGGAAATTGCGTTCACAAGCATCAGTCCACTAGAATTTTGCTGATTTCTGAGTTAACTTCATCAATGGTGCTGAAATAGAGGAAAACCCTTCCACAAATCTTCTATAGTAACCTGCCAATCCCAGAAAGCTACCAACTTTTGTAGGCGTTGGCCAAGTCTTCACAGCCTCAATCTTTTGAACATCTACTCGAATGCCATCAGCTGAGATAATATGGCCCAGAAAAGTCATAGAATTTAGCCAAAACTTGCATTTTGAAAATTTTACATTCAATTCTCGAGTCCGAAGAATTTCAAGGATAATACGCAAGCAGTCTGCATGCTCCATTTCTGACCGATAATATACTAAGATGTTATCGATGAACACGATCACAAATAGGTCTAGAAAGGGCCTGAATACTGTTACACCTCGGAAAAAATCATATCATTGAACAAAGGAATGGATTAACATAGGCAAAGAAGCATAGAATGTTTCCACAAGTAAGAAGTAGTACTTAACGGTTCCCATTAAGATTCCAAAGACGTTTGAGGTAAGATAAGAGAGTTCGTCAAGAAAGGCGAGGTATGCGTTGTGTATCAGAAAGGATTTATGAGGTATCAAGTTAATGATGGCTTAATGATGTCTTAGAAAAAGAGTTATGACATCCCTTAGATTGATAATGAAGTGTTAAACAAGTGTTAAGAAGGTTCCCTAAGGATTGGAGATCAAACGAGTCGACGAGAACAAGTTTTGGAACACTGAGCATTGTCCGGTCCACTGTACGGACCGTATCAAAAGACACTGGCAGTATACTAGGCCGTATAAACTACCCAGAATTGGAGCCTTCACTGGACCAAAGATACGGTCACACATACGATCCATATAAATCATACAGACCGTATGTTTGTCCGTATAACCGAGTCAGGACAGATTTTAAGTTGATATAAGGGACTCCAAAGTTCATTTATTTCATTTCATTATTCTCTCCACACCTCAAGAACTCTCTAGAACACTCTCTACACTTCTCCTACAAGGATCCAAGAGAAACTAATGATCAACTTCATCAAACCAAGAGAATCAAGTGCAAGAAACTCACTATGGTTCATCTAAGGCAAGAAATCTCATTGGAAGTGGAACTAGGGTTTTGCTCAAGTGAAGTGTTTCCACCCAAAGCTCATTCCAACACTATCAAAGGTAAGTTTTATGATCATTTAATGTTTTTTAGGGTATTGAGGGGTTGAAAGACTTGAATTATGAAAGGAAGTAGAAGATGGGTTATGAATGTAAGAATAGTGACATTTTTGAGTAGTAGCTTAGAATGAATCATGATTCTTGACATGTTGTGATTATAAATATGTTATAAATGACGTTAAGAACATGGGAGAAACATTATATGGGGATGAATGTAATATTGTACTATGACCATGGTTATGGATGGTTTGAAGTAAAATCGAGAGGTTTGGATAACGTAGGTGAATGAAGATTGTTGGTTATGATATTATGAGTGTTATTATTGACTTTTGGGAGTTGATATATGATAGGGAGAAAGTTGTATAAACAAAGGAAATGCTGCCCAATTTTCTCTAGCTTTAGTCAAGCATGCTTAAGCTATCGATTATCTAATGTTAGTACAAACTCTCTTGGAGGTAGAAACGTGAACATTGGAGGAGAACGTCTAAGCGGTAGAGTAGCTAAATGAAAAGGTATGTAAGGCTAGTCCCTTCTTTCTAAGGCATGACTCCTTCAATTTTTCCATGACTTTCTTACATTCCGAAAAATTATGAGTCTTATGTTCATTAAGAGCTTCATATGAGATAGAGGTAAAAGATGCGTTATGAATACGATAATGATGATGATGAATCTAATCCTAGAGATCCTAAAGCTTACGATATGATAATTCCATGAAGCTAATGCTCCTTATACGATTCCTTGATATTATTCATTATTGCTAGACCCACCTTATGATGCTAGTTCTTTCAAGGTGAGGTATGATGATCATGATTACTCCATAATGGAAACGGGGGTTCTCGACCTTACGTCACCCTAATATAGTTATAGGTTGTCTCTGAATTTTAATGCATGCTTTATGATAAGGTTATGATAAGCCTATGATAAGTGTATGATGATGAGATTCCACCGTGCCTAGATGGTCGGACATGTCATCGTAAAGGTGGGCTACATATGATTCCACCGTGCCTAGATGGCCGGACATGTCACCGCAAAGGCGGGCTGCATATGATTACACCGTGCCTAGAGGGCCGGACATGACACCACTAGTGGGTGGCGTATGATGGTTACCCGGACGCGGGTCAACGACGATGGTATATGTGATATGTTGATCTATGTGATATGTATAAAATGTATTTACTCTTAAAGGCTACGCAGGTTATATCTTTAACTCATGTTCATGATTTCTTTATTATGTCAGTTTTATTCATGCCTTACATACTCAGTACAATGCTCGTACTGACGTCCTTTCTTTTTGGACGCTGTGTTCATGCCCACAGGTAGACAGGGAGGTGACCCAGATTCATAGGAGCTGATCCGCAGAGCTACGAGAGCACTCCATTATTCCGAAGGTGCTATTTGGTTTATTGTTTTGTGTATATATCTGGGCACGATGGGGTCCTGTCCCGTCCTTATGTCTAGTACTCTAGTAGAGGCTCGTAGATACGCATGTTTGGGTAGTATGGTTTCATGATCTCCCCATTGTATATATGTATATATATTATTTTGATAGCCGAAGGGCTTATGTATATAAACATAGTTATGTTAAAATAAATGAAAATGGTTTCTCTATGATTAGAAGGATGGGAGCAATAAATGAATGCAGGATAAGTAGAATGAGTGGTGCTCGGTAGTTAGCTCCGGGTACCCGTCATGACCCCTAGTCGGGTCGTGACAAATACATAATTCATCAGATTCATAAACATCACTGGAGCATTAGTCAACCCAAATGATATCACCCGAAATTCATAGTGGCCATATCTCATTCTGAAAGCTGTTTTGAGAATATCTTCTTCTCTAGCCCTCACTTGGTGATACCCCGATCTCAGATCAATTTTGGAAAACCATTTAGCACCCTGTAATTGGTCAAACAGATCATCGATTCTTGGAAGCGGATATTTATTCTTTATCGTTACCTTATTCAGCTGCCTATAATCAATACACATCCGTAGGGAACCATCTTTATTTCTCACAAATAGACAAAGCTCCCTCACGGTGATGAACCAGGCCTAATGAATCCCTTCTCAAGTAAATCTTTGCTTATGCCTTTATCTCTTTCAATTCTACAGCAGCCATTCGGTAAGGAGGAATAGATATAGGCTTGGTGTCCGGCAACACATCAATAGCAAAATCAATCTCTCTTTCCGGAAGAAGGCCTGGAAATACATTCGAAAATTCATTCACTACCGGGATGGATTGAAAAGTCGGTGGCTTTGCTTCGGTATCATGAACTCGGATTAGATGATAAATATAACCTTTAGATATCATCTTCCTTGTCTTAAGGTAGGAAATAAACCTACCTCTTGGAGACGCTGTATTACCTTTCCATTCAAGTTCGGATTCTCTCGGGAATTGGAATCAGACTATTTTCGTTCTACAATCCACATTAGCATAACAAGAAGCCAACTAATCCATGCCCATAATCATATCAAAATCTAAAGATCTCCAGCTCAATTAAATCAGCAATAGTCTGACGATTACATACCACCACCACACAACTTTTGTATACTTGTCTGGCTATTACGGGATCCCTAACCGGAGTGGATACCTCAAAAGGTTTAATTGGCTCGGGTTTCACCCCAATACCATTAGCAATATAAGGAGTAATATAAGACAGCGTAGAACCCGGATCAATCAATGCATAAACGCCATGAGAGAATATGGATAGTATACCTGTAACTACATCCGGGGAGGACTCAAGATCCTGACATCCGGCTAGAGCATAAATACCGAGCTGGGTGCCACCTGAACTGGACGCTCCCTCTCTGCCCCTACCGCGGCCTGCGAAAATCTGGAGAGTCTGCCCTACCAGGCGCACAGACGAGAAAGAACTGGCTGCGAATCCTGTGTGCTGAACCCCACCTCTACCGTACCTCGAGGGACAATCACGCATCACATGCCCAGTCTGTCCACAAACATAAAAAGCATCTGAGCCTTGGTGATACGAGCCCGAATGTAACTTTCTGCACTGACTACATCGTGGAACTGGTGGTCTCCCCTGGCTAGGATCACCTCCAAACTGGGAACCTGAGACCCTTGAATTCTGACCCGGGACTAAAAAAATAAATATGTGGTGATCAAATTTCCTACCCGGGA